>NC_069383.1:80704000-81023333 GCF_027475565.1 Acinonyx jubatus
GGAATGGGACGTCACTTCCAAGATGCGGTTACACAATACTGTTACTCCCATCTCACTCGCACTGTCTCTGGCATGAGCTGCTTGCTTGCTTTGATGAAGCAGAAGCTGCCAGGTTGTGAGCTTCTCCGCAGAAGCCACCATGGAAAGGAGCAAGGGAGGCTGAGAAGGAACGGAGACCCCCAGTCCAACAGCTCCCTAGTAAATGCCAGCACCCCCCCTGATGTGGGAAGTAGATTTTTCCCTACTCAGGCCCTCCAGTCATACCGGAGCCTCACCTGGCAACCTGACTGCATCCCATGGGAAACCCTGAGCAGAAAAACAGCTAAGCCACGACCTACAGAATATGTTTGGTAACAAGTGGTGTTTCTAAGCCACTAAATTTTGAAAGGATTCGTTATGCAGAAATACGTAACTATTATCTAAAATGCTTTATTTAGAGCATGATTCTGGAGCCAGACTGCTCAAAACTCCTCATTTCCTCAATTCGCATACTGTCTGCCACCTTCCAGCGGTGTGAACTGGGGGAAGTTGATTAACTTCACTATGACTAAATGTCCTCACTTATAACCTGGCGATAATAATAGTGTCTACCTTTTAAGATCACTGTAAGCTGAAATGAGTTAATAAAAGTGAAACCCTAAGAACAAAGTCTAAAATTCTTTGTATTCTATGTACTATTAATGTCCCTTAGTAGCCCATGACGACCCTGCTACCACTCTGGTATCAAAGGTGCATTTTTTTTTTTTTTAACCACTGAAACAGCTCTTAAGTTGTTTTCCTAGTTTCATCTTCATTCTCATCGTATTCATTCTGCACTGCAGCCCAATAGAGCTTTTCATATGTACACTTCACCGGGCAGGTTATTTCTCTGCAGTAAGCTTTTCATTGAAGTTATGTTGTATTTGGAAACAATCAGTGTGGCTCACAGGGACCTGCCCACCTTTCTAGACCCATCTCTCGACATCCTCTCCCCTGCATCTGTACTCTAAACCAGTTTAGCTTAATGAATATCCCTCATTATCACCTGACTCTGGGCCTGTATATGTGCAGTACCTTCTCTGATAGACCACATGTCATGAGGCATAGCACATTTATAACTAATATTTTACATATAGTGTTTGTATTTCTCTCTCACATGAGAGGGGCCATATGGCTCATGTTCATTACTGTTTTCCCAAGGTCAAAAGCAATGCTTGAATAATACAGTAGTAGCTGCTCAACAGATATTAGCAGAATGAATGGTGGCCTGGACTAATGCAAAGACTTGGCTTCGGAAGTAAAAATGTAAGGAAAGATACAGGTAAGTGTTAGAAATAATGTAGAACTGGCAAAGCCTTTAAATTCCTTTAAATTCTATGAAAGAGAGATACACAGCAATAATGTTAACATGGGCTGTCCATTAAAATACAAACCTTACGTTATAAAATATATGCTGTCTGTGAAAAACATTTTTTATATAAAAAATATGGCTAGTTACAACAGTCACATAAATATATACAAATACATGCATATACACAAATATAACAAGTAGAAAAAGAAAGCAGAGATTTTTTTCAAAATAGCATTTTGTAGGTAAAAACAGTACTCTTTCAATTGCTGTATCCAATGCTCTTGCCTTGACCTTATTTTTAGTAATTTCTCTGTCACCTCCCAAACTGTTCTTCTTTCTTCCCTTCCAGACATTGAGTTTTTCTACGTCTATCCCTTTCTCTGTAACCACACCTTCTGTTTTTCTTCTCTCCTAACTCTACTCCATACAGTTTTGATTTTTGCCATCTTCCCCTTTCCCATGAGAAAGACTTTCATGGAAACACAACAAAAATTTGCATAATAAATATATTATGAACACCTTTGTGTCGAAACTCCATCAGTAAGATTGTAAAAAGAGCCACAAGACTTGTAGAGTGTCCTTAGACTTGAAGTATCATGACCTAAGAGCAAATAACCTAGTAACTATAGTTTCACATAGGTGTTATCTTAGTATATTTGGGAAACGAAGTAGACTGGAAGTCTGAGACCAAGGATATGGTCTTGTGGGTAAGAAATTATCTACCACAGAAACCAGAATTCATGCATTTGACTTTAGGCTCTTTCTACTATTTGTAGTAGTAAAATTTGGCCAAAACTACCTCCTAATAAATACATATTATGGTGTCATTTCTGTACATAGGCTCTCCTTGTCTATATAATGAAGTATAAACTTAACATGACATTCAAGGCCCTACATGGTCTGATACAACACTCTCTAGCTTCACCTCCAGATACTGTTTTCTCCCTCCACATATACATGTTTCAACACGATACGCTAGACTTTGTAGGCCCTGGGACATAACATGCAACCATATTTTAAACCTTTCACATGGGTTCTGCTGCCAAGAGATTACTCCTCTATAGACCTTACGGTTTCCTTCTTACCATTTAAAACTACTCCACAAGTTGTCTCCTCAGAGGCCTCTAGAGAGAGAGTTATATGAGATACAAACCCCTCCCTCTGCCCTCTCTAAGAACCACATATAAGCCTTTATTATAAAATTTATCATATCAAATCACAGCATGTGGTCAAATGTCTCTATTATTTTTCTAAGCTCTAAAAGCTTCCTAAAGGCAGAAATGATACCAGGATCTTTATGTTATCATGGCCTAGCATAGAACATGGCACATAATATGGACTTAGTAAAAATATTTATTGGATAGATGGACAGGGGACCAAAAACTAGAAGTCGCCAATCCCAAACAATCAAAGTACGCATTCAGTGTTAGACTCCTCCAAAATGTCTCCTGCTCATGTCATAAAATAATAGTAATTTCTTGAACATATTTTCTAGAAATTTGGGAAATATATACACTGTTTAGAGAATGAAGATTGATAGTTTGAAAAACCAGATGAGTATTAAGTTTCATGGAAATTGAAAATAAATTTTGGATTGATAGTTTGCTTACTTTCTTTTTATTTCCATAATGATTTGCTTCTTCCAAACTTTAAATGTACTGTTTATTGATGTATCAGGTTTGAGTGCATTATTTTAATACATGTTTCTTATTTATCTTATGTGGTAATGTAGAAACCTGCATTGTAGATTATTTTAATTTTAAAATATTCTGAATTTTAAATAAATTGCATTGTACTTAATCTTGACCATTGACATTAGGCCAACATGGAGTTAAGTCTCAGCTCTGCCATTTATTAGTCATAGCTCTGCAAGTTTGGCCAAGTTATATAATATCTTTAAAGTTATAAATACCTGAAACTTGAAATTAATATAGTTTCTAAGAAAGATGTGTCTGAAATGTAATAAAATTATATATAAAGCTCTTAACGCTCACTACATAGTAAGTTTTGATATATTTTAGGTCTTAATGTTTTAGTTTTTACTGTTGAAACAGGATGCTATCCCTACCTAAAGCATGTTGTTTATATAAATGTTTTGTCCATTTACTCTTTTTTCTTGTATGTTTTTAATCATTTCCCCTCCCCTCCTCCTGAACCTCAGACGATATCTTGGTTAAGTTTTTTCTCCCTAAAGAAAACTGTGCCTCACAACTCCCACCCCCAAACCACTACCTGTGTCCTTCTTGGTCACCAAGCTGTGACAAGTCCATGCACCCTCACTGCTTTACCTTGGACCATTTATTTTTAACCTAGTGTAATCACCATAGGAACTGGTTTTCACAGTATCACCAGTGACTTTTTAACTGACAAATCAAAAGATGTGTCTATATCTGCCTCTTTATAGCACCTGTATAGTATGTTATGGACAGCCAATTATATCTTGGTTCTACCACCTGTGCTTCCTGTATCTTTCGGTTGCCCCATTTCAGAATCATCTCACTTTTGTTCCTAAGCCTGTGTCTAGAAAATTCTTGTTACGTGTGCCAATTAACTTTATTACATCATTTTTTTACTAATTTCATTTATCTTTTATTATTTTTCATTTTCTCAGGAGTTTCTTACATACTTTTCCTAGTTGTCATAAATTTTGTATATGGGAACACTTTACAAAAATAAGTAAAACAGTATCTACTTCCAGAAGAATATATCCATTTAATAGATAAATTAGTTAACAAAGATATTGTTCATTTGTTCAAATGGTGACTTAAATATAGCAAATGTTTTCTTTCTAATCATAATACTATGTGACATAGATTAAAAGAAAAATTGGAAACCTGTATATGCTTGTCAATGATACTCTTTCTAAATGATAAATGTTGTCATTTAAAAAAAAAAAAAAAAGAAAGTTCCCCTGGCCTTCTTAGCTTACCCATAAAGAAATAATATAATGCTAACTGAAATAATCATCTCATTTATATGAATACTTTTTATATAGCCATACATGAAAACATATATACATATATAAATTTCAGTTGTGAGACAGGTTTAGCAGTTGTTTAGGGTTGAAAAGTAAATTTAGATCACCCCCCCCCCCCGTTTTAATGTGTAAAGCACACAAACTATGGCATCGTGTTTAGCCATAGCTTTCACATGTTTTGGACTTTGTATATTCTAGTTGCAAATATGGTATGCACTTGAAGCTAGATGTAAGATACTTATGATTTAGTATGTTGGAAGGGTATGTTAGTGTAAAGGATGCAATATAAATCCGTGTTGAAGAGATATTAATTATCATGTATAAAGCTTCAGTGCAGTTTGGGAGACTATGATGAGAAGAAGGAATACACAAGATGGGTAGATGAGTTTTTACTAGAGCCTCAAAATCCAGGCAAAATGATTTGGATAATATTAGAGGACTTTGCAGGGGAAAAATGGATTCACACGCTGAATGTTGTCTCTCAGAGGTAGCTTGGAGAACTGTTTTCAGTTCCCTTTAAGAAATGGTATAACTCTAGACAGACAAAGCCTAAAAATGTAAAAAGCTGGGTAGATAGGCAGAGTATTCTGGAAAAGAATGAACACCTCTTAGTGATAGAGTAATAATAAACAAATTGATAAAAAGAATACCAGTTTCATTATAAAAGAGAAGGGTTTATCTACTTCAAACCTACCCGTATGATATAAATATTAAAAATAATAGCTGAAATAGCCCAAAGGCATTGTACAATCAGTCCTAATTTTCGTGTGGTCCCAAACCTGTCACTTGACTATAATAAGTTTCAGATAAAATTTTCACTAAAACACTCTAAGTAAAACACTCCTCTGAGGAGGTTTGTGACAAAATGTGATTATTCCTCTTGAACTTTATATAGTATGTCGTGGTTGAATATAAAGCAGTTGCTAGTCTGAAAAAAGAAAAGAAAGAGCCCTACATATTACAGCCACTATACTGAACTATATCAAAGGACCATAGGAACAAAATATACTTTGTTCCATTCCCTGGAATACAGCCGTCTGATTTAATGTTAGGAAAGAAAAAAAAAAAAAAAGAGAGAGGAAAGGAGAGAGAACAAATACATATACATACAAACATACATACAAAAACATTCCCACCCTAAAAAACTTCTTAAGAGGGCTTTGAAAAATACTCTAGATGGATTTTAGAAAAGAAAAGAAATTAATCTCTTTGGGACATTGCAGAAAATGTAAGACAATAAGTGCTGCGCCGACTGACATCTCTAATGGTTCTGTCCAGTGAGGTAGAAACTAGTTTTCTGCATGGCTGCTCAGCCCAAGAGCAGTGACTTTCAGCAAGAAAACAACACAAACTGGGACAAGAGGTACATTATAAGGAGAGGCTTAAAGATGTCTGATGAAATATTGAGTGCCATTTTCACAGTATAATTGGAAAACGGTTTTGTACTACTAGATTGAGAAATAACTTGTAAGTGTCTGATTTTAAATATGTTCTGTTACTTCGTTTTTACTCTCCCGTTAATACAGTCTTGTAGTTGGGTTTTTCCCTTCTTTCTTGTTAATGGGTTATTACAACAATAAGGAGAAGACTACTTTTTAAAGACAATTCCAATTACATTTACAAATGGTCAGTTCTGTCCCGTGGCAGTCGAGATTCAAGTCTTCCTTGCTAAGCATGTCTATAAACTTTCAATAATTCACGGATACTCTCATGACGGTCATGATACTGCCTCTTTAGAGTTTTGATTCATGGAAATGGTTGGTAAACTATTCTAAAGTACTCTAGTTGAAGAAATGGGATAGCTTTATTTTGTATGTGCCACGCCTTGTGCCCTGTTGCAAGGCCTAATGGATTTTAAATGTTTTATCAGTTTTTAAAGTATTTTTCCATGAGTGATAGAATTTATCATTTTATCTTTCACAAGTTACTCTTCTGTTAGCTTTTATTTTTCTTGTCTATCTTCAAATAGTAAAAATTCTTTACTTACTGACTTGTTAAGTAGAGGATCTTGTAAGATGTTAGGCTTTCACTAGAAAATTATGCTTATCTGTATCAAAATAACTTATTTATCCATAAATCTATGTGGAAGTATACTGTTTGGAAGTGAATCCACATCAACATTATCTAAAAGTAAAGGGCGGGCACCTGGGTGGCTCAGTCCATTGAGCGTCTGATTTCGGCTCAGGTCATGATCTCACGGTCCGCGGGTTCGAGCCCCGCGTCGGGCTTTGTGCTGACAGCTTGGAGCCTGGAGCCTACTTCAGATTCTGTGTCTCCCTCTCTCTCTGCCCCTCCCCTGCTCATGCTCTGTCTCTCCCTCTCTCTCAAAAATAAACACACGAAAAAATTTTTAATAAAAATAAAAAATGAAAGTAAAGGGCCTTCATAAGAACCTTTCCTACTTAACTTAAAGAACAAGCTTGAAAACCCAAGATACTATCACGATGAACACTGGTTTTCAACTTTCTCTATTTATGAAATGAAAAATACACTCCTGTGTCTCTCTAGTGGTACAGTAGTCTAGAAGTATATCTCTGATATTGACACCAAGGGCTATTTAGCAAAAAACAAGTAGTTTCTTCATACAGCACCCTAAAAGATATTACAGATTTACAAGTTCTTTGAGAATCACGTTTAATTAAGTTTATTTTATCTCATGCCTCTTACTTCTGTGCCTTTAGTATCTAGAACATTGCATTTTAGAATGACACTTAGCAACTCCTGAAATAAATTAATAGGTTGAATTTTGCCATATTTACTACATATAGCAATCTGTGAACAATTTTGGTCTAGCATCTATTTTTAGTTCGTTCAGCTCTTTGGAAAAATAGATTTCCTTCTTTTCTCACCTTTAGATTGAGCTTAGATTATTTTTACAAGGAGATAATGTGCGTGCATGTATTTAAAGTCTTTGGGATAGTGTGTCCATATACCTTACCTATTGCTATTTTTATTAATAGCCCTGACACCTCAGAACAATAGAAATTCCCTTCCTTTGCTATATAAGATGCATGTTACAAATGGACTCCCCTGAGAAGAATGTTGTTTAAAATAACTTTGGACAGAAAAACTTATCCTGGAGTTTATTTGCTTGCTATCACAGTCACCTCCTAGGTCTTGCAATTGAAATTAGCTATTCTTCGAGTCCCCCTTCAACCTCCATCCATTCTGTTGTGAGGACTTACTGTTCCTTTCCCTTGCTTCACTCTTTGCACCAGCTATTTTAAAATATTTTAAATTTATATATGCAGTACAATATTTTTTTTAGATGAATTGCACCGGATCCATCTAAAAACAACTTTTGCCAAGCTAGTCATCAAGGAACATCTTATTAAATACCAAGACTTTTCCAGATTTTTGTCATCATCTCTAATCATGGCCTCAAACTACATCATCTTTAATCATGATAACTTTTCTTGTATACATCTCTGGATTTTTTTCTAAGCAATTATCATTTTGTTTTGATTCTCTGTTTTGGGATTCTATACTCTTATTTTATAATACATTGATTGGTTTAGAATTAAATAACCAGCTTAGAGGTTATTTATGGTCTTGAAAGACAGTTTTGTTTTTTGTTTTTTTAATTATAAGTTGCCCAGACATCATTTCAAATTCTCTATTATATTTCTGTCTGCACTCAGGGATAATTACTAATCTAGACTCTATACTTGTTTTAACTCATTTATTCCTTAGACGAACTAATAATATAAGAATAAAAAGTAACCTCCTTTCACATATAAGAAAACTGAGGTCCAGGGAGTTTAAGCAACCTGCTAAGGACCGCACAGCTAGTAAAACAATAAAGCTGGGATTGAAACTGAGTGACTGCCCTGAGAGACTTAACCTTTCAATCACTGTGTTATACTTTGATTTGGGAGGAATATGGCTGAGACCTTGACAAGTCTTCAACCTTGTGACTATTTTTATAGTCAGAGTTAAAACTATTTTGTTACCAAGCAGAGAATAGCAAAGCTATTTAGATTTGTGGGGACTGAATGGTCAGCTAGGCTAGCTTACTAAGTATCCACCTTCTTCCAACCAGCTTTGTCTCTCACTTCCATGACTCGCATCTATGGCTCACGAAATATTAATAAGCAAAAGTCCTGGATCATTAAGTATTTGCAACCCTGGAGGATAATTAGAAATCCCCAAAACCTGGAATGCTTCTTTAGCCTATGACTTTATTTAAAAAAAAAAAAAAGAAAAAGAAGAACATGAGTTTGACTAGAGCCTATTCTCTCAAGTAAGAATTATAAACTATTAAAGGTAAATTAGGAAAAAAATTACATGTATGAACGGTGAATAATAAGAATTAATATGATTCTTCAAAGTTTTATTTTTCCTAAGATTACATACATACTCTCATTCTACTCACTGAATTGTGAGGAATTCAGTTCTTGACTCCAAAGCTTTAAAAACAATTCAAGTTCTTATGTTAACCTTTTATTTCTTCTTTCTTTCCTTAACAAGAGTATGTGCACCCATTTCGTAATCAGAAGCCATATGATAGCGACCAAGGTTTATGAGTATTTCTTTTTTTTTCTTTTTTAAAAAATGTTTTATTTATTTTTGAGAGAGAGAGTGCAAGCAGAGGAGGAGCAGAGAGAGAGGGGGACAGAGGGTTCAAAGCAGGCTCTGTGCTGACAGCAGTAAGCCACTGTGGAACTTGAACTCATGAGCCATGAGATCATGACCTAAGCCAAAGTTGGACGTTCAGCCGACTGAGCCACCCAAGCACCCCATGTTTCTGAAATTTAAAATATTTGGATGTATATTCACAATGAAGAAATGTTGTGAGTTGGCGAAATATGGTGGAGTGATTCTAAAATTGTAGCTTGTTCCTCATCACAGAGGAATCTCAAAGAATATGGGGAATTGGAGCCCCAAAAGCAACTATTTGGCCCATAATTTATTCTCTCTCACTTTCAATTATTTTCATTTGTTTAATACTAACATTTAAGTCATAGGGTTGTTATGAAGATGAAATGAGACAAATAAATGTAAAATATCTGTTCCATGTTGTAGGCATCTATTAATTTAAATAAAGGGAGCAGAACAATTATAACACAAAGCAGATAAAAACACCAAGGAAATGAATTTGGAAATGATAAAAGGACAATGAAAGCATAGGATCTTTCATTGGTCTAATCATTTAGATATATAATTCTCATATACTTCCTATTATTTTTCTGCTCTCAGTATTTGATAACTGGGATAAGGAGAGAATTAAGGTCTTTGGATTATTAGTAAGAAAATGGGGGGAAAAAGCAGTTTATAAAGAATATGCAGCTAGAAACCAGAAGACTTGAGATATAGTTGTGAATATGCTATTAAATGTTTGGGTAACTTTGTTTACATCAGTTTATTTTTTGTTTGTTTCAAGTTTTTATTAAATTCCATTTAGTTAACATACAGTGTTATATTAGTTTCAAGAGTAAAATTGAGTGAATCATCACTAACATATAACACCCATTGCGTATCACAGCAAGTAGCCTCCTTAATATCCATCACCCTTTCAGCCTATCCCCCACTAACCTTCCATCCAGACACATTCAGCTTGTTCTCTATAGTTAAGATTCTGTTTCATGGTTTGTTTCTTGCTTCCCCCTCCACCACATGTCCATCTGTTTAGTTTCTTAAATTTTACATATGAGTGAAACCATATGGTATTTGTCTCTCTTTGACTTATTTGCTTAACATAATACACTCTAGCTTCATCCATCCATGTCGTTGCAAATGGCAAGATTTCATTCTTTTTACATGGCTGAGTAATACTGCATTGTGTGTGTGTGTGTGTGTATGTATATATGTACGTATATATATGTATATGTGTGTATGTGTATATATATATATATATATATATATATATATATATATATATATATATTGCAACTTCATCATCCATTCATCATTTGCTGGACATTGGGCTCTTTCCATACTTTGGCTATTGTTGACAATGCTGCTATATACATCAGGATGCATGTGTGCCTTCAAATCAGTATTTTTGTATCCATGGGGTAAAAGTACAATTGCTGGATTGTAGGGTAGTTCTATTTTTAGTTTTTGAAGAACCTCCATACTGTTCTCCAGAGTGGCTGCCCCAGTTTGCATTCCCACCAACCCCTTTTTTGCATCCTCATTACATCTGTTGTTTCCTGAGTTGTTCGTGTTAGCCATTCTGACAGGTGAGGTGGTATCTCATTGTGGTTTTGATTTGTATTTCCCTTATGATGAGTGATGTTGAGCATCTTTCCATGTGTATGTTAGCCATCTGGATGTCTTTGGAAAAATGTCTGTGTATGACTTCTGCCCATTCCTTTATTTGATTATTTGCTTTTTGGGTGTTGAGTTTTATAATTTTTTATGGATTTTGGATACTAAACCTTTATCACATGTGTTATTTGCAAATATCTTCTCCCATTCCATTGGTTGCCTTTTACTTTTGTTGATTGTTTTCTTCGCTATGCAGAAGGTTTTTATCTTAATGAAGTCACAGTAGTTCATTTTTGCTTTTATTTCTCTTGCCCCTGGAGACATACCTAGTAAGAACTTGCTACGGTGGATGCAAAGATGTTGCTGCCTGTGTTCTCCTCTAGGACTTTGATGATTTCCTGTCTCACCTTTAAGTCTTTCATCCATTTTATACTTATTTTTGTGTATGGTGCAAGAAAGTAGTCTAGTTTCATTCTTTTCCATGTGGCTGTCCAGTTTTGCCAACACTATTTATTGAAGACACTGTCTTTTTTTCCATTGACTATTCTTTCCTGCTGTGTTGAAGATGAGTTGATCAAATAGTTATGGCTTCATTTCTGGAATTTCTATGCTGTTCCATTGATCTCTGTGTCTGTTTTTGTGCCAGTACCATACCATCTTGATCACTATAGTTTGCAATATAACTTGAAGTCTGGAATTGTAATGCCTTGCAGGTTTGCTTTTCTTTTTTCAAGATGGCTATTCAAGAGGTCTTTTGTGTTTCCATACAAATTTTAGAGTTGTTTGTTCTAGCTTTCTGAAAAATACAGGTGGTATTTTGATAGGGATTGCATTAAATATGTAAATATGTACATTCACCTGGGGTAGTATAGCATTTTAACAATATTTGTTTTTCCAATCCATAAGCATGGAATGTTTTTCAATTTCTTTGTGTCTCAATTTCTTTCATAAGTATTCTGTAGTTTTCAGAGGGCCTATCTTTTACCTCTTTGGTTAGGTTTATTCCTAGGTATCTTATGGTTTTGGGTGCAGTTATAAAAGGGATCGATTCCTTGATTTCTCTTTCTGCTACTTCATTATTGGTATATAGAAATGCAGCATATTTCTGTGCATTGATTTTGTATCCTGCAACTTTACTGAATTTGTGTATCAGTTCTAGCAGGCGTTTGGTGCTTTTGGGTTTTTGTTGCTTTTGGGTTTTCTACATAAAGAATTATGTCTTCTGTGAATAGTGAAAGTTTAACTTCTTCCTTGCCATTTTGGATGCCCTTTTGTTTCTTTTTGTTATTGATTGCTCAGGCTAGGAATCCCAGTACTGTGTTAAATAACAATGATGAAAGTGAGCATCCTTGTCTTATTCCTGATCATAGAGAGAAAGTTCTCAATTTTTGCCTATCGAGGATGATATTAGCTGTGGGTCTTTTATATATGGCCTTTAAGATGTTGAGGTATGTTCTCTTTATCCCTACTTTATTGAAGTTTTTTATCAAGAAAGGATGCTGTACTTTGTCATATGCTTTTTCTGAATCTATTGAGAGGATCATATGGTTCTTATCCTTCCTTTTATTAATGTAATGTATCTTATTGATTAATTTGTGAATATTGAACCACCCTTGCATCCCAGGAATAAGTTCCACTTGATCATGGTGAATGATTCTTTTAGTGTAATGTTGGATTCAGTTTGCTAGTATTTCATTGAGAATTTTTGCATCTATGTTTATCAGCGATATCGGCTGATTCTCTTTTTTAATGCATTCTTTGGTTTCAGAATGAAGGTAATGATGGCCTCATAGAATGAGTTTGGAAGTGTTCCTTCCATTTCTACTTTTTGGGATAGTTTGAGAAGAATAGGTACTAATTCTTATTTAAATGTTTGGTAGAATTACCCTGGGAAGCCATCTGGCCCCAGAATTTTGTTTATTTGGTGATTTTTGATTACTGATTCAATTTCTTTACTGGTTATGGATCTGTTCAAATTATCTATTTCTTCCTGTTTCCATTGGTAGTTTATATGTTTCTAGGAACTTACCCATTTCTTCTAGATTGCCCAATTTGTTGGCATGTAACTTTTCATAATATTCTTTTAAAATTGTTTGTATTTCTGTGGTGTTGATTATAATCTTACCACTCTCATTTATGATTTTATTTAGTCCTTTCCATTTTGAATAAGTTTGGCTAAGGGTTTATCAATGTTATTCTTTCAAAGAACCAGCTCCTGGTTTGATTGATCTGTTCTACGGAGTTTTTTTGTTTCTTTGTTTTTCATTCATTTCTGCTTCAATCTTTATTATTTCCCTTCTTCTTCTGGCTTTATTTAGGCCTCATTTGTTGTTCTTTTTCTAGCTCCTTTAGGTGTAAAGTTAAGTTCGGTATTTGATATTTTTCTTTGCTTCTTTTTTCTTTATAAATAGTTTTAATGTTTATTTTTGAGAGAGAGACAGAGTGTGAGTGTGGCAGGGGCAGAGAGAGAGGGAGACACAAAATCTGAAGCAGGCTCCAGGCTTTGAGCTGTCAGCACAGAGCTTGACATGGGGTTAGAACTCACAGACTGCAAGGCACCCCTCCACGTATTTTTTTAAATTATTTTTTTAAATTTCTTCTTTTAACTTTCTGGTTGACCCATTCATTTTTTAGTAGCATATTCCTTAACCTACATTTATTTGTGGTCTTTCCAAATTTTTTTCTTGTGGTTGACTTCAAGTTTCATAACGTTGTGGTTGATGCGTTGTATGATCTTATTCTTTTTGTACTTGTTGAGGCCTGATTTGTGACCTAGTATGTGATCTATTCTGAAGAATGTCCCATGTGTACTTGAAAAGAATTTGTATTCTGGGGCCCGTGGATGGCTCAGTCGGTTAAGTGTCTGACTTGGGCTCAGGTCATGATTTCACAGCTTGTGAGTTGGAGCCCCACATTGGGCTCTGTGCCAACAGCTCAGAGCCTGGAACCTGCTTCAGATTGTGTGTCCCTCTCTTGCTCTGGTCCTCCCCTGCTAATGCTCTGTCTCTCTCTCTCTCTCAAGAAAAAAAAAAAAGAATGTGTATTCTGCTGCTTTAGGATTGAGTATTCTGAATATGCCCCTTAAGTCCATCTGATCCTGTGTGTCTTTGAAAGCCATTGTTTCCTTGTTGATTTTTCTTTTTTTTTTTTTCTTCCCTTGTTGATTTTTCTGCTTGGATGATCTGTGCATTGGTTTAAGCAGAGTGCTAAATCCCCTACTATTGTTGTATTATTATTAACGAGTTCCTTTTTGTTTGTTATTAATTGTTTTATATATTTTGGTGCTCCAGGTTAGGAGGTGAATATTTACAATTGTTAGATCCTCTTGTTGTATAGATATAGTGCCCTTCTTCATCTCTTATTATAGTCTTTGGTTTAAAATCTAGTTTGTCTGATAGAAGTATGGCTACTGTGGGATTCTTTCGATATTCATTGGCATGATAAATGGCTCTCCATCCCCTCACTTTCAGTTGCAGATGTCTTTAGATCTAAAATGAGTCTCTTGTAGGCAGCCTATAGATGGTTGTTGTTTGTTTATTTATTTGTTTGTTGTTTTTAATCCATTCTGACACCGTGGTCTTTTGATTGGAGCATGTAGTCATTTTACATTCAGAGTGATTATTGATAGATATGTAATATTTAGTGCCATTTTATTACTTGTTTTGTATTGTTTCTGGAGATTTTACTCTCTTCCTTTCTAGCCTTTGTCACTTTTGGTCTTTCCTTCCTGCTCAGAGTCCCCTTTAATATTTCTGGCAGGGTTGGTTTAATGATCACAAACTCCTTTAGTTTTTGTTTGTCTGGAAAACTCTTTATCTGTCCTCCTATTCTGTATGACAGCCTTACCACATAGAGTATTCTTGGCTGCACATTTTTCCAATTCAGCACATTGAATATATCATGCCACTGCCTTCTGGTTTGCCAAGTTTCTGTGGAAAGATCTCCTGTTAACCATATTTGTCTTCTCTTATAAGTTAAGGGCTTCTTTTATCTTGCTGCTTTTAGGATTTTTCTTTATCTCTATATTTGGCAAATTCAACTACTATATGTCTTGGTGTTGTCCTGCTTTTGTTGATTTTGATGGGAGCTCTCTGTGCCTCCTGGATTTGAATGTCTGGTTCCTTCCCCAGATTATGCAAGTTTTCATCTGTAATTTCCTTAAATAAACCTTCTACCCCCTTTTTCCTTCTCTTCTTCTTCTGAGGCTCCTATGATACAAGAGTTATTATGCTTTATGGAGTCACTGAGTTCTCTAAGTCTATATTCGTGATCTAATGTTATTCTTTCCCTCTTTTCAGATTCATTATTTTCCATAATTTTGACTGTTATATCACTTATTCATTCCTCTATTTCTTTCATCCTGGTTGTTACACCATTTGGTTTCAATTCTTGGCTACTTTACTTTTCATATTGGCCTAGCCTTTAGGTCTTTTACCTCTGCAGCAAGGGACTCCCTGGTGTCTTCTATTCTTTTCTCAAGCCCAGCTAGTATCCTTATGGTTGTTGCTTTAAATTCTGGATCAAGCATGTTATTTATATCTTTTTTTATTAGATCCCTAGTCATGACCTTTTCTTGTTTTGTTTTGTTTTTTTTCTTTTGGGATGAGTTCCTTCTGTCTTGGTATTTTGTCTAGGTCTCTGTCTTCTTCACTGTGTTAGGAAATCGTGTTTGTTTACATCAGTTTATTGGAAATGATGTGTCACATCTTTTGATATTTTAAAATTGTATGATTCTCAAGGCCAGTGATTTTGTATAATGCCAGTTTATGACAAACCAAATGAAATCAAATATATCTAACAGTTCATCAACAATACACCTTATCTGGTTTAAAAAAAAAAACTACAATAGTTTTTTTTTTTTTTTTTTTTATAGCAGTCAGTTCCTTTGCTTCATGTATTAGTTGTAAAAACATTAAGAAGCTAAAATTACTGGGGCACCTGGGTGGCTCACTTGGTTGAGCGTCCAACCTCAGCTCAGGTCATGATCTCACAGTTTGTGAGTTCAAGCCCCGTGTCAGGCTCTGTGCTGACAGCTCAGAGCCTGGAGCCTGCTTCAGATTCTATGTCTCCCTCTCTCTGCCCCTTCCCTGCTCATGCTCTGTCTCTCTCTGTCTCTCAAAGATGAATAAATGTTAAAAAAAAAAAAGAAGCTAAAATTACTTAAGAATCATAAAATTTTAAGAAAATATAAGACACAGATGGTCATGAAAATATTGAAATATTAAATAGAAAATTAGTTCAGATTACTCTTTTCGGGAAAAAAAGACATTGGAGATTTGAAGATTTCCTTTCAAAACATTTCGTGATTGGAATAGGAAGGACAGCCACTCTTGGCGGGTAAAGTAGTAATGAGAAGATAGAAATAATTGAACTTAACAGTAGTAAATGTGCATCTTCAACAAATGCAATTTAAAATTTAGATAGCTAACACATATACTCTGGGAATACATTTAACAAATAGTTTTATGTATACTAATAGGATGAAAAATGGGTTTCTAGAATTCTCTCAAGAGTCTAACTAAAATCTAAGTCTGCCTAGCAATGAGTTCCATGCTTGATTTCAAAACTCACTGCTAATGTCACAGAAGTTATAATAATAATTAACCACTTTACCAAGAAAGGAAAAACTGTTTTTCATTTAATTGTATTGGTGACTAATACTTGAAATAATGTATAAAATTTTTGTCTTATGCTGTCATAGCTAAAACATACACAAAATCATTTTAATCTAAAATGTAAATTATAAAGTTGTTAAAATACTTTTCCCTTTATAATAAAGTTCTATTTTTGTTTAATTATAGACAAAAGGTTCTCAAACCATGACACCTTCTGGCTCCCAGAAAAAAGTTAAGAGAACTCTGCCAAACCCACCTCCCGAGGAGACCTCCACAGGCACTCAGTCAACATACAGCACAATGGGCACAGTTTCCAGGAGAAGGATCTGCAGAACCAACACAATGGCACGGGCCAAGATTCTCCAGGATATAGACAGAGAGCTTGATCTTGTAGAGAGGGAATCTGCAAAGCTTAGAAAGAAACAAGCAGAACTTGATGAGGAAGAAAAGGAGATCGATGCCAAGTTACGGTACCTGGAAATGGGAATTAACAGGAGGAAAGAGGCATTATTAAAGGAGAGGGAAAAGAGAGAGCGTGCCTACCTCCAGGGAGTAGCTGAGGATAGGGATTATATGTCTGACAGTGAGGTGAGCAGCACCCGACCCACCAGAATAGAAAGTCAGCATGGCATAGAGCGACCAAGAACTGCTCCCCAAACTGAATTTAGTCAGTTTATACCACCGCAAACCCAAACAGAATCTCAACTGGTTCCTCCTACGAGTCCTTATACGCAATACCAGTATTCGTCCCCTGCTCTTCCTACCCAAGCACCCACCCCATATACCCAACAGTCCCATTTTCAGCAACAGACTTTGTACCATCAGCAAGTTTCACCTTATCAGACTCAACCAACATTTCAAGCTGTGGCAACAATGTCCTTCACACCTCAAGCTCAACCTACACCAACCCCACAACCTTCTTACCAGTTGCCATCACAAATGATGGTGATACAACAGAAGCCAAGGCAAACTACATTATATTTGGAGCCCAAGATAACTTCAAACTATGAGGTAATTCGCAACCAACCCCTGATGATAGCACCTGTTTCTACTGATAATACGTATGCTGTTTCCCACCTTGGGAGTAAGTACAATAGCTTAGACTTGAGAATAGGATTGGAGGAAAGAAGTAGTATGGCAAGCAGTCCAATATCAAGCATATCTGCAGATTCTTTCTATGCAGATATTGACCATCATACTCCACGAAATTATGTCCTAATTGATGACATTGGAGAAATTACCAAAGGAACAGCAGCATTAAGCACTGCATTTAGCCTTCATGAAAAGGATCTGTCAAAAACAGACCGTCTCCTTCGATCCACTGAAACACGTAGGTCTCAAGAAGTGACAGATTTCCTGGCACCATTACAGACTTCCTCCAGATTGCATAGTTATGTGAAAGCAGAGGAAGATCCCATGGAGGATCCTTATGAGTTAAAGCTTCTGAAACACCAGATTAAACAAGAATTCCGTAGAGGAGCAGAGAGCTTAGATCACCTTGCTGGTCTTTCCCATTACTACCATGCTGATACTGGCTATAGACATTTTCCAAAATCCGAAAAGTACAGCATCAGTAGACTCACACTTGAAAAACAAGCAGCAAAACAACTACCAGCAGCCATACTTTATCAAAAGCAGTCAAAGCATAAGAAATCACTAATTGATCCTAAAATGTCAAAATTTTCTCCCATTCAAGAAAGTAGAGACCTTGAACCTGACTATACAAGCTATATGACTTCTAGCACCTCATCTATTGGCGGCATTTCTTCCAGAGCAAGGCTTCTTCAAGATGACATCACTTTTGGACTCAGAAAAAATATTACAGACCAACAGAAGTTTATGGGCTCATCCCTTGGAACAGGACTGGGCACATTGGGAAATACCCTACGTTCAGCTTTGCAGGATGAAGCAGATAAGCCATACAGTAGTGGCAGCAGGTCCAGACCTTCTTCCAGACCTTCGTCTGTCTATGGGCTTGATTTATCAATTAAAAGAGATTCTTCCAGCTCCTCCCTAAGACTGAAAGCTCAAGAGGCTGAAGCTCTAGATGTTTCCTTTAGTCATGCTTCACCTTCTGGCCGAACTAAGCCTACCAGTTTACCAATTAGCCAGAGTAGAGGAAGAATACCAATTGTGGCCCAGAATTCTGAAGAGGAAAGTCCACTCAGTCCTGTTGGCCAGCCAATGGGAATGGCCAGGGCTGCAGCTGGGCCCCTGCCACCAATATCTGCAGACACTAGGGATCAGTTTGGATCAAGTCATTCGTTGCCTGAAGTTCAGCAACACATGAGAGAAGAATCACGAACTAGAGGCTATGACCGTGACATAGCGTTCATCATGGATGACTTCCAACATGCCATGTCAGACAGTGAAGGTAAATTGGGCCTCAACCTACCTTGTTACTCTCAAAACTCAAACTCTTATTTTTCTGCATGTTTAATTTTCCTTCTCCAAGGATGTATTCTACCTTTTTTAGTGCGTCTTTTGCATGTTTACTTCAATTTTATTTCTTGTAAATGGAAATTTGATCTTGTGTATAGATTTCCTAGCATGCTTTTCTTTATTTCCTTTTAGTTTATTATTTTACTGTTGTTTCTTGATTGTTTGCTTGATTTGTTTGGCGTCCACTTTTCCAAAACCATTATTAAGTAATTGTGTCAATAAAATATGGTCATCCCTTAATTCCATAGCTGGAAAGTTTTTCATTGTATGTTTCTTTTATTTTTTAAAAAATGCATTTCTAAATATACTGGTCAGTTTATTTCAGTTTGTGAAAGTATTAAGATTTAGAGCTATTAAGTACTATTCTGCTAGACTTTGTAATAGAAAAGTACTTATGTTATTTTTGTGATATCATTGTTTATTAATTCAGAGAATGTTCTCTTTTTGAGACTCTTTGGCTAAGGACCTGATATTAACATAATGTAAATTTTATAATTCTCCTTAAATAAAAGATTCATATTTTATTTCTCTCACTATGAATATCGTAATTGACAAGTTTGTGCATTTTGCATTACATAACTAGAAAACTTAGCACTAAATATGATATTAACAATAAATAATCATAGCATTATGCAGGAAACATTATTTAGATTTAGAATAAAATATTTGTACACTAATTTTGTGACAAGGGAGGAGACTTACAGGAATACAAAGTGTCCTTTCCATGCCAAGAGGACTCATGACTTTCGGTTCTTTTTTCTCCCTCCTCTATAGTTTACATTTGAACGTAGGTATGATTTGAGTCCTGAAAATAAGACATTTCTCATCAAATAAAAGCATTATTATTTCATGCCTTTGAAGACTGTAGAGCACTAAGCTAACATGAACATCTCATCTTTTAAACCTGACATTTTCAGCAAAGACTCACAGGAAAATAAGTGTTCATGAAAAGATTTTTCTTTCTACTTCTGTTATCTAGACACTGATATGATTTTAGAAATTCAAATCTAGATTTAAAAAGATTAAATGACTGAATCTGAAAGTGGACAGACTCCTCTTAGTGAAATTCCAACAGACTAGTTACTTTCTGACTTATTTTCTTCTCTACAGGCTATTGGATTGACTATTTTTATTGATAATTATTCAATTAAATAAAGCACACTCTTCGTATATTTTTTGTTTAGTCAATTGTTTGACTCTCTAGTTAAACAAGGTTATGATATTATGTGGAAACAGTTTCTTTCGCTACTTTTCTGACAGTCCACATTTTACACACATTATATGCATATAAAACAATTGTGCAGAAGAATATGAAGATTCTTCAATAAACATATTGGTAAAATAACAAGATAAAACAAAAATTCCAACAGGTTTACAGCATAACTAAACACGTAAGGCTGCGTGTGTACATTGAGCATATATTTGACAGGATTTAACAAGTTCATTTATTCATCATGGAGTTTTGTCAACATAGTGCCAGACATGTAAGTGTATCTAGATGTTCCAAAATGTGTTTGTTTACATACAACCCTATAAAAATAACCAAATGTTTTATTTCACATTTATATGTTTGGATGATATATACTCATAGTCATCAAGGGCTGTATGAAAAACATTATCTTCATAAAGTAGATGATGAGACATCATGCTGCATACAAAATTAGGAAATGTATAAGATGATATCAAAGAAATAATTAAAATTAAATGTCAATGAAATTACACAACTAAACTAAAATGTATTTAAAAATAAGGCAAGAAATTTAGTCATAAAGAACATGCTTATACAGAATTAGATAAAGGACAACTATAACAAATTGAATTACATATGTAACATTATGTGTGTGAATTATAGTGATTATCTTTGAAAATTGTATGTTTTAAAATGTTAGTTATTTTCTTTGCTTTTTAAATCACATGAACATATTAACTCTTCTTCTGGTAAAGTGATGACCAGCTTTTCTTTTGAAATCTTGGATTCCTTGGGTAAGGGAAAAATTAGAGAATATTTTTCCTAATTACATAACTCATTTGTGAACTAATGAAATATCAGGGATTTTTAAATAAATTTTTACCAAACATATGCTATATCTGTAATTCAATGATGCGAAGATCACTTTGAGAAGTGTTAACATTCATTCTAACAGGCTGTTTAGTATTGAGTAGACAAAAGCAAACTTAATTGATTTCAAATTGTTGTGTGCTTTCCTTGAATTCAATTAAACTCTAGGTTATAGACTCTAAGAATATTTTTTCAAATGTGTTTTATATGACTTTGGTTAATTTTGAAGTAGCTCACTTGAGATAAAATCTAGATAAGCATCATTTGCGTTGCTTAATATGTAAGACCATTAGCTTGAAGTCCACAGTTTGACGTGTGTGCGTGGTTGATTATGTGCAGGGCACAATTGCCTTTGCTTTGGAGCGGATTTGGAGGGAAGCTAAGCTCAAAGCAGTCAAGTATATTTATCTCTACAATACAGATATTTTCATGAAAACATTCTTTCAAAGTATACTCCAAGCCAAAAATAAATAATAAAGCATTAATATAAGTGTCTTTTAAAAATGTTTTTTTAACCTAAGTTTGATACTGAATATAATTGAACTATTCATATAACAGTTGGCTGTGAATAATGCTAGACCCCCAAATAGCTTACTTTTAGTTTACATTTAAGATTGCAAGAAAATATCATCAGTTGAAAACAAGGAGATATTAATCTGTAGCAAATTATTTAAATTCATTTGGAAATTACTTTTTATAAAATTTAATTTTTAAAGTGCAGATCTACCATGGAAGATCAGATGATTGGAGTTGGAAACAACTAGCATTTATGTCCAATTAGCTATAAATTATGAAGAAAAAATACAATTTAAAAGTAGGTTCATTTCTTTGGTTGCACTTGATTGATCTATAAATTGTTATGCAAAGTATGACAGATATCCCAACTTAGTTACATATTGAGTCAGTGTAAGGAACAGTAGACAACCAAAGTAGGTAATCAGAAATAAATTGACAAAATTTGAATCAGGTTGAGATTCTGCTTTATTGGCATAGACATAGTCAAGGAAACATGATTTAAAGGATTGTGTCTCAAATACAATTAATGAAGTTATATATTCAAGTGAAATCATATACTACATCATCTAAGATACTCATTTATTAAAATCAGCTAGATTTTTTTCATGAGAAATATATAGGAATATGTAAGAAGTAAGATAACTATTACTGTGGTTGGGGATAATCTAGTGTATAGAGACCAATGATTAACTTATAATTTTTTTTGGTATTTGCTTATCAAATGACTCTTATATTAAATATTTTTTTCATAAGTTTAGTTTTTTAGTGTAAAATTAAAACTATTAAAAACCATAATAGTATCAAGGAGTTTGTGAGTAAAGTTTGTATAACTGCTAATGAAGCTCAAGGGCCAAATTAATATTTATTTTTTAATGTTTGTATAATAATTAGGACATTTAACTTCTTTCTTTAGTTGATGATTAATATTTCTATTTAATTCATCTCCCAAACACGTGTTGTATTTTATGGCATTTAGAAGGCATTGTTTTAGTGTTGAGAGAGGGGAAAAAAGAAAAAGCCTTATCCTCAAGCAGCTTAGAACCTCCTATTAGAGATCAGACAAGCACATATACAGCCACATACCAGGTATGTAACATTGGATTTCCTCAAATTGAAGACTGACTAAATTATGACACATCATCAGTCATCATACTTATTGAGGGTAAATGCTATGGTTAATCACAGGAGGTGACCACGGGACCCCGATCACAGGAGGTCTGGAGGTGAGTAGTGGTATATATGCTATTGGGTCGCCAATCCTACCAGCAAAGATGTAATGGAAATTGGGGGAAAAAAAGTGTTGAGAAGTTTTTGAAGAGAGGACAATCAAGGATGTAGACAGAAAAAGGAAACTATGAGGAGTTGGGAGAACTCAAAAGTACAGCATTGTAGATGCTAGAATTTATAGAAAGCCTAAGTTTATAGCACCATCAACGAATCTTTCAGCGCGAGAACTTGAGAAAGACTGCTCCATCTGCCATTTAGGAAACAACAGTGTATTTCCAGATACCCTTTTACAAATTAGGGGTCTTTTTGCAAAGAATAAAACTTTAAATGAAGTCAGATTCTATGTATTAGGTAAAATGGGACTTGGGGGCACCAAATAATAGCTTTAAAAGACCGTGGAATTACCAAGAACTGAATGGGCTGAAAAATTTAAAATAATTATGTACTTAAATGTGGTTGCATTTCAAAAAGTATTTTAAGATGTCAAGTTTTGCCACATTATAAATATAGAAAGCAGTCAATCAGCTCTTCAGTCGAATTCCTAAATCTGTGACTGCATGGAAAATAATTATTTAATTTTAATAAAAAATTGTAAATATATTTTAATAGTAGGCTACCAGGTGAGTATGGCACACATGTTCCTAACAGTAGTGTCTGGGATCCTCTTAGAAATAAATGTTTCATTTATTTATTGAATGTCATAGAAATACCATGTTTTCAAAAACATTCGCTTGGTTTTCAAAGCCAGAAGCCACATAGTAGTGGTTGATACAATAGTGGGAAAGTGACAGAATCTTCTGTACTGAAGGAAGACATTTTCCTTAGATGTTAGTGATAGGTGGAGGTAGTGGGGGAGAGGTGAGAAAGTAGAAACTAAAGGGTTGAGGTTGAATAAAATCACTTCTGAGGCATACTCACTTGTTCATTGATTCAGTCACTATCAAAATTTCTTCTCATTTAAAATTTTATTTTATTTTCCTCTGAGAGTTTGAACAGGTGTGTACATTATTTTTTTTCTAAGTTACTCCATGGTACAAAATTTTTATCATAGTGTTGGAAATGATTTTTCTCATCCTACTGGGAGTTGTATTTGAAATGCATGAATGGCTAACAAGTCTGGAGCATGTTGGTACTTCAGAGCATCTTCTGTCCTCTATCATCTGTATTAGTTGTGCTTGCAATGTTTGATATTTCCTTGGTCTCCAAAGCCTATCATCTGCGTCGTGAAGAAACAGATTGGTTTGACAAACCCAGGGAGTCTCGTTTGGAAAATGGACATGGTCTGGATCGCAAACTGCCAGAAAGATTGGTCCACTCTAGACCACTTAGTCAACATCAAGAGCAAGTAAGTGCTGTATTGAGCAATCTCTTTTAGATTTATCCCCCACTGCAATTAAAAAAAATATATATGCCATCAATCAATCAAGCACTCATCCTAGAATGGACTCAGTATCATTTATCCTAAAATGCGTGGGACTTCGGTCAGTCTTCATAAAAAAAATTGTTTTTCCAGTAACTTAAAGTACTAAGTACCTTATTGAATCACCCATGGCGATTGACTTTGCAGCAATGACTGGGCAATTTAAGTGATTCAGTCCTCCAAAAGATAATTAAGTTTGTACAACCTACCCAACACTGGTATACAAGGAGAATACATGTAGCTCCTAAAGAACTTACGGAATATTGGGTAAAATTGGTGTGGATAATTTCAGTGCTTTCCAATAACAGTGTGTTCAGGTGTTAAGAAATATAGCAATTAAGGGAGTGGACCAAACCAGGTCAGCTGGGACAGGGAAAGCTTCACTTAGGAAAGAGGAGAATTTATATTTTAGAGTCTATTATATGGACATATTTGTTTTATATTATCTTTGTATTTTATCATCAGAAAAATGCATAAAGTAGATAATATTCATTAATATCTATTTATAGATGGAATTAAACTTAAAGATAAACTTCACAATTAGATAAATATGATACCAAAATGCATGGCCATATTCACTTTAGAACCAATGAGGTGATGTTTGTATGAATTTTGAGAGACACTTAGGAGATCAACATTTGGATAAATTGAAGGAGACTCCTGTGTTAAGCCCAATGGTTTTAAATCGATTCCCTTAAGAGACAGATATTTTCAGACTGTGTACCCATAATCATTAAAATACCCACAGAAGAACCAGTTGACTTATTTCATATACATTATTAATTCCTAAACCATCTTGTCAGATTAGTGATTCTTTGATATAGAAGACAATTATTTTGAATGGCAAAGGTAAACCATATGAACTTACTGTACCTTACTTCAATGTTTGTTACATTAAAGTATAAAAAAGATGACTTTGCCCATATACGTACTATTGAAAAGATAATATCTATACTCAAATTTTACTTCTTCCAAAGCAATTTCAGTTTTCATGGATAAATTTCTTGCTGCTAGATAGGACTTCTGGATCTCCAAATTTTGTTCTGTTTGGTTTTATATATATTTTCTAGAAATCTTGGGATTCTTCTTTCTATATTATAAATATTCTTTTACTGTTTCTGATATCTTTGATAAGATTTGGCTTAGATCCATCTCCCACCCACCTCTCCTCTGGTAACCATGGATGAGTTGATGGGTCAAACAGGATAAGGGCATTAAGTAACACACTTACTGTAAATAAATAAGTATGTAAATAAATATTTTTAAGAAAGGCTTTGTGTTAGGATTGTGTTTACCTCTATATACATGTCTATATACTTCCATTTCTTTCCACTTCATTAAAATGTATCAGGTAATTGATGTATACTTTTCTTAGCTTACCTTGTTATTATTAAAATTGTATATATAGCTGGAGTTCAATCTCACCAAATAGAACAGGTTGGAGAGCAAGAAAAATTAATAAACTCATTCTGAACATGTTTATGACGTATAAACTTAACTCTTTTTATCTGCAGTTATGAAAATAATCTGTCAGCTGAAACTAACTTCTTGAATATATTTTACTATGAGTTTCTCTCTTATAATGACTTACTTTTTATATCTTCCCTGTCTCATTTGTTTCTTTGAAGTTTAGTATTTCCCGCAAACCTACATCAGATCACTGAAAGCACAAATCCTTTAAAGAAATCTTAATAAGATGAAATATATAAACTACAGAGCTAGAAAATAACTTCTATATAATTATTTCCCGACACTACTATTTCCATGAATGCTTCGAATAGTCTTGGCCAACTAATTTATTCAACCAATATTCTTGGAGGATACATTTTAACGTAATCTATGTCCACCTCAAGTGTATTGTATGTAGATGAAACATTAATAACCCTAGTAGTACTGTTTAATTTTAATTTTCTGTTACTAACATCTGCCTATTTATGATTTAAATGCACTGAGGACATAATGCATTCTGTTTAAACAAAATATATTTATAAACCCATACAATGCCAAAATTAAGCAGAGAGAGTATATTTAAGAATCATTTCATGAATTTCTTACTGTTTTTTATAAAGTAGAAAATGTGAGGGTCTTTGTTAGAATTATTTATAGGTAAATGTAATAAAGTAATGTGTATTTTTTTGTTAAAAGTTATTTTTTTACATTTATAGATTTATTACATTTTTAAAAATTTATTTCATTATTTTGAAAGAGAGAGAGAGCACAAGAGAGGGAGAGAGAGCATGGGCAGGGTAGGGGCAGAGAGAAATGGAGAGAGAATCCCAAGCAGGCTCTGCACCGTCAGCACAGAGCCAGACATGGGGCTCAAACTCATGAACTGTGAGATCATGACGTTGGCCGAAATCAAGAATTGGATGCTTAACTGACTCAGCCACCAAGGCACCCCAGTTTATTGCATTTTTTAATTTTGATGTCTAACATACAAATGAAAACCTACATATGTAGTTACCAAAACCGCAAATATACAGAATTAGAAACTAGTTATAAAGTGCACAGCCATATAATCAATATACAGACCAAGGAAGGGAAAGTTGTCTGCCCCCCAGATACTATTTTGTGCCTTTTCCAGATTATAATCTTCAACCTCCTCCAAACAAGTAACAAATATGTAACAAAGTAACAAATAGTGTGACCACTAATTGCTTTGATTTCCTTATAGTTTTTTCTCCACAGAAGTTACATAGAACACAACATATGCTTCGATTACATTTGCATAAAGTACAAAATTAATGTGTTTTGGCTTTAATATTTATCTTCAAATACTCTTTGTCATTAAGTCACCATAACTGTATTTTGGTCTAGAGAGAATAACCCAATGGCATTCTCATTTTATTCATTTGTTTGCATCTGTAATCATAAAAAGGTAATATTGAGCTCTTGGTACTAATAAAGCTGAATGCTTGTATTTGGCAACGTATGCATAACAAGAATCTATACCCATAAAATGCTCTGGAGGCGAAGTAATAAACCCAGACTGACTAGTGCAAAATGAATTTTTCTGCTTTTTTAAAAATATCTTATGTAAAAATTCAAGAGACACCCAGAAAACTTTTTCTGAATGTTTATTAAACTCAAAATCATATGATTATTCAAATATATATATATATTTACATATATATACTTTGAATATATATAAATATATATATACTTTGTATAGATATGTAAATATATATACTTTGAATATATATATAAATATATATACTTTGTGTGTATATATATATATATATATATATATATATATATATACACATATACACTTTGAAAGGAAACATATATGGATTTTCCTTCTTTACCTCATCTCGAAATAGGGCTAATAGCCCTCACAGGGTGAGTATAAAGGTCAGCACTTCCTGACTAATGCCAGCTGCCTCCACGTTCTGCACTAATACACGTGTCTTCTGCAGTCCTCATGCAACTGCAATATTGAGGTACATTAAACTCTTCTGTGGAAGCCACCCTCCCTTACATTCGGGGCCTTTGAATGTCTTGTTCCCTCTCCCTGAGTACTCTTCCTCTTCTCCTTCCTTGTCGAACTCTACTCATCAGTTAGGTCTCCGTGTCCTGTCTTACAAGAAGACTTCTCTCACACCACCACCACCTCCCCACAAATTGGGGCAAGTGTTCTTCCCTTGTGCTCCAATGGTTTTGCAGGCATTATGTCACAGGCTGAGAGCTCCCAGAGAGCAGGGGCTCTCGATTCCATACACCACAGGGCCTAGCACAGTCCTTGGAACACAAGAAGGATGCTCTCATCCCTGCAGCTCGCATGCATGGTGCTTAAGAGAGGGAAAGGATGAATGTCTCTGTGAATAGCAGATATGTTAATGCAAGTGTTATCATTTCATAAGTTTGAAGGCTCAGTTATTCATGAGAATATGTGTAGGCAGGAAGAATTATCCTTTTGCTGGGAGGCATAAAGATGATAGTTCTTTCAGTGCAGAATCACCAAAAGACAAGGCCAGAGACCAGACTCTGGGGGAGAGGTGTGGGCAGTGCTTCACATCTTGCTCCTACTCCTATTTGACAGAAGCAACATGTGCCCTGAAACTCCATCTCCTGGGGAACTCTGAACACTCACCTGCAGTGCTTAGGGAAAAGCTAAGATTCAACTAGTTCATACATGGGAGATAGATACCACTGCTTTTCTACACATTTTTGGTCACATTGATCATAATTATGGCAGTTTTATGTTTTTGATTTATTAAGTGAGTTTGTGTGCTGTTAGAGACAGTCTCTGAAACTATATGAGGTGTTAGGAGATGTTCTGAAAGCAACATTTTATAGAAATGAAGATGCTAACATCCCCTCTACTAACATCGTCATAGGTACAATTTAGAAGGTGATCATTGTTAGCTGATAAAATTCTGGGGAAAAATTTGGAAAATCCTACTTGTCTCCTAGCTGTGCAAGAAATGCATTGAGATTACATCCAACTCTCCCTAGTCTAGAGATTTGGAAAGAGTAACAAAAGGTGAAAATGTGTCTTCCTACTTTATTTTTGACCAAGTGGAAAACGTGACTTTTTAAGATGGTTGTTAAATAAAACATGAAATTAAAGAAATTTAAAATAAAGTGAAATAATACCAGTTTTGCTTATCTACAGTATCAAACCAAGATTCATGTATATCTAATAGTTGTAGAATTTTCAATGCACATGGTTTAATTTTTAGTAAAAAAAAATGAAGATCTTTAAATGTGGATTGAGGGAAGTGAAAGAACAGAAGTAGAAAGAGAAAAGATGAAGGGTGGGGGGAGTAAGAAAGGCAGAGGAGAGAAGTTAAGAGTGAAGAAGAAAGGAGAGAGAGGTAGAGAGAGACTGACAAAGAGGAAACAAGACAGGAAGAAAAAAGGAAAATGTATAGACTCTTTTCCATGAAAATAAATGAGGTTTTCTTTTTTAAATGTTTTTAATTTATTCTTAGAGAAAGAGAGAGAGAGCGAGCACATGAGCAGGGGAAGGGACAGAGAAAGAGGAGAGAGAGTCCCAAGCAGGTTCCTGCTGTCAGCACAGAACCCGACATGGAACTCCCGCTCAGGAACGATGAGATCATGACCGGAGCCAAAATCAAGGACTGTTGCTTAAGTGACTGAGCCACCCAGTTCCCCCAATAAATAAGGTTTTCATTAGTTTACAAAGTTATGGTAGTATGCATTACTTAGGTTAACTGATTATACTTACCATAATAGGTTTATAATCTTGCAGACGACATTTCAGTTTTACTTTGAAGAAATCATATACTATTCCTGGACTCCACAGGATTCTGCTGTTGTTTGGGGAATGTTTTCTGTTCATCAGAAACCTGATTAAGCTTATTCTTTCCTAAAGAGAATAAAAGCAAAAGGCTATAATTTAAGCTTGCAGTTTTCAATGCATATGTTACTTTTAATATGTAAAATTCTAGCGATAGAATTCTAACATTCTTACATCTGGATTTACACATTAAAACCACTCGAGTATTCAAAGACCCTTCCTCACAAAGTCAACCTCTCTTGAGTTCTAAATTCTATTTAATATTTTGGTTCAGTACTCTCACACACTTCTTCTTTTTTTGTTAATGTTTATTTGTTAATTTTGAGAGAGTACATGTGTGTGCTCAGCCAGGGAAGAGGGTTGGGGGTTGGTGCAGAGAGAGAGAGGAGAGTGAGAATCCCAAGCAGGCTCCGTGCTGTCAGTTCAGAGCCCCACGTGGGACTCATCTCATGAATCGATCCATGAGATCAAGAGTCAGAAGCTTAACTGAGCCACTCAGGCACTTCTTAAACTTCTTTAGTAAACTTAATTTTGTTTGTAATTTCATTCACATTTTTCCAAGGTGATAGAAGATTTCATCCTAATAAAATCCTATTAAGGCAGATATGAGCAAATATTTCACTGTTTTTATCTTTCATTATTTCACAAATCTCATTTAGAAGCCAAGTTCCATAAAACAGAAAACACAAGTTTGCATTCACTAATTTCTTTGGTTTCAGAAATCTCATTTTGCCAAGGGGAAACAGATAATGATATCTTTTATTAACTAAACCAACACACTTAAAAAACAAGTCTAATCCTGTATATTACACTTTGTCTTTAAACATTGATTTTTCACCTTATCACATATATGTCTTAGATTATACAGATGAACGGGAAGACTGTGCACTACATCTTTCCTCACGCAAGGATAAAAATAACAAGAGACTCTAAGGATCACACGGTTTCAGGTAAGGGAAATCAAATGACCTACTTTTTTATTTTAATGTGAGACTGGGACATGTGTTTGGATTTCAGCTTAGATGGCTTCCCAAATTTTAGAAGACACTGCTTTTTTATGTCAAAGATTGTGTTTTGGGAGAATTTCCAAAACTAAGCAGACTATGCACTTGAACATAAAAGATTGTAACGGCACAGTCATTAATATGACACGTTACTGATTGGTACGTCTTTAGGTCATTTTTTTCCATTAATTGCATTTTCAAAACATACATGGCATTATAATACTCCATGATTATTTCCCTATTGAGCAAAATGGTGACTGGTTTTAGAACTGTAAAACATTCTTTTACAGGAAATAGGGAACTGCCTCTGATTCTTCTAAGGAATAAATCCCCCTCTGCCTTGTCACTTTGAACATTATCAATTTCCTGAGTTTTTGTTTGTTTGCTTGTTTGTGTTCTTATGTAAACCAAGGCTTAGGACACATTTCTAAAGGTTTTTATTTTGAAATAATGTGAGATTCCTACAAAATCCTGGGCCCCCCAGAAAATAGTACAGTCACTTCTTCTGCCCGTCCTTTACCTAGTTTCCCTAATGTTAACATCTACCTAATCACAATAAGATATCAAAACCAGAAAGTTAACATTAATATGATGCTATTAAAATATCTACAAGCCTTATCTAGTTTTTGAGTTTCCCTTCTGACCCACTAAATTCTTTTTTTTTTTTTTTTCTGGTCCAAGATCCAATCCAGATTCCAAATTGCCTTTAGTTGTCATGCTTCCTTCATCTCCCCCGGTGTGGTAGTTTTGCATTCGTGTTTCATGACCTAGATGCTTCTGAAAGATGATGGAAGTTTTATGTTACAAATTTAAAATTTTTGTTTAAATCTTTGAGACTAAATATAAATTCTGTCAAAGTTAATGACTTTTTGAAAGATGAACAGTACCTATATTCTCCCTCAAGTATATTCCTTGTGTATATAGACACTGTATATCAACAGAAAATATTCATAAATATAGATGTTCATATATACATATATATAAGTATATGTATAGGTGATATATCTAACATGGTATATGTGCTGGAGGGTTTTTTTTTTCTCTTTAAGGACTGATATAACAAAGGACAAAAACAGGTATTTTTTTATCAGTTCATTTGCTATTGTTCCTTGCACATTTTAGACCATGGAGCATGTGGATGTGGAACAGGTTTTACTTTGAGCAACTTTACTCCCTTTATTTTCATAGAGAATGAATCGATTAGGAATCTAATGTTGTTTGCTTTTAAGATTGGTTTTTTTTCTCCTATCAGAGACAGATATTTTAAACTTCCATAGTTTCACTGCATACACACAGTATTTTAAGTAGTGATGAAAGTCCCAAGGGTGAGTTTTAAAATCCATGGGCTCTGTGGATTGGAATAATTACTGTGGAATAACTCTATGGAATAGTTACTTCTGCAGACTATTTCAGTTCCCTCCAGCTCATAAAGCAAAACAACATAGTGCTTCCCAGCAATGCCAAAATTTTTTCCACTGCCAGCAACAGAAATCTTCAAACTGGTTTACTAAATCATCAAAACTCTATGTTAATGTATCTTTTTTCTAGCCATATTCTTACTTTTATGCTGTATTAATCATTCCCTCAACCTTAGTATTTGTCTTTTGTAACTCATTGTTTTAATTTGCTTTCCTTTACCACAATTAGGAAAAAAAGCTTTAGTAAAAAAAAGACAGAAGTAATACGGTTGATATCTCGTTGTAAATACTCTAGTCTGAAAGCTAGATTCGGTTTCCTCTGTATGTAGGTTTTACGAAATGAGAAGCAAGAATCATTGTTTTGAATACATGTGCTAGTAGTATAGTGTATCGTCTCTCTGCATGCCCCTTTTCCTTTTGATATTTACCTAATATAAAAGTAAAAATATTTTCCCCATTCTATTTCCCTGCATTAATTACTACTGAATATATTTTCCATGTGTCCTTGGATAGAATGGTCTCATAGTAAATTAAATGTTCTGAAACAACTCGTGTTGTTTTTAAGTAAGTCCTCAGTACCTCAAAAGGATTTAAGTACAGGTATATGCACAACTGGAGTGAGAAATGACTTCTTTAGCAAACGATGCCCAGAAGGTCTAAGCCAGTGGCAGGCAAGCCCTTAGGCAGAGCATTTGTGCCAATCAGAGAGGCTAATCTCTCTGCTTGCTGTTTGCCACTCAACCAAAAGCCTGTTTTGCTTGACTAAACTTTTGGTGATATTAAGGATTTACTGTCATTTTTTAGCTATGTTGTACCATTTTTACGTTAATGTTAAGGGCATATTTTTTTGAGATACATACTAAAATGTCTCCAGAAGAAACAATATTTGGGATTTCTTTCAAAATTAGTTGCATGGAGAATGATGAAGGAATAGATGAAAAAATATTGAGTGTGGTTTGGTAATGGTTGGAGCTAGAAGACTGACCACCCTGGGTTTTAGTATTGGCCTCCAGTATTTGTTTTATGTGCATGCAGTTTTCCATAATAAAAAAATGTTAAGTTTCTGTTTGTTTTTCATATTTAGAGAAAAAGAGCAATGGCCAGTAGCTTCATCAGTGGTGAAAAAGCTATCTAAACTAACAATTTAAATGCCTTTATAAATAAGATGAGGTTGTAAGCAAGAAAAGAGTGAAGAGAACAGTAGTGTATCTGTTCTCCCAAACAGAGGGCCAAATGGCCATGAGTGCATTTTCATCTTGGTTATAGAAACTCATTGAAAGTAGAAGTACTGTGTATCTTCTATAAGAGTTTAATAAACCATTCTAACTGGAAGTAGCATTAAAATATTTTATAAGAATTATACAAAACAGGTATACCTCATAAAAAGAGAAAATATATTTTTATTTTTTGGAATAAAAAATAATTTCAAAATAGGAGACCAGAATAGACAGTGTGTGGGGCTTTTTGTTTTGTTTTTTTGGTTTTTTTTTTTTTGTTTGTTTTTTTTCATTGTTTCTCCCGTGTGTTTCCCAAAGTATGAGCAGGAAACTCTCATGGTTCCCAAGATTCTTTCATGAAATCCACAAAGTCAAAACTATTTTCATAGTAAATTCTGAGAAACACTTGCCTTTGCACTCTCATTTCCTTGTGAATATGCAGTAGAGTTTTTTCTAGAGGTTACATGATGTGTGCATCACAACAGACCGTATACAGAGCAAATATGAGAATTTACCTGTATTCCAGTTAGCTCAATATTAGGCATATTTGTAATAATGTAAAGCAATACCACCCATCTCTTAAGTGTCCCATTTTTAAAATACAGTCATTTTTTACCAAAAATGTCATTATTTTAACATAGAATGAGTTTATTAGTTTACATTCATTAATGTTTTAAACTCTCACTTTTAATTTATAATACAGAAAATATATAGAGCTGGAATTTATAGGACCAAAATCTCTTTGAGGTCCTCAGTAATATCAAAGAGTATAAATGGCTCATTAAAACCAAAATGTTTGAGAACCATTACTCTAACGATATTTATATAGAATTTAAAAAATTATAAATAAGTTTTTGTTCTTCCTATAAAAACTCATGCAACATAAAACATATTTTGCAAATGTTTTTATATCTCATGTTAGATACACTTTTAGTTATTTGTTAATATTTACTGATAGAACACCCCTGGTGTGATTTACATTGTGTTCATTGCAAGGGTAATAGAATGAATACAACACAGACTATTATCTAAAATGTTATCATAATTTGGTAGTAAAATCTGAAATGCAAGTAATTATTACAATAGAATTTTAGGAACAACTGAGACAAAGTCATGGAATTTATAAAACTTTTATTGTTCATACCTATACATACATATATGTGTGTCCACACATGTATATATATGCATCATTATTTATATTTTTGTGATGTTTGCACAGAGAAATACATGCATACAATCTTCTATTAAATGATCTGTAATTTTTAGAAAATAGATCCTTTATTAACTGTAAACTTCACAGGTATAGGTGCTGATCAACAACTGTATAATGGTTTTGAAAGTCTTTATTCAACCAAACACAAGGCAACAAAATGAAGAGAATAGATAGTGAATTTTAGAAGAAAGACCTGAGTTAGAGTTCAACTCTGTTGCTTATTTAAATTTTGAGAATAAATTTGCTCATCTGTAAAATAAGACCAACTCTATGTGTCTCACATAATTTCAAATGAACCCAGCACAAAATCCTGTACTTACTATACACTCAACAAATGTTATTTCCCCTTCTCTTAGAAATTATCAGGAAAAAAAAGGAGAAAATGTAACGCTAAAGAAATGAGTCTGTCTTTTTTATTTAAAGCCATCTTATGGCTCTAGAAACACAGCTGTTTCAAACAAGCCAAAGAAATTCTTCTGATTTCAAAAAAGATAATTTGCTTATGTATAGTTCCATAATGGATTGGCTACATCTGCACGGCTAGAAAGACTAATTAGCAAGTGTACTAGTGAAGAACACTAAATATGTTTAGGTTCAAAAGACAGCAGTATCTTCAGTGAAAATCGTGGCTCATCTTCTATTCTTCGTTAGTCTACCAGCTTTATGAGCTTTTAGAAACAAGAGACAAATGTAACAGGTCTCCTTGGATCTGAGATGGTAGCAATACCAAATATGGATAGCTTTTTTATTATTATTTAAACGCTTTAATAAGGCATAATTTACGTAAGTGTACACATTGTAAGTGTGTACACATTTGTAAGTGTACAAATGCACAAGTGTACAAATCAATTACTTTTAGTGTATTTCGGGAGTGTTGTGACCATCACCATAGTCTTGCGTTAGAACATTTCAGTCATTACAAAAAGTTCCCTTGAGCCGGCTAGCAATATCCACCTTCAACGCTCCAGCCACAGGCAGGAGATTTACATTCAGTATCTACGTTTGCCCTTTCTGGGCATTTCATATAAATTGAATCATATACTATGCACTTTTGGTGTCTGGCTCCTTTCATTTACCAACATTTTGCAGTTTATCTATTTTATCACATGTATCAGTCGTTTGATCTTTCTATAGCCAAATAGCATTGCATTGTTTGGATATTCTCCCTTTTTTTTTATATCCATTGAATTTTTCTCAGTTTCAAATATTTGCATACAAGTTTGAGTTTAACCATATGATATTTTTTTAATGGTTTCCTAGAAGAGGAATTGTTGGGTTCTATGGTAAGTTTCTTTTTAACTCTTCAAGAAACTGGCAAATCGTTTTCCAAAATGAATATACCATACTATGTTCTTGCCAGCAACATCTGAGGATTCCACGTTCTCCATGTCATTGCCAACACTTGATAATGTTTACCTTTTGGGGTGGGTGTGGATAAGAACTCTTTGTTTTAACTTCCGATTTCCTAATGACCTGTGGTATTGAGCATATTTCAGGTGGTTATAAACAATGCCTGTCTCTTCTTTGGTGAAATGTCTGTTCACATACTGTACTCATTTGGGTTGTTTGTCTTCTTACTGAGTTGTATGAATTCTTTATATATTTTATGAATTCCATTTTAATGGAATTAAATTTATCAATATGTTTTTTCCTGTACCGACCAGGCTGAGCTCTTGACAGAGTATTAAGAACTATCCCAAGGTCACAAAGATTTTTCTCTTATTTTTTTATACCAGAAGCATTATACATTTAGCTTTATGACCTATTTTGTGTTGATTTTGGTATATGGTGTGAGGCAGAAGTCCACGTTCTTTTTTTTTTTGTTTGTTTGAAGCATAAATGGATATCTATTTGTGTAAGTACCTTAAAGAAAATCCCCCCATTGAATAGCTTTGGCACGTTTTGTCAACAACAATCACCATTAATACCAGGATTTATTTTTGGTTTCTCAGTTCTATTCTCTTTGACTATGTGACTAACTGTTATTTCACCACTAGTATAATTTATTGTTTCTTACTGTGTTTTATTAAGTTTTGAACTCTGGTAATATAAGTCCCCCTTTTCAAAATTGTTTTGGCTATTGTAGATCTTTTTAATTTTAATAATATTTTAGTATCAGCCTGCTGGGATTATGATAGGGGTTGCACTGAAATTATAGATCAATTTGGAGAGAGCTGCTATATATTTCATTGAGCCATTTCATCCATGAACATGTAATATTTCTTCATTTACTTGGATCTCCTCTAATATTTTTCAGTAAAGTTTTATAGTTTTCCGTGTAGAAGACTAGCATTTCTTTTGTTGAATATGTCCCAATTATTTTATTGTTTTTGTTGCTCTTATAAATGGTGTTATTTCTTAATTTCAATTTTGGACTATTCATTGCAGTTTTATAGAAATACAATTTATTTTTGTATTTTGACCTTTTATCTTATAATCTCACTAATGTTGTTTTTAGTTCTATTAGTTTTCTTGCGTGGAATCCTTGAGATTTTCTGAGGATGCAAGTTCATGTCATCTGCAAATAAAGACAGCTTTATTTCTTCCTTTCCCAACTAGAATAGTTAATTGAATTTTTTTCTTTATTGCACTTGCTAAAACTTTGTGTACAGTGTTGAACAGAATAGTGAGAGCAGACATCCTTGCTTTGTTCCTCAAGAATATTGACAACTGATTGTAATGAGAAATCAGGGACTCTGCCCTATCCCTGCCATAGAGTTCCTTCCTCGCCTCCCCTTTGTTAATACTTACTGGAAGAGATTTTTTGGCCTAACATTTTAAAAAGCTGATCAAAAGTGTTTAAGAATAGCTTTAAAAGCCAACACAGCTAGTTAAACTTAATTTTATGTTTTTTTCAAATAATAGTGGATTACAGAGACGAGAGTTACAAGAGAAAGTGTAACTGTCACTCCAAGAACATGTATGTTCCATCCTAACTGCTGGAACTTGAACAGATTCTACAAGGTGGGCCTTGACACAGAAATGTCTCCTTTCCAATTCAGGAGAATTTCCTCACTTTTATTCTCATTTTAAGAGTATAGTTATATATGACACAGTTTCTCATTTTAAGAGTGCAATTATATATGATACAGTTTCTCATTGTAAGCCTCTCAAATTATTTTTAGGGATAAACTGAGTATAAACTTATAGAAGTGAAATGTAGATCAGGTGGAATCTCTTCTAAAATTACAATTTCTTTCTGGTAAATTTTAATGAAAGCTTGCATTCATTTTCCCAGTAACAAAGGAATGCTTCTTTTCAAGGCCCGTTCCACATGAAAATAATCACTCCTCCTGATATCTATCAGGATAAATATTGCTTGTGCAATTCTGTTCCTGCTAAGGAAGTACTTTGCTTCTAACTGGAGATAAGTTAGCACATTTTTCTATGCATCTTTAATAAGATTAAGTTTAAAGGGATTAATGATTGATGCCATGAGGTGAGTGTGAAGACATTCCAGATATTTAACCTCCAGGAGAGGAGGACAAATGGTAATGTTAATGTGAAATTTAAGGTTGTAAATCCAAAATGTATGAATTGGCCATGGAAAATTGGGCAATAAGAAATGAGATTCATTGAAAAGAATAAGGATTTATACTGATCTCCTGGAATATCTTCTTGACAAATAGAGTAATGAGAAAAAGTATATAGAAAGAACAAGGATGTAGAAGTAGTCATGGGAAAAAAAATAGGCTCCAATCTTAAGTTCTTTACATGCTGGACAACCTAGGTAAGTGTCTAAATTTCCTTCATCTTAGCTTTGTTGTCCTGAAACGTTATGGCTAGTACATAACATTAAAAGTGGTGGAAATATTTTCTTTTTTTTTTTTACTTTTTAAATGTTTTTATTTTTGGGAGACAGACAGAGACAGAACATGAGCAGGAGAGGGGCAGAGAGAGGGAGACACAAAACCTGAAGCAGGCTCCAGACTCTGAGCTATTAGCACAGAGCCTAACGCGGACCTCAAACTTGTGAATCTTGAGATCATGACCTGAGACCAATTCTGACACTTAACTGACTGAGCCACCCAGGCACCCCAGATATAATTTTTAATATAAAAAAAGTGTAAGACACATAGACAAAATTCTTGAAATGTTAGTTGTTTCTATTTGCCTCTATCTCTGAAGATGATACTAAAGAGTTTGAGAATAATCAAATAATGTATTAAATATAAAACAATATCGGCATGGCATACAGAAACCAAACTTCATCACTTCAAAGTCATATATTTTGAGACATCTGATAGTTAAAAGTTCAACATATCTGATGTAGTAGAACATTGGCTGAAAATAAGAGCAGCTCTCTTTTTGTTTAAAGTACAATCTCACTGGAATGTTGGACTATTCATAGCTGGTCACCTAGCAACGTGTAACATTCCTTGTCCTTTCCAGGTAGTAGTAACAATGTTTAAAATAGAGAAATGAAAATAACCAAACAAATTGTATTATTTCACTCTTTAATGGAAAGTATCTCCTGATAGATACTGGAAAATAGAAGCTGTTGAACTACCTCGAACACTGTCTTCACCAATAGCAAATTGATTTGGATGAGAACAGGTTTAGACTATAGCGAAATAATAATCTGGACACCTAGATTTTATTTATATGTCTGAAGTGACTCATCAAATTCAGAACTTTTCTCACCTAATCAGTTTCTCAGTTCTTCCCCCAAATAGTAGTAATTATAACAATTATTATGCTACCAGGCTTGTAGGAACTTTGTTCTTTATAGAGTTGCATAGCAAGATAGGAGTGTTAATCCAACTACTTATTCATTTAACAGCAGTATATGCAGTTCATATTTGTATATAGATGTGAAAATACAAACATTATTAAAACTATAATGCTAAAAAAGTAACAATTTCATCTTTGTGATATATGATAAAGATATAAGCATGGCATCAACTTTTATGCATCAGTAGAAAAATAAAAATTACCGTAGACGAAACAAAACATCAAGTGATCAGTTTAATCAATCCCAGCTACAGATTAAATGGTATGCTATGATCTGTGGCCACCTAAGCCAAAACATTTCCTCTCCTTAGTCTTGACTGAGAAATGTTGGTTCCCAACACATTTCCTCTATCCTGATGGTTTCTTCTCTTAAAAGCCTAATTGCAATCCTTCCCATCACTCTCCTCTCTACAACTGAACAGGGTAAGGCGGTGTTGGGTGTGCTGCTCTCAAATCCATCCCTTCTGATTCTAAACCAGGTGCTAACCAGGCAGGAGATGCATTGCTGGTCACTTACTTGGACTTCCTTCTAGCTTTGCCATATTACCAGGTGTTGCCATGAGCATTCAGCCTGGCAAAGCCTCATTTTCCTCATGTATAAACAGAGGGGGCTTTGTTTTTTTCTTTTTATTTTAAGATCCACTGGGATGATGTAATTTTAAGGCATTTTCTAAGAATAGAATAGAATACAATTATATTGTTGTTAACACTCTTATCATTGATGCATTAGACTGACTTGGAGAAAAATGTGTATTTTAGTATTTATCCATTCAATATTCATTCAGTTATATATTGAGTGTTGCCTAGATACTGTATGCTTACTACACATTCTATACCAGAATCTCAGCTTTGCAGAACTGAGCTCTTCCTCTGTTTATGCAGGAAAAAAAGGTGATTTTTTGCCCTATCTTCCCTTTCATTCCTACCTTCTGTTATTGCTCAGTCACTGTGGTAACTACTATAGGCACAAATGTCTCCCAAGTTTTGCTACCAGGATAATGTCCATATATATTGTGTGCACAGAAAACCACTTTTATCTTTGTATTTTCTATTGACATGTAACAAATTACCACAAATTTAATGACTTAAAACAGCACACATTTAGTATCTCACAGTTTTCTTGGGTCAAGAAATCCAGGCACAGCTTAACTGGAATCTCTGGTCAGGATCTCAGAATGCTGCAGTCTACGTGTTGGCAAGATGCATTCTGTTCTGGAACTTGGGGATAGTCTTTCAAGCTAGCGAGCGCGGTTATTGGCACAATTCAGTTTCTCCCGTTATGGGAGTAGACTCCCCTTTGCTCCCTGGCTGTCAGCCAAGCCACTCTCAGCAACTAGAGACTCTTGAGCATCTTGCCCTGTGGCTCCCTCTGTTACCCTCTCACACATGGCAGGTTCCTTCTTCAGGGCCAGCAGAAAACTGTCGTCTTAATGGGCTAAGGGAATAAAATCATGGTAGTGACTATCGCATTACCTTCGTCAGCTCCTACTGGTTAGAACCAAGTCACATGTTCCTCCTACATTCAAAGTGACTTATTGGGAGTCAAGATAGAATATGTCTTCCACAATCTTATAGTATCTCCAGAAGTACAGAAGGAACACTTATTCATAAGTATTTAATTACAATAGTATTCTTCTTCCTACTTACCTTTTATTAAATAAAACTGGCACTTATTTTGGAAAGGTCATCATAGCATTACAGTATTATGAGTTTAAACTATTTTATTTCCACCAATAGTGATAGGGTTACATGAGTGTCTCCCAATACAACAATTTTCTTTAACATACATAGTAAATGACCCCGCTCCCAGTCCTAGGTTGTCATCCTAAGATCAGTATCTAAACAAGTAAGCATTAAGGCCATATCTATAAATTGACCCAATCTTCTAATTTTGTAACATCCAATTTCATATCAAATAATTACTTCATTTTGGAAGTACTGCTAAATGAACTAAGTTTTTTTATTTCCTTTTATGGAAGTATCATGCAAACCCCCTCAGATTTTACTTTTATGATTATAATTTTGCATTTGCCTTATATAAGCTAAAATAAAGAAAACAATCCACGTGTTATTGAATGAACAAAACATGATTTTTGTAGTGTGGCAGTCCTGGGAAATTTTCTTGGTGGACATTATTTTTGAAGTATTTCAGGAAGAGGAAACCCTATGTATCCTTAATAAAATCAGTATACAAAATATCTTTTATTTGAAAGATGTTAAACAAAGCCAGACTGCCGATATCTTTTGATATTTATTTGTGACTTTTTTGCATATATATAATGTTTTATATGTACATGTGTGTATATATATATGGAACATTGTGTGTGTGTGTGTGTGTGTGTGTGTGTGTGTGTGTGTGTGTGTGTCTTTGTTATTTCCCATGACAATGGCCATTTCAGTCATGGGGCAATTCAATGGGGGGGGCCCATCTCCTCTACTGTGATGTGAGTATGAATAGCCTTTTATACTTGCTTTGTGTAACATTTTTATCTTAATATTAACTCACATTACATTAGAAAAGACAAATGTGAACTTTTGTTGATGGAAATGTGACAAAGAATGTTCTCTTTGAATCTTTCATATATGTAAAGGATATATATTTAAAACTAGAAAAAAGGATACTATACAACAATTGGCTGTGTTAGAAAAAGCTAATGGGAATAGTTGAGTTTGTAATTTGTAGACTGAGGTTTAGAGTCAGATTAGATTTTGTATTAATGTGGTGCTTCCATTTTGATGCTGCTGGACACAGTCAAGTAGGGATTGCTGTTAAGGCAATTTATATGTGTTGTATTTGTAGGAATGTTTTTCTCATAAAGTACAAAAATTAGTAAAGATAAAGGAAAATGGTGAAGTAATGAAATATTCTTTAGGTCTTTAGACTCAAGTATAAGTTCATTAATGTAGCATTTGGTAAGACACAAAAGGGAAATTACTGTGTTTTTAATATGTTAGTTTATTTTCCTAAATATTTACATAGATAATTTATAACAGAAATTAGTAGGTGAAAGAATATAAAAATAAACTTTCATAGCCTCACTCAGGAGTATAATTAATGTGTAAACTATAAAAATAGAGTCAATTAAACTATCCTTTGGAAACTTTTCCATTATCCTTAGTACTTCATTAACACTAATATTTATATAGATAATCTTTCTTCTTCTTCAGCCCAATGAATGGCATGACTAAATTGCAATACATCATTATCCTGTGATAACTTTATTGTGAATAATAAACTCCATTGATTTAAAGACTACTATTAATAAGATAGTGTGTTCACTTACAATATTTTGCTTTTCCTTGTTGCTTAGATGTAGTATGTGGTTTTGTCAAAATGAACCAAGGATTTTAATTTTGTCTAAACTTAATGGTCTAATAATTGTAATATCATAATATTTTCATATAACATTTTAAAATGAAAATAATAACTTTCTTTTTAATACTTTAAAATACCAGAACTTTTAATGTAACATGTTAATAAACCAATAAAGGTTAAACTAGATTTAAACTTTAAATTTAAATCCAAATATAAAGATTTTTCCTTAATATGCTCATTTTATTTTATACACAGCTTATTTTATTTGTGTTTTATTTCAACTTTTTTGATGTACCATGGACTTATAAATTTGTGAGATATTTAAAGTGCACACTGTGGTGATTTGATTTACGTATATATTGTGAAAAGATCCCCCCCCCCATCTAGTTATGACATCCATCACCTCAGGTATTTATATTTTGGTATGTAAAAACACTTAACTTCTTCTCTCTTAGTAAATTTCACTTGTACAATATAGTGTTAAAACCATAGTCACAATGTTTTATATTAGATCTTCAGAACTTTTCCATCTCAGAGCCCCTGGCAACCACTTTTCCACTCTCTGTTTCTATAAGTTTGAATTTTTTTCTCACACGTATATGTGATACTGTGCGGTATTTGTCTTTGTTTGTCTGGTTTATTTCACTGAGCTTAATGTCCTCAGGGTCTATCCCCATTGTCCCAAAGGGCAGGATTTTCTTTATTCTCAAGGCTGAATAATATTCCGTGTGTGTGTGTGTGTGTGTGTGTGTGTGTGTGTGTGTGTGTGTGTGTATCTCACATCTTGTTTATCCAGTCATCTGTCACTAAACACTTAAGTTGTTTTCATATGTTGGCTATTGTGAATAGTGCTATAATGAACATGAGTACAGATATCTCTTTGATAGCCCATTTCATATCCTTCCGATATATACTTAGAACTGGGATCACTGGATCATAGGATAATTCTATTTTTAATATTTGGGGAAACTCCATACAGTTTTCTATAGTGGCTGTCACCAATTTACATTCCCTTGAGCAAGTACACCAGGGTTCTCTTTTCTCCACATCTTTGTCAACACTTGTTATCTCTTGTTTTTTTGATGATAGCTATTCTGCCAGATGTGTGGTATTATCTCATTTTGGTTTTGATTTGCATTTCCCAGATGATTCATGATGTTGAGCACCCTTTCAAGTACCTTTTGGCCATTTGTATATCTTTTTGGAAAAATGTCTATTTAGTTTCTCTGCATATTTTTAAATCAGATTGTTTATTTGTTTGCTGCTAAGTTGTATGAGTTCTATATATATGAGTTTTTATGTTTTTATATAAACCCCTTATCAGGAATGTGATTTGTAAATAGTCTTTCCTATTCTATAGGTTGACTTTCATTTTGATGGTATCTCATGAATCCTTTAATCTATTTTCACTCTTTTTCATTCTTTTTTCTCATTGCTCCTCTCAGGTGACTTTTACTGCCCTGTTTTCAAGTTAACCCATCTTTTCTCTACTTCTCTGGTCTGATAGTAAACCCTTCTATGAATTTTGCAGTTCATATATTTTATTCTTTAGTTCTCTGATTTCTCTTTGATACTTTGTTATATATTCTGTTTGTTGAAATTTTCACATTGTTCATGTATTGTTCTCCTGACTTCATTGAACATCATTATTTTGAACTTTTTAAATAAATAACTTTCCTCCATTTCATTAAGGTCCTTTTCTGAAATTTTATCTAGTTCTCTTTTTTGGAACACATTTCTCTGTTTCTTCAATTTTTTTGACTCTGTGTGTTGGTTTCTAAGCATTAGATAAAACAATCACATCTTCTAGTCTTGATGCAACGGTTTCACGTAGGATTTAAACATTATGATTCAGGGGTGCCTGGGTGGCTTAGTCGGTTAAGCGTCCAACTTCAGCTCAGTTCACGATCTCATGGTTTGTGGATTTGAGCCCCCCACCCCCACCCCGTGCTCTCTGGTGACAGCTCAGAGCATGGAGCCTGCTTCAGATTCTTTGTCTTCCTCTCTCTCTGCCCCTCCCCCAGTCGCACTTTGTCTCTGTTTCTCTAAAATAAATAAACATTAAAGAAATGTAATCATTAATGATTCAGCTTGGCCTGTGCTCTTGGTTGTCTCTCAAATCTTAACGATTGTTCGAGCTGCCTTCTTTGTTCTTGATGGCTCCCAGGAGTTGAAGGTATGCCAAAACGTGTTTTGATGTGGGTTTTATTTTGTTTTGTTTTATTTTGTTTTTTTCTCATGGACCCATTATGTAGGAGTCATCAGCTAGTTTCTGGATTTTTTTCAGAGGGAATTGCTCCATGTGTAGCTGTAGATTCGGTGTGTCCATGGGACGAGGTGAGTTCAGGAGCCTCCTCTGTTGTCATCTTGGACTGGAACATTAAAAGTGACTACCTAGTAGTATATTTACCACATAATTAAAACATGCATAGGGATTTGAAAAGACTGGTATATTTCAATTGTAATCCTAAGGTTATTAAGGTAATACTTTCTCGTAATGACTTGCTACCTTTATTGTTGGATGTCTCTTTTCTTATAAATATTCCCTACATACTTTAAAGGATTTTTGAAAGTTAGATTTCTCTGTAAGACCCCCTCAGTAACATCTCTGCTTATTTGTTGTGAAATTACTGTAATTTCTGACAATCCTTTTTAAAGCTTCTGTGTTCTCTTTGGTAACTACCGGTCTCTCTACCCTGCCGTGCTGTTCACTCGAGCAAAACCCTTGTATTTTCAAGGCATCTAACTAAGGAAGCATTTTGTTAATGTTTTGAGATAGAATAGAAGCAGGGAGGCAAAGGATTTTGTGTTGATAAAAATTTGTCCAAAGTTGAAAAACATTGGTAATATAGAAACATCACTTATCAAGGACCATTTAAATACAAGCCTTTCAGTTAAAAATTAATGTTCCTTCTTGAGTTTACCAGGTCTTCTCTTGCATTCTGTAACTTAGATTTGAGCTGGGGTGTTTTATTTTCATAGAGGTATTTTTGTTTATTTTATCTGCATTTACTACCTAAAATATCAAAGTGAAGCTATAGAAATGTTAAAATGTCCACACTTAAATTATTACAAATCATATAAAGAAAACTTCTTATGTCCCCACTAGCATGTAACTACTATAAAATAAGCAAAAAAAAAAGTTATACTTTCTGAGTCTTTTTATTTTCTATCATTCTATTTTATCACAAATTTTAATATTTCTATGCTACTTTATTGTATACATGAAAAACTAGCAACAACCACAGCAATGTCAAAGCAATTTCAAAGCAACAGGAATTCTTGAAAATTTACTATGTGCTTGAAGTGGTTTCTTTACATATAAAATCTCATTTCCCACAGTATTGTCACGGCCGTACATTACTTTAATTTTACCAAAGATACTGAGGCTTATAACATGTATTTGTATAGTGTTTTAAGTATTAGAATTCAGTGGTATAAGATGTATCTTACACAATTAAAGAAATGTTGTGTTGCACTACTTTATTAAATTAGCATCAGCCTTATATTTTATTTATTTTTGAGAGACAGAGAGACAGAGCACTAGTGGGGGGAGGGGCAGAGAGAGAAGGAGACACAGAATCCCAAACAGGCCCCAGGCTCCGAGCTGTCAGCACAGAGCTCGACACGGGGCTCGAACTCATGAACCGCGAGATCATGACCTGATCCAAAGTCGGACGCTCAACCGACTGAGCCACCCAAGCGCCCCAGGTTGTGCTACTTTATTAAGATGGATATAATTATAATTTTCTTTCACTGATCCTTTTCTACAGGGTTTTAGGTGTATTCAGTCACCAAAAATTAAATGGTAGTAGGGATGCAACTACTTAACTCTTAAGACATTTCCATCTATAGAATGAAACTATAACCAAATCTTTAAAAATAGTCACTTATACCAATGAATAGATTTCAGAGTTCCACAACTACTCTTTTAGCTATACCTTTACAAGGTGTAATAACCCCATGTGTAGATTCTAAACATATGCTATGCCATATATGATATAGTGCTGAAATTGTTTTTCATGGGTTATGTTTTTATTCTGGTTTTTTTAAGCTTAAAAACAAATAAGTAAAACCAAATGCCCTGAGCACTCTCCTATACCCTACTACAGTGTACTCTTCTGAGTGTAGCATTATAATAAGTTTTGATGTATGGAATGATCTTGAACATATGCCTATATGCTAAGGAAATGTCTTAAATCATCTTTTGGGATCTCAGACTGACATGTCTCAAAATTGATAAAGACACACCAACCACATTAGAAATTCAGCATCTGTGTGTGTGTTTATGAAAAGTTTAACAAGTAGTAAATTACAGCTCTGAGGGATTCAATCATGAAAAGTGAAAGCAAATCTTTTAAGAAACTATTATTACTTTTAACAGATAAATTCCGTGGCCAGCTATTTTAAAATCCTCATTTTGTAATTTCCAAAATATCCTTAGCACACTAAAAGATAGACTAAACTGATTGAATCAAGAATGGGTAATAACTTCTTCATTTGTTGCCCTTTATTTGTATCTATGTAATGTTTTATTATATAATCAGTCCTGGTGAATTCTTTAAGACTACTGTCTAAGTAAGAACTCAACTGTTGGTAAGCAGCCTTAGTTGAGACCAAGTCCTATACTAGATGATGTTCTGTACTCACACAGCTATATTCAATGTGTATCATAAATTAATCTCTACTCACAGGGGTAGCAATGGACCAAGATACTGGTGACAGAAAAGCTTCATTAAGTAAAGTCAGAGAAGGCTAGTATCTTATTTAACTCTGACCCATTGACAACAGCAGGAAAGTTAGATGCATACAGTTGATTTGCTTAGTTTTTGGTTTTTTTGTTTTTCTTTTTACTTTGAGGCTCAATCTTCAGAACACTTACCTTGGTAAAAAAAAAAAAAAGTAGAAAGAGGGAGGCAAGAAGGAGGGAAAGAGAGGGAGAAAAGAGGGTAAAAACAAGGAAGGAAGGGAGGAAGAAAAGGAGAGAGGAAATTCATTTGGAATTACCTTATAACCTGGAAATGATGTTTTACCAAAATATATCCCTACCTGGATAAATGGCAGAAGGGTTCCATAATCCCGTGTTACTTGGTTGTTGAATGTTTGTACTGTGTTGACGTTGACTCCAGGGATTGTTTTTGAAGAGTAAAGTGGGAAGGGAACAGAATCTGTAAGAAAGCTGTCTTTTAAAATTTAGAGATTTTTGAAACAGTTGAAAACGGGCCTTCAATCACTGAATAGAAATAATTTTAATCTAAAGAAATAGTTAATTGTGTCTTGATTTAAGAAGAATTCTGCTTTCTTTTAGTACTTTTAAAATATCCTTGACATTTGTAATAAAAATATTTCTGGTGCTGTATATATACGCTTGCTAATTTTTAGCTGATTATAAGGAAAATATAAACTTAAAACATCAACAGTTCATTTATATCACACTCAATTTTCACACAATAATCATTCTCCATCTTTTTATCCATGTAGCTAATTACAGAAAAATCTGTTCTATGAAATAAAGTTTACTAAGTTGTTCATCAGTCAAGAATTTTATTTTGCCACACGAAAAATGTCATGTTAATAATGCACAATGTTAGTTGATGAGTTAAGGCTAAAAAATGAATAGTAATTCATAAATTATGATTGTATTTTCGTCTTACCAGTTGCAATCATTTGTATGTTTGAATTGTGTCTTCTCAATTTATGATAGATATTACTGTCTTTTACATGAAATGCTCCTCAATATCATAAGTGAATTATACACTCTGGTGTTTCTTATACTGAGAACATCTTTATACAATATGTTTACAAAGTGTCTGGCCAAAAGTGGACAAAGATAACTGTATTATATTATGGTGATATCATTGAATTCCAAAAATTATTTTTTAATATCAGGGGATTCATTGTAGATCCTACAAAAATCTCAGAATGTCCTATTTCATATCATCTATTATTGAATTCAGAATAATATCCTTTTGTTATTGGTGTCCAGTCCCAATATTCATGTTGTAGATAGCTTCTGGGCACCACAGCTCACGTCATGTGCACCTTATAACTCATGATAACTGTTGTTCCTTTAAAATGTTACTAATAACTTGCTATTTTTTCAATACAGGTAATGGATTAGGAATTAGAATTGTGGGTGGTAAAGAAATCCCTGGACATAATGGAGAAATTGGAGCCTATATTGCCAAAATTCTTCCTGGAGGAAGTGCAGAACAGACAGGAAAACTTATGGAAGGTAAGAATAAGGATTTCATTGTTGATTAAAATGAACATACTTATATTAAACATATTTTAATTTAATATGCAGATCTTCTCTTTATTTACCACGTAGGTAACCCTCTCTCCTTATGGTTAATTATGAAATTTTGGTGTTGTGATATATAAGAAAATGTGTTCACAACTATATTCACTTTATTTTCAGTTGCATTGTCCTTTTGGCAGTTGGGTTTGCTCTGTGAATATCTTACTTAAGAAACACTAATTAGTCAATATTGTTTACTGACTTGGGCAATATTATTAAAACCACTTTGGTTATTGAGATTATTTTTTTTATAAATACTAAGAAAATTATATTGAAATCATAACTGTAAAAATACCACATGATTCAGTACACCCTAAAGTTGGGTCAGCAAACTGTGAACATCCCCCAGGCCAACTCTATCTGCTGTTTGTTTCTATAAAACAGTGTTGGAACACAGCCAGGATCATGAATTTACATGTTGGATATGGGCATTTTCCCACTACAAACAGAACTGCATTCATGACAAGATGAAATGGTCTACAAAAACTAAAATTTATACTCTATGGCTCTTAACAGAAAAAAATTTACCAACTCCTGTGCTAGGTTACTGTCTACTTTTGGGTACTATACACCTTATCACATCAAAAACATTTAAAAAAAAGAACTTTACAGATGTATCTAAAGATCCATAAAACATGTATTTTATCAGTTTCTTTCACATGTCATAAAATGTTTGGTTCTCAAAACACAAAGTGATTATTTTCACTTGTTTTTTCGTTGATTGGGTTGTTTCCAAACTCTAACATATGGTTTATAAGCTTTCAGTTATATTGTTTATAATGGATATTTTTTTATCATAAAACAGACTCAGCCTTTCATTTTATTTCATTCTAAATAAAATACTTATTTGGAAAGTGTTTTTTTCTCATTTCATAGTTTTATAAAATGTTGTTTGTTATTTAAAATTCTCATTATGCTAAAATGATTCACTATTATTTTCTTCAATGTATTGGAACCTCCCAAAAATGTCCATGGATATTTTGGTAGACTATTAGAATAAACACAAACTTGAGGTATTATTTACTCATCACAGTGTTCTTACTGGAGCCAGTTGGTACCAAATCTCTAAGATACGCTCTTCCTAACTTCACATTTAGTGACATCACATTGATGGCTTGAACTGGTCTTGGTGGGAGGATTTACAAAGTGGAAACAGATCAATGTGATAAATTAGGCCTGTTTGTTTTGTTTATCTGCTTGTTGGTTTTCAGAATGCCAGATTACCAGGTCATCACCTAATATGTCACTGAAAGCATATTTTTAAAAATATTCCAATGTGCTGCATAAAACAGAGAAAGGTAGGAGAATTAGCCAGAAAGCTAAAAGAAAGTAAAAACTGTCAATCAAGATATAATAATTATGAGCAAACTACTGAGTCTGTACAAAGTTTCTATGACTATAATCTTATCATGCCTGATGCTAGTCTTGATGTTGCAGTCTACTTAAGCTATAGAAATTGAGACCTTTTTTTTTTGACACCATTTTTAACGATGGAAGTGATATGCCACTTTTACACAGCATACTCCAGAAGGAAAGGTGTATGCTGTTTTTATTCTAAAATAAAAATTGCAGCAACTGTTTGTTTTATAGTTATGCAAAGATGCCTGAATACAGATAAATTTTCATACTTTTGTCTGTAATTACACCATGGAAATTGACAAATACTACAAATCAGGGTGGTTTGAAAGATGTTTTAAATGAAGTGTTTTGTGATGAAATGATACTTTTTGTACTTGGTAGTCTATGTGGCCATTTTTAAGTTCATACACTTAAGTTAAAAAAAAATAGATATAATACAGACTAAGTCAAGAGAGAAAATTGAAGTGAACCTAATGTCCCAATATGTCCTTTCATGTCCAAAGATGAACTGACTAGAAGGTCATCAGTCCAAATGGGAATACACAAGGACAATATTGTTTGACCAATATATTTTCTGGATATATATCTATATGTATTTATATTTACATAATTTTTGTTTTGTCTGTAACTATGTGTTTTATTCATACATGGCATTCTTAGAACCCTCATCTTCAATCTCTAATAGATTATCATACAGTTTCAGAGCAGTATGTTGGTTAAGACACAACTCTGATTTTTAGGTCTGATGTGAGATGTAACTACAGTAATACCAAGTGTAGATCACTGAAGTCTTGTGGATTTTTTAATATTTAAAATTTTTTATGACATCATAAAATTTTATTTATTGAAGGCAATAACAACAGTTAATTCTCCCTAGTTTGAAATTCTTTTCTTTTCTAAGGAAAAAAATGTATACGAATAAATCGATAAAATATGTATTTGTATGCATTTAATTGTACTTTTCCATCTGTAGAACGAATTCCAGGTAGACTTAGGAATTGATTTGATGTCTTCCTGGTGTATCTTTCTGCATTTCTGAATACAAAACTATATACCCTGAGCCTTTATGATTTAAAATTGCCTCACGCTTGATTTAAAACATACGTGAATGACAGTTGGTTGACCATAGAATTCTTAGACTGCATTTTTTTCCCACTCCACACAATGGCGCTATTGTTAAAAAAGAGGTTGACCCTACGGTTTTTCCTAAGTTTGGTTATTTGTCTTACGGTAGGCTTTTCAGTCTCATCAGGGTCTTACATACTTATACTCTTGCAGCACTCAGAGGCATGGATTCTGACTGTGTTGACTTTTGGAAGAGCAAGAGTATTTTCAGGTTTCCTCTAGCTTTTTATCGTCAGGATTTGTGCATTTAAAACACACTGACCAATCATGTAGGTTTTCTGATGCTGTTCAGAAAGTACTGACTTACGTAACTAACATTAAATGGAGGGGAGAAGGCCTCGCTACTTCCTGAGTCCGCTGAGCTGGTTATTTGTTAAAAGGAGATTTTTATTCAGAGTTTTTTGAAAAATCTTTCTGAACTAGGTTGTCTATCTTGTTACATAATGTAGGAAAGAGTTGTGTTTCAGAATGCTGATACTTGGCAGTAATTACTATTGCCCAATCATTAGGCTATTCTCAAAAAATTCATTTTTCTACACTCATAATATAGGCTTGTGCCATCCTCTGCAGTTAAAAAAAGCAGTTAGAGAACGTTGCATTAGTCAAAATTTCCTGAGCCAATCTTTTAGTTTTAGAAAAATCTGTAGTGATTTTCTGAAAGAACTTGCACGGTCAGATATTTGAGGGATCGTAATCTTCCAAAACCATACAATTTATTTTTCGGCAATATTAGTAAGCATTCTTAAACAGATATTGGACAAAGAATGATCTTTGGCTACCTATTATTCTTCATTTTAATGCTTAAAGTCAGTTTTCCGTTAAAAAAAAAGACAAAACATCTGGGGAATTAAACTACAAATCTGATTTCCTGAACCGCTCTTTGTCGCTATTTGCTTTAGGATTAAAATTTTAAACAATTTTAGATCAACACTGTTGGGGCTCTGTATTGATCATCAATATTGGGACTTTAAGTGGTGTATAATTTTGTCTATCATTTTCTCCTTTGATGTTGTTATTTCTCTTTGGACTAATTTGAGCATCTAAAAACACACTTGAATATATGGAGTTTGTGTATTTAAAACTTGCCACTTCCATTTTAAATGTTTATTTTTAAAGGAACGATTATAAACCTTATTTATAGTACAGTATCAATACTAGATTCAATATAATCAGCACCTTAACTAATGGCCTCAAAAAACTAGATGTGTCCTCTGTGATAAATTTTCTTTTCTCTATATTACCTAGTGAAACCTGTTCAGTGTGATTACAATTTTAGGAAGTTTTGAATTCGTGACATGCTTTAAAAATAAAACTTTCTCTAAAAATAATTCTTTACAGGGGTGCCTGGATGGCTCATTTGGTTAGACATCCAACCTCAGCTCACTTCATGATCTCACAGTTTGGAGCCCTGCATCTCTCAGCCCAGAGCCTGCTTCAGATTCTGTGTCTCCCTCTCGCTCTCTGCCCCTCCCCGCCCTTCTCTCTCACGCTCTCAAAAATAAACATTAAAAAAAAAATTAAATGAATAACTCTTTACATATTGTTTTCAGATCAAAGTTCCAACCATCTCCAAATCTGGGGAGTCTGTAATACAATTATTCATATCTCACGACAAGCAAAGATTTTGTTTTGTTTTGTTTTGTTTTGTTTTTTTAATCTGATACAGACCTGGGTCAGTTTCTGTGTCCCATCCATTTGTGCACATATCATTGTGCATGGATCTAAAATCATGACCCTTAACACCGAGGGTTTTTTCTGCATATTTGGTGCCCAGTACAGTGTCAAATAAAACAAGATTTCAAATAATATATATAGAAATTAGTGTTAAAGAATTAATTTTTGATTATAGGTGTTATATACTAATTAAGAAGTTTCTCTTCACAGGATTTTGTGAAGCAAACAATATTATGTAAAGAACCATGTATATTTAAGACAGCATCCATATTTGGTAATATAACTTTTGATTACCTTTTCAGGAAAAAAAATGACAAAATAAAAACCATTTCCTCTGGGCAACGTCCTTACAACTTTGAGCTTAACTACTCATAAATTAACATAAATTTACTCTAGGTGTTTTTTTGGGTTTTTGTTTGTTTTAGTTTTTCTTTGGTTTGAATTTAAATTAAGATCTCTGGAGTGGGGTATCGTGTGGTTACTGATATAGAAGAAAAACCCTCATCTCTGGAAAATGCAGCACCATTCTTCTGTGCTGTGGCACAGTGTGAGGAAAAAAATTGTCTCTACCAGTTCTACTCTAGCCCCAAATCATCATTTGCTTTATGGTTGAAAGAGGGCGAAGGGCACACAACAAACGAGTTTTAAATTCGAAGTTAAAATATAGCAAGGGTTCTGTTGAACTGTTTGCTGCCTGACACATCTGTGTCTGATTTATTTGCACTTAAATGGTGAGGGTGTTTTGCTCTCAATCTTGTGAATTTGACTAAAACGACTCACTGGTTGAATGTCTCCATTACATAGTAACCACAAGAAGTCAGGGTTTGATGGGTACTGATTCATTAAAAGTGGACCTGAGTTTTCTCAGCCTGAGCCTCCTCCCCCATCAGGAAAATTACCTAAGAGAGACACCGCTTTATTCACGTTTTCACCTCCTCCGTCTGTTGAGACACCCAGTTCAACATCCCACACCTTCTCTTTTACCTTCCCTTCTGGGGATGGAGCTGGGGGGAGTTTAGAAGCATTTTATGGCCTGATGTATGCAACTTAACACTTATCTGGCGCTGACTTGTCATTTTGGTTGCAAATGTCAGAGTGTACCACAAAACTGTAGAGAATAATATGACAAACAGCCTTATACCCACCATACGTTTTTACATCACTATTTTGCCATATTTGTTTCATATTTTTCCGGGGAAGGGAGACATATAAATCAATTAAAGCCTCCTGTAGTCACCTCCCTTCTCCCGACTTCACCTAATCTGAGGTTACTCTTCCACTTGCTGTTCTTCCCAGTTTTATGTATGTATTCATAAACCAAAGAAGAATTTTTTTGCTTGTTTATGAAATTTTATGTAAATGACATCTTAATGTATTTTCCAGCCTCTCTGAGTCACATCCAGTTTATACAATTTATCCGAAGTGATACATGTGGCTCTATTTCGTTTATTGTAACTACAGGGCAGAATTCTAGTATTGTACATTTCAATGGCACTTTAAATTTAAACATTCCCTGGTTATTTAAGTTATTTGTGAGGGTTTTTTTTTTTTTTGTATTTCAAACAATGCTATAATTTAATTTGTTAAAGTAGTCTCCTTATGCACATGTACAGGAGTTTCTTGGACAAGTTAAATTTCAGGCTATAATGACTATCGTGTTAAATAATGTAGGAGGAATGTTGTATGTTTTTTTCAACAATAGTAGATTTTTCCAAATCGCTGTCCAAAGTGTTATATTGTTTTTACACTTGTCCGTAGTCAATTACTACTTTTGTTACTCTACATCTTTGGTCCTCTTCCTCTACATTTTCTTTTTCAAATGTAATGTGGGATGATATCCATTGCTTTTGTTTACCTTCCCTCCAGGAATGTGGAATACGATAATATTTTATTAATTTTGTTGGCTCTTGGTTTTTTCTCATCTGTGATTTGCCTGTTCTTTTGTTTATTCTTTACTTGTATTAGTTAGTGTATTTCAAATTGAATTTTAGGGAAACTGTATATATTCTGGATATAATCCTCTGTCAAGTAAGTAGGCTATAGATATCTTCTTCTCCCAGTATGTGGTATGCTTTTTAGTGTGTCCGTTCGTTTTTACAGAGGTTGAAATTTTAATATGGTCAAGTTTATCATTTTGTTTCTCTTAAGTTTTCTAAGTGTTCTGTATTGTTTTGGAAATTGTCGTTGTCCAGAAGTTTCCAGAATATTACTCTATATTTTCTTCTAAAAATTGTAAAATCTTACTTTTCACATAATGTCCTTACAGAAATAGAATTTAATCTGTCTGTGGTCTGAGTAGAAACTTTAAGTTTTTTCTTCTTCAGCATGGATAATCAGTTGTCTGTACACCATATATTGAATGTTATATTGTTACTCCCACTGATCTCTAATGCTCCACTTGTCAGAAATAGATTTTTTTCCACATATATGGGTCTTTTATGACCTCTCTGTTCTAGTCTACTGGTCTATTGTCTATCCCAACATAAGTGTCACATTTTGTTTTAATTATGATTTCTTTGTTTTAGTCCTGACACATGGCAGGTGAACATACCATATTGCTACTCTTCAAATACTCTTGGGACAATTCTTGACCTTTGATCTTGCATATGTTTTCCAGATTCTGCTTGTCAATTTTCAGGAAAATCTCTGTTGAAATTTGATAGTGATTGTATTGAAGGAATAGATTAATTTAGAAAAAAATGTATCTTTTTATATTCAGTCATGTCTCTTTGAGTCGTAAATGCATTCACAATACCGGACCCTTGTTCCGCCTAGAGATTTAATCATTGTACTCTGAATCAATACAATAAAGTAAGTTAGGACAGTAAAAAAAAAAAATTAACACATAATTGTTAAACATTAAAACTTTTGTATAATTTTACTCAACTTAAAATAGTATTATATACTCAGAAAAGGCAGTGTAAAAAGTATAAATAAAACAAAATTTCGTTTAGGAAATATAATGGGCCAAATGTAATCCTTTATGTGCATATCATTGCTTCTGAGGTTCATTTAATCACTGAACTTCTTAAACTCACTTATTTTTTTCTTGGTATTCTATATCATAATTGTGAAATAAATTACTGGCATGATACTTTTAAAATTTCAACAATTTCCGTAAGAGAACAAGAAATCCATAAGAAGTAAACATCTTTTAGCCAAAGAACCAAACACGGTCATTTGGTTTTAAAGATAACTCGTATCTATATTATTATTATTATTATTATTATTATTATTGATAATTAAATCAAATTTGTTTGGAAGATTTTTGGAAAGCTGTTTGGAGCCAAGATAAGAATATAATGTTAAGACCCTACTGTAGCTTCATAAAACTCTTAATGAATCAGCAGGGTCCTAGAATAGGAGAGTAAAAGTTTAAAACCAATAATATCCGCTGTTTGCTTTTAAATTGAGCAAGGGTTGTATGAAAAGTTAGCTTCTCCCAGGCCATTGCACCTGTAAAGAATGAGTTCAATTTTGTTCATCCGCATCATTCTGTGAGAAGTATGCCTGTGGCATAAATTCTAATTCATAGAAATTCTTGGTTTCTAGTTGTTTCAATTGTAGGTGACATCGATCCAGCTAGCTAGCTCTTTGTAGAGATGAATTGACAGGGTTTCTGGCAAGAAAATGCTGTTGGATTAATGGTTGACAATCAGTGATTGGAGTGAAGGTGAGGCTAGCTGTTTCTGGAATGGTGGTTTTGTTAGCAGTTGGCCTCTGGAAATCCCTGTTATGAAGAAGTCTATGGTAGAAGATATATTCCAGTAGTATTGTTAGAAGACACACTCCTGTGTAACTTAAGGGAGAATGTTCCTAGGCAAGAAAGTCTTTATTTCTGCTTATGCTTTTTTGGCATATGTTACAGATGGCATGGCAGTGATCAAGGTTGGAGATCAAGAAACACACCACACAGATGAGTCAGCTTCCTTGTTCTTGTTCCAGGGGGATACCAGGTACGGATTGGTCATTAGCATGAGATTTCTCAAAATTCCTTAAGCTGGTATGCCAGGTACACGTGACACAAGATCACATTTCATGTTAATACAAAGATTTTCTAACAAATATTTAGCAATCTATCTTATGGAAAGAAAAATATAAGGTACCTGGGCTGGTAGGTTGTAATATATTATTTTCAGGGTTCAGTGACATCATACTTACCTTGTCAGATATTAAAGATTAGCTATGTTGCCAGGACAAAGAAATATATTTCTCTTTTTTATCCGTTTAGTTTGAAATTAATCAGAGGAAATTATGTTTGAGTCATAATATTTCTGGTAGAAATATCAAGAAAACTAAATGATTGCCCTGTCTTGTACATTTTTTGCTAAATGTAACTAATAATCCATATTCTAATTTGATTACTTTTATTAACAAAGGTAGCATACCTTGAAATATTTATATAAGCTCAAGTGATACTGCTTCTTGATGAACAATTGTTTCTATTCTTAAATTTCGGATTAGTCTGGTCAATATGCCATAACAGGCTACATTTTAGTGGGTGTGTGAATTGGAGTGGTTTTTTTGGAAGCAAGGATATTGAACCATCTTTAATATTCATGCCAGACCTTCAGTCAGCCAGTGTTTTAGCACATCCCATATATTCGGAGAGTGTTTTTACAGTCAGACAGATCAGTATTTAAGTTCAGCTGTTGTACGTATTGTCTGGATATGTTGTTTAACTTTTAGTTTCTTGATGTTCTCAGTAGGGAAACTGAGATAATAATAGTCAGACTTAGAAACAATGTACCAGAAATACAGTGTTTTTCATGAGTGGTGAATATAATCATGTTTACTTTCACTTTGGAGATCTTTGATGGTAAGAAAAATATTTGCAATATTAACCTTGAATTCTGTGTCCCCCATATGTGGACATACTTAAATAATTGACCATAGTCAGTTCTGATCTCGGAGCTGCAGGGATGCAGAATATTTCTAATTAACAGAGCATCAAACTTAGGTCACAAAACTCTGACCCAAGCCATCTTCATCACTTTAGTCCAGTTACTCGTGTTCTCTAAGTTTCCTTTTATCTCGTCTGTACAATTGAGAGGTTTCAAGACCTGTCTCACAGAGTTAACAGTGAGTGACAGTTACTTATGTTTATTTTTTATATGCTTTGTTAATCTTACAAAGTTCAGACTTCCTATAAGGGACTATCGAACTGTTAGAGCCCTCTGCGATAATGGAAGTTATTTTAGTTTTAGTTATCAGGCTTGAATAAATTTCAAAAACAAAAAACCTTAATGCCTGAAGTAAGTAAGCCATTTTTCATTTAAATGTATTATCTCCTGGGGCGCCTGGGTGACCAGTCTGTCTTGATTTCAGATCAGGTCATGATCATCCTGGTTCATGAGTTCAAGCCCCACATCAGGCTCTGTGCTGCCAGTGCAGAGCCTGGTTGGGATTCTCATTCTCTCTTTCTCTCTCTCTCTTTCTCTCTCTCCCTCTCTCTCTCTCTCTGTCCCTCTGAATAAATAAATAAACTTAAAAAACAAAATACCCGTACTACCTCCTAACTGTAAAACCATTGGCTAATCTTTTAAAAGTCTTCTCATTTTTTCTTCTTATCAACAGTATGTTAATCAGCAAACCTCACATCTGATTAAAATTTATAGGTGCACATACAATGAATATCTGTTCACGTAACTTTCATGGTCTATTAGTCCCTGAAAACACATCTTGTTAGTGACCAGAACTGTGGTGTCCGATGTCTTGCTTTCAGTGTCTGGACTAATCTTTCTCATCAACTCCTTTTGTGCGGGACTTTTGACAAATCACAAAAGCTTACTGGATCTTGAGCATTAAATGTATGGGATCCTCCATTAGACCTTTCTATAATGCATACTTCAGAGACACTTTACTTGTTGAAAAGATGTGGGGGAGAGGATGAACCTTGGGATGAAACATGGTTCAATTTTAGGTTTGGGAGGCGGAGGTGAAGCAGTACATGAGCCATGATAAGCTGAGTATGTTAGATAAAATGAAAATTCAAACACTAGAATTATGGGCTAAAGAAAAAAAACTAAAGGGAAATTAGAAAATATTTTGAACAAAATGCAAATGAAAAAGCAATGTACCAAAATTTACGGGCTGCAACTAAAGTAGAGCTTAGAGGCATGTTGATAGTATTAAGTACTTATATTTGGAAAAAAGGATCCAAAGGCATGAGAAACAGAAGAGAAAATTAAGCTAAAATAACTGAAAGCAAGGAACTATTAAAGATAAAAGCAAAAACCAAACAGAAAACAATAACTGATTATGACAGAAAGCAGACAGGTGGTTTCCTGGAGCTGAGGTTGAGTAGAAGAGAAAAGTGGGAAAGAGTCAGTGGGAACTCAAGGCACGAAGAAAGTATTCTCTATCTTGATTCTGGTTGTGGTTTATACAGTTGTATATATTTGCTATCATTTCACTGTACATATAAAATAGGCTGTTTTTATTACATGTATGCTATATCTTGGTAAAGCTGATTTTAAAAAAATTCTTAGGTATTTTTGGAAATGGGACAATGAGTATTTGAATATGAAGCAGTTGTAATATATAAAATAATGTGATTGCTTTTTAAAATAAGGAGTCCTTATCTCTTAGAAATACATATTGACATATTTGTGTATGAAATAATAGAACTGCTGAGATTTGTTTCATAAGAATGTTAGTAGTTTGGAAGTATTTGGGGATAGAGATGAAACATAATTCCTGTGAGTTGATAACTGTTTAAAGTAACTTATGAGTAAATAACATTTTTTATTTAAAAAAAAAAGACTGTGAGGGTGATTACATGGGGTGAGAAAAGAAATGAGATCAGAATGAATAAATTATGGCACTTTAACGAAAGGACCATCTCAGGGCTCCTCTCTCACTTGTATGAGCCCCTGCCAAAGCTCTAGGAAGTTCTAAGGAATGTGTAATGTTTGCTGCCTTTGTCACCTTTTCAGCATTTGTCATCTGTTGTGGTTTCTTTTGTCCTTTTCATAAAAATTCATCTGTGCCAAATTTTGTATTCATAATCTTATATTTTTCCTTAAAATTGAATAAGCTTCAGGCCGTGCAAAGCCTAAATTCATCCCTGCATGTGCTATTTCTGAACGGGAAGAACATCCAGGTGCATACTGCAGAATTGTAAGACTCTGTTGGGGTGCACTCTTAATATACTTAAAATTTAGATGGAGGTAATAAACAGGGAGTTCAGAGAGAAGAGGCTGTGAAGGAGTGGTGGTGATATTCTTAGGAATGCCAGCAATAATGAAGGATTCAGATGGGTTGCCACATGTATTCAGTGACTGCTCTCTATGGGTTTATCCTAGAATGATGCAAAGTGATATAATGCTCCCCTGCTTTCAAAGTGCCTACCATCTAGAGAGGCAGTGGATGGAAGGTACTCACTGTGAAGGTAGTGTTTGATCAGGTGTCAATGAATAAAAATGTAAAATAAATCCAAAGAACTAGGAAAAAATAGCTTTAAGGAAAAACAGTATACTTCTTTAATGGCTTTTTTTTTGGGGGGGAGGAACTGTATGTTTTATTTTCATTTTAATAAGAGAAAGCTAGAAATTCAGAATACGGTAGTTGATTCTGCAATCATTAGAACCAGTAAAATACTAAGTGGAGCTTACAGATATGGCTCTTCCCATCCCAAAGAACCCCAGGTAACCTTGCGGTAATTTCTAAGGGCAGATTATAAGCTCTCCAGGGCAAGGAACTGTTTAGGAACTAAAACAGATCTTTACAGTCTTTCATTTATTCCATTTGTTAATTTTTAAAATAGTTCAACATAGTTAGGGTATTCTACTATGTTCCCAATAGAGTAATGAGTGCCGAAGCAGAAAGAACCTTCTGTGGGATTGCAGGCTTTTGTGTCAGCACAAATTCAGATGAAAGCCTTTTCATATGTAGAGTAAGTTCCACTGAGCATTGGAAGAAAATAAGATTTCTCTTATTTTCTCTTAGGCTACTTTTGTTTTCTTTTACTTTCTACTCTTTCCCGGATTCTACTCACTGTCATTATGGCCCTTGAGTCTGCTGAGATCAATGACTGATCCAATTATTTCTATAATTTTTTTTTTTTTTAGTACATGCTGCGTAGAGCAATCTCTGATGACCCTGTGGGGACATTAATGAGGAAAGCATGAACTGTACATTTTAGTAGCTGAGACAGAAAAGAGCAAAGTTTTTTTTTTTTTTTTAAGTACTCTATATTGAATGGTAATATGTGCTGAGGAAAGAAATATAATCAGGAGCATAGATCCAGCTTGTCAGACAATCGGGTTGCAAACTTAGAGGGGATGATCACGAATGACCTTACCAAGCAGGCTGAAACTGAGTGAAGTCCCCAAGGAGAGGAAAGAGTGAGCCAGAAGTTACTGACATTACAGTGAACAAATGAAAAGGGCAAAGGCTCAGAGCAAGACCATACCTGGTGTGTGCCAGGAACAGTAAGATTGCAAGGAGGCCAGTGTAGCTGCAGCTAGTGGGCATGTGAGGGCGGACGGTGGACGTTTTGGTCAAAGTAGTCAAGGAGATAGAATCTTGTGGGCCACTGTAAGGACTTCAGCTTTTTTTTTTATGTTTATTTATTTATTTTGAGAGAGAGAGAGAGAGAGAGTACAAGAGCATGCAAGCAGGGGAAAAGAGAGAGAGAGAGAGAGAGAGAGAGAGAGAGAATCCCAAGCAGGCTCCACGCTGTCAACACAGAGCCCAACATGGGGTTCACAAACCAACACGGGGCTCACAACACGGGGATATCATAAACCATGAGATCATGACCTGAGGTGAAACCAAGAGTCAGATGCTTAACTGACTGAGCTACCGAAGTGCCCCTAGGACTTCAGCTTCTCCTTGTGCGGGATGAGAAGCCACTAGGCTGACACACAAGCTGAATGACATTTTTATTCACATCATTTATTGTTTTTTCCTCAAATTTTTATTTAAATTCTAGTTAATTGACATATAGTGTAATACTGTTTGCAGGAATAGAATTTAGTGATTCATCACTTACATATAACACCCAGTGCTCAACCCGAGTGCCCTCCTTAATACCCTAAATGACATTTAAATAGGAACACTCTGAGTGCCGTAACTAGAATTATTTGAAGGGGTGAAGGTCGGAAAGAAAAGGAGTTTAGTTAGGAAACTGAAGAAATAATCCAGGTATGAGATGCGGCTGTTAGAACAAGGTGGGAATGGGGACATAATGATAAATTATTATATTACACTGTGCATATATCTGTATACACACACACACAATACAACATGTGTGTTAAATTTCAGCTCAGTGAAAATGACCTCAATATGTTCATTAACGTGTATACATAGTATTCAGATTTAGTTAGCCAGAAGTCACTCCACCATATTTTTAAAACGTAAATCCCCACATAACAGTCCTACAGAGTAAAACATGAAAGAGACTGACTCTAGCCTGCCAAAGTGGGAGGGCCACAGGGGAAGGAAGGCGTAGACCCTCTCCAAATTTTATTATTGAAGCCTTTCCTCTTATGTCTTACATTATCAAACGCATTGAGTCCAAGTTCACTGTGACCTACCAGGCCTGTGGTAACATACCCCAACCTATGGGAACTCATGCTGGTCCATCCTTAACTCACATCTCTCAGCTCCCCACCCACCAGCCCCACTGGAGTTCTCTAATCCTGGAGCCAGAGTTTTGTCTACTTTCCGTGATGGTCCTGCTCCTCCCTGGGAGATACCATGTCAGAAATCGTAAGTGATTGACATCGGTGACCCAGAATCTACTCCCCTCTGTGACACACACTAAACATCTGTCAACTTGATGTGATTAGTTTTATCATAATTAAATACATTTACTTATATTGATTTTACACTTTTAGGGTTTCATTATTAGGTTCTATGTATCTTAAATAGCAAAGAATCATGTGGGATGCAGTTATTCCTGAACTTAGAAGACGAATCAGGAGACCTGGCTTTTGAAACTGTCACTAAATACGATTTCTAAAGCTGAGGTTTCACATTTGTAAAAGTAAGCATAGTTACATTTACCCTACCTGTTTTACTGGAATGCTGTGAAGATAAAATGAGAAGAGGTGGGCAAAATAACTGTTAAAAAAAAAAAAGTCTCATATTGATGCTATTAACACAAGTGAAATGGATCTAATTTTATTTCTTTTAAGCAAAAGGACTTCTTAGGGGCACCTGGGTGGCTTAGTCAGTTAAGTGTCTGACTCTTGATTTCAGCTCAGGTCATGATCTCATGGTTCATGAGATCAAGCCCCGTGTCTGCTCTGTGTAGACACTGTGGAGCCTGCTTGGGATTCTCTCTCTCTCCCTCTCTCCCTGCCCCTCCCCTGCTTGTGCTGTCTCTCTCTCTCAAAATAAGTAAACTTTTTTTAAAAAAATGACTTCTTATAATTAGCTGGTGTATGTATGAATATCCTTTGTAATTCATATAGGATAGACTGCCATTAGTTTTTTATGGTTGTAATCATGTTTGCTTATGAAATAGGGGAACTAATTTCTCTACATGAATGTTAGCTGGAGAGAAAATAGTTGAGTTTTGTTTTACATCAGTTGGCAAATACTTCTGTTAAACTGTTGTCTTCTTAGGCAATTCTCATTTTTCAGTGGAAAAATCAATTATTGTAATATGTTATATAAAATTATATATCTATTGAGATTTCATTTTACATATTAAAAGTAATTGAGAACTTTTGGAATGAAATTTTATCATCCAATGACATCTGTTATTTATCGAACACCCATCAAGCCAATGTAAATTATTTGCTAATTTTTCTTTGAGACATAAAAATTAGGATATTGGCACTTCTTATGAAGTAACACCTAATTCATTGTATTTCTTTAAGATTCTCTCAGGATGGATGATAAGATGGTTATTGATTCTTTTTTGCTTGAAATGGCTTCTTTATTTCTATCCTTTGGCTTCCCAAATGATGAAAGAATTTATACATTAAAAGTACACCATTTTAATTTTGATTATACCATTCATAATAATGATATAGTATCTTTGGCTCAAAAATAAGCAAAATACAAAAACTTAGTTAACTTTTTTGTGCACAGCACTTGACCATGTTGCAATGTTTCAAGCGATGAGTAATTAGGTTATGATAAAAACTCCCTACTTCTTTGTCAAAAGAAATACTTTTTTCTTATACTATAGAATAAGTATATTTGCATTTACTTTCGTTTTTAAATTTTGATTGAGAGATTTCTTTTTAGAATTTTCCTTTCCAGAGTTATTTTTTTTATCTGATTTGAAGTTGCAATTCACTGATCACTGCAGTGATCACTGCACTGTTCTGTGCATTCTGTCAAATAATAATTTGAAATGGAATTTATTTTGTCCTTATATATGTATTCTCAGTGAAGATGAGGAGGAGGAGGATGATATTGTCACTGGTCCAGATAGTTCCTGTATTTATTAGGAAACACTTAACAAGAATAAAGTGATGGTATTTTAGGTTAAAATGCATAAGTAGTGGGATACCTTTAAATAACATTCAGAAAAAGAAAGTACAGAATATATGAATATTAAAAAAGGTTAAGAACATAATTAAAGTTAATATCCTTAATAGTTCACTAGAGACACTTCAAGTAACAATTAAGGCAAGCACTTCTCTGGGGTGCGTGGGTGGTTCAGACAGTTAAGCATCTGACTTCAGCTCAGGTCATGATCTTATGGTTTGTGAGCCCGAGCCCCATGTTGGGCTCTGTGCTGACAGCTCAGAGCCTGGAGCCTGCTTCAGATTCTGGGTCTCCTCCTCTCTCTGCCCCTCCCTCACTTGTGCTCTGTCTCTTGAAAATAAATAAATGTTAAATTTTTTTTTTAAAAGGCAAGTATTTCTCATGCACAACTGCAACATATAGCCTAACTTCCTATGTCCATTCAATTAACTGTGTATCTATATAATCATGAGTGCATTTTGGATTAGTCTGTTACTGTTAAGTGGTCATGGTACTTTTCAGGTTTGATGGTATTAATCTGTAATACCACTGAATCAGAAAGTCACTAGCAAACATCCACCCTGGGTGTTTTAACAGAATGAATTTGGAAATTAAGAAAAGTTTATAATATTATGAATTTCAATCTACTTTAAATGAGATGATGACATCACATACCTTTCTTTCATCGGATAGCTCCACATGTTACATGATTTTCTTGGGATCATTCAAATTTACTGATCTACCCATCCCCTTTTCCTACCTTGTTCAGCCACATTCTGTTTTAGTCAGTTTCAAATAATACATCTACTTCTAAACACCATAAATTGTAGCCGTGGAGTAACTGGCATCTGTACCAATCCTTCCAATACATTTTGGACTGCAATACTAGATTATTTTAATGATGGTTAGAGTGATTTGAAACAGAATCCTGTGATGATAACCTTTTTCACATTAGACCACAAATCATGGTTAATTATATTCCTCTTTACCTTAACTCTATTTAAAAGGCATGAATTTGCAAAGCCATACTGGAGTGCGAGAAGCACATTACTTTTTCCTGTAAATCAAATGTGATCAGTTCCAGTCTTCCCTTATTATTATCATTATTTGATATTTCCTGCCTCACAAGCCCTGGAGAAATCCCGATGAGGATGTTATATATTCAGAACACTGGGGGATTGGCCCCCTGTACATTGATCCACATCACGGAGAGAGCAGTTATCTGACCCAGCACACTTCGTTGACAGTGAGTGGCTCCTTTAACTGTTATGAAGTCTTCCTGAGAGTAGTTCTCCTAGGTTGAGCCACTGAATTCAAGGTCGACTTTGCTAAGGGTACTACACAAAATTTTTTCTTTGAGGTAATGCCATCTTCCCTGAACAATTTGAGCAAGCATAGTACCTTTACAAACTCCAACCACAATTGTTGGGGGCATCTCCTGTTTAGAACTGACTTTCTATCCCCATTTCTTTTACCCATCCAACATTCTTTTTTTTTTTTTTACCATTTTTTAAAAAAATGTGATTATTAATCTTAACATGAGATCTACCCTCTTCACAGATTTTCACTTGTACACTGTAGTATTTTTATCTACAGGCACAGTGTCGCTTATCAGATATCTAAAACTTGTCTTGAATAACTGAAATTTTATACAAGAAACACCCCATTTCTCCCTCCCCTAAACCCTGGCAACCGCCGTTCTACTCTTCGCTTTTATGAGTTTGACTGTTTTAGATTTCTCATGTAAATGGAATCCTGCAGTATTTGTCCTTCTGTGACTGGATTATTTATTTCTCTTAGCATAATGTCATCATGGTTCATCCATGGTGTGTCATACTATAGGATTTCTTCTTTTTTAAAGGCTGAATAGTATTCTACTCTATGTATAAACCTTATTTTCTTTAGCCGTTTATGTCAATGGATATTTAGGTTATTTCTACATTTTGACTGTTGTGTATGCAACTATAATGAGTGTGGGAGTGCTATTATCTCTTTGAGATCCTGTTATTAATTATTTTGAATAAATACCAAGAAATGGGAATGGCTAGATCATGCAGTATTCTATTTTTAATTTTTAGAAAACATCATACTGTTTTTCATAATGCCTGCACCATTTTGTTTTCCAACCAACAGAGTACAAGGATTCTAATTTCTCCATCCTTTACCAACACTTACTTTTTTTTCTTTCTTCCTTCTTTTCTTTCTTTCTCTCTTTCTTTCTTTCTTTCTTTCTTTTCTTCCTTTCTTTTTTTTCTTTCTTTAATAATGGCCATTCTAACAGGTGTGGGATGATACCACATTGTGGTTTTGATTTGAATTTCCCTGATAATTAGTGACGTTGGGTAAACCTTCCCACATTCTTTTCCCTTCTGGTAGCGTTCAGAATAATTTCGCATCAGTGTGCTCATTTAAGTGTGATATTGGCTTATTTTCTGGGAGTGGAGTGGAGAAAAGAGATGAGTCAGTCAGCCTTTTGTTCGTTCCAAGTTGACATTGTTTATCCACCATAAATGGTATATTCTACAAAAACTTTGTTCAACAATGTCTTCATTTTCTGCACATCCAACTCTTCAAATAACATTGTCATATACATAATTAAAACAATGTTTAAATTATCTTTTTATTATAATGAAAAAGACATTATAAATAATATGTGTTCTTTGTGCTAGGTTTTACATATTTGAACACCATTTATATTTAGGTGGGCTATGAGATAGGCTTAGTTGGCGTAAACCGAATTAGATCTTCTAATTGCTGATACTAGCATTCACCTAAGAGATAGACGGAAGTCATACTTCTGCACTACCGTCAACTAACTGTAATATTAGAAAAGCCATGTCACCTCATGTTTCACCGAGTTCTTTTTTTTTTATTTTATTTTATTTTTTTAATATGAAATTTATTGTCAAATTGGTTTCCATACAACACCCAGTGCTCATCCCAAAAGGTGCCCTCCTCAATACCCATCACCCACCCTCTCCTACCTCCCACCCCCCATCAACCTTCAGTTTGTTCTCAGTTTTTAACAGTCTCTTATGCTTTGGCTCTCTCCCACTCTAACCTCTTTTTTTTTTTTTTTTCCTTCCCCTCCCCCATGGGTTCCTGTTAAGTTTCTCAGGATCCACATAAGAGTGAAACCATATGGTATCTGTCTTTCTCTGTATGGCTTATTTCACTTAGCATCACACTGTCCAGTTCCATCCACGTTGCTACAAAAGGCCATATTTCATTCTTTCTCATTGCCACGTAGTATTCCATTGTGTATATAAACCACAATTTCTTCATCCGTTCATCAGTTGATGGACATTTAGGCTCTTTCCATAATTTGGCTATTGTTGAGAGTGCTGCTATGAACATTGGGGTACAAGTGCCCCTATGCATCAGTACTCCTGTATCCCTCGGATAAATTCCTAGCAGTGCTATTGCTGGGTCATAGGGTAGGTCTATTTTTAATTTTCTGAGGAACCTCCACACTGCTTTCCAGAGCGGCTGCACCAATTTGCATTCCCACCAACAGTGCAAGAGGGTTCCCGTTTCTCCACATCCTCTCCAGCATCTATAGTCTCCTGATTTGTTCATTTTGGCCACTCTGACTGGCGTGAGGTGATACCTGAGTGTGGTTTTGATTTGTATTTCCCTGATAAGGAGCGACGCTGAACATCTTTTCATGTGCCTGTTGGCCATCCGGATGTCTTCTTTAGAGAAGTGTCTATTCATGTTTTCTGCCCATTTCTCCACTGGGTTATTTGTTTTTCGGGTGTGGAATTTGGTGAGCTCTTTTAGCCCTTTGTCCGATATGTCATTTGCAAATATCTTTTCCCATTCCGTTGGTTGCCTTTTAGTTTTGTTGGTTGTTTCCTTTGCTGTGCAGAAGCTTTTTATCTTCATAAGGTCCCAGTAATTCACTTTTGCTTTTAATTCCCTTGCCTTTGGGGATGTGTCGAGTAAGGGATTGCTACGGCTGAGGTCAGAGAGGTCTTTTCCTGCTTTCTCCTCTAAGGTTTTGATGGTTTCCTGTCTCACATTCAGGTCCTTTATCCATTTTGAGTTTCTTTTTGTGAATGGTGTGAGAAAGTGGTCTAGTTTCAACCTTCTGCATGTTGCTGTCCAGTTCTCCCAGCACCATTTGTTAAAGAGACTGTCTTTTTTCCATTGGATGTTCTTTCCTGCTTTGTCAAAGATGAGTTGGCCATACGTTTGTGGGTCTAGTTCTGGGGTTTCTATTCTATTCCATTGGTCTGTGTGTCTGTTTTTGTGCCAATACCATGCTGTCTTGATGATGACAGCTTTGTAGTAGAGGCTAAAGTCTGGGATTGTGATGCCTCCTGCTTTGGTCTTCTTCAAAATTACTTTGGCTATTCGGGGCCTTTTGTGGTTCCATATGAATTTTAGGATGGCTTGTTCTAGTTTCGAGAAGAATGCTGGTGCAATTTCGATTGGGATTGCATTGAATGTGTAGATAGCTTTGGGTAGTATTGACATTTTGACAATATTTATTCTTCCAATCCATGAGCAGGGAATGTCTTTCCATTTCTTTAAATCTTCTTCAATTACCTTCATAAGCTTTCTATAGTTTTCAGCATACAGATCCTTTACATCTTTGGTTAGATTTATTCCTAGGTATTTTATGCTTCTTGGTGCAATTATGAATGGGATCAGTTTCTTTATTTGTCTTTCTGTTGCTTCATTGTTAGTGTATAAGAATGCAACTGATTTCTGTACATTGATTTTGTATCCTGCAACTTTGCTGAATTCATGTATCAGTTCTAGCAGACTTTTGGTGGAGTCTATCGGATTTTCCATGTATAATATCATGTCATCTGCAAAAAGCGAAAGCTTGACTTCATCTTTGCCAATTTTGATGCCTTTGATTTCCTTTTGTTGTCTGATTGCTGATGCTAGAACTTCCAGCATTATGTTAAACAGCAGTGGTGAGAGTGGGCATCCCTGTCGTGTTCCTGATCTCAGGGAAAAAGCTCTCAGTTTTTCCCCGTTGAGGATGATGTTAGCTGTGGGCTTTTCATTAATGGCTTTTATGATCTTTAACTATGTTCCTTCTATCCCGACTTTCTCAAGGGTTTTTATTAAGAAAGGGTGCTGGATTTTGTCAAAGGCCTTTTCTGCATCGATTGACAGGATCATATGGTTCTTCTCTTTTTTTTTGTTAATGTGATGTATCACGTTGATTGGTTTGCGAATGTTGAACCAGCCCTGCATCCCAGGAATGAATCCCACTTGATCATGGTGAATAATTCTTTTTATATGCCGTTGAATTCGATTTGCTAGTATCTTATTGAGAATTTTTGAATCCATATTCATCAGGGATATTGGCCTGTAGTTCTCTTTTTTTACTGGGTCTCTGTCTGGTTTAGGAATCAAAGTAATACTGGCTTCATAGAATGAGTCTGGAAGTTTTCCTTCCCTTTCTATTTCTTGGAATAGCTTGAGAAGGATAGGTATTATCTCTGCTTTAAACGTCTGGTAGAACTCCCCTGGGAAGCCATCTGGTCCTGGACTCTTATTTGTTGGGAGATTTTTGATAACCGATTCAATTTCTTCGCTGGTTATGGGTCTGTTCAAGCTTTCTATTTCCTCCTGATTGAGTTTTGGAAGAGTGTGGGTGTTCAGGAATTTGTCCATTTCTTCCAGGTTGTCCAATTTGTTGGCATATAATTTTTCATAGTATTCCCTGATAATTGTTTGTATCTCTGAGGGATTGGTTGTAATAATTCCATTTTCATTCATGATTTTATCTATTTGGGTCATCTCCCTTTTCTTTTTGAGAAGCCTGGCTAGAGGTTTGTCAATTTTGTTTATTTTTTCAAAAAACCAACTCTTGGTTTCATGGATCTGCTCTACAGTTTTTTTAGATTCTATATTGTTTATTTCTGCTCTGATCTTTATTATTTCTCTTCTTCTGCTGGGTTTAGGCTGCCTTTGCTGTTCTGCTTCTATTTCCTTTAGGTGTGCTGTTAGATTTTGTATTTGGGATTTTTCTTGTTTCTTGAGATAGGCCTGGATTGCGATGTATTTTCCTCTCAGGACTGCCTTCGCTGCATCCCAAAGCGTTTGGATTGTTGTATTTTCATTTTCATTTGTTTCCATATATTTTTTAATTTCTTCTCTAATTTCCTGGTTGACCCACTCATTCTTTAGTAGGGTGTTCTTTAACCTCCGTGTTTTTGGAGGTTTTCCAGACTTTTTTCTGTGGTTGATTTCAAGCTTCATAGCATTGTGGTCGGAAAGTATGCATGGTATGATTTCAATTCTTGTAAACTTATGAAGGGCTGTTTTGTGACCCAGTATATGGTCTATCTTGGAGAATGTTCCATGTGCACTTGAGAAGAAAGTATATTCTGTTGCTTTGGGATGCAGAGTTCTAAATATATCTGTCAAGTCCATCTGATCCAATGTCTCATTCAGGGCCCTTGTTTCTTTATTGACCGTGTGTCTAGATGATCTATCCATTTCTGTAAGTGGAGTATTAAAGTCCCCTGCAATTACCACATTCTTATCAATAAGGTTGCTTATGTTTATGAGTAATTGTTTTATATATTTGGGGGCTCTGGTATTCGGTGCATAGATATTTATAATTGTTAGCTCTTCCTGATGGATAAACCCTGTAACTATTATAAAATGTCCTTCTTCATCTCTTGTTACAGCCTTTAATTTAAAGTCTAGTTTGTCTGATATAAGTATGGCTACTCCAGCTTTCTTTTGGCTTCCAGTAGCATGATAAATAGTTCTCCATCCCCTCACTCTCAATCTAAAGGTGTCCTCAGGTCTAAAATGAGTCTCTTGTAGACAGCAAATAGATGGGTCTTGTTTTTTTATCCATTCTGATACCCTATGTCTTTTGGTTGGCGCATTTAATCCATTTACTTTCAGTGTTATTATAGAAAGATACGGGTTTAGAGTCATTGTGATGTCTGTATGTTTTATGCTTGTAGAGATGTCTCTGGTACTTTGTCTCACAGGATCCCCCTTAGGATCTCTTGTAGGGCTGGTTTAGTGGTGACAAATTCCTTCAGTTTTTGTTTGTTTGGGAAGACCTTTATCTCTCCTTCTATTCTAAATGACAGACTTGCTGGATAATGGATTCTCGGCTGCATATTTTTTCTGTTTAGCACACTGAGGGTATCATGCCAATTCTTTCTGGCCTGCCAAGTTTCAAAAGAGAGATCAGTCACGAGTCTTATAGGTCTCCCTTTATATGTGAGGGCACGTTTATCCCTTGCTGCTTTCAGAATTTTCTCTTTATCCTTGTATTTTGCCAGTTTCACTATGATATGTCGTGCAGATCGATTCAAGTTACGTCTGAAGGGAGTTCTCTGTGCCTCTTGGATTTCAATGACTTTTTCCTTCCCCAGTTCAGGGAAGTTCTCAGCTATAATTTCTTCAAGTACCCCTTCAGCACCTTTCCCTCTCTCTTCCTCCTCTGGGATACCAATTATGCGTATATTATTTCTTTTTAGTGTATCACTTAGTTCTCTAATTTTCCCCTCATACTCCTGGATTTTTTTTATCTCTCTTTCTCTCAGCTTCCTCTTTTTCCATAACTTTATCTTCTAGTTCACCTATTCTCTCCTCTGCCTCTTCAATCCGAGCCGTCGTGGTTTCCATTTTGTTTTGCATTTTGTTTAAAGCGTTTTTCAGCTCCTTGTGACTGTTCCTTAGTCCCTTGATCTCTGTAGCAAGAGATTCTCTGCTGTCCTGTATACTGTTTTCAAGCCCAGCGATTAATTTTATGACTATTATTCTAAATTCACTTTCTGTTATATTATTTAAATCCTTTTTGATCAGTTCATTGGCTGTTGTTATTTCTTGGAGATTCTTCTGAGGGGAATTCTTCCGCTTGGTCATTTTGGATAGTCCCTGGAGTGGTGAGGGCCTGCAGGGCACTTCCCCTGTGCTGTGGTGTATAACTGGAGTTGGTGGGCGGGGCCGCAGTCAGTCCTGATGTCTGCCCCCAGCCCACTGCTGGGGCCACAGTCAGACTGGTGTGTGCCTTCTCTTCCCCTCTCCTAGGGGCGGGATTCACTGTGGGGTGGCGTGGCCTGTCTGGGCTATTTGCACACTGCCAGGCTTGTGATGCTGGGGATCTGGCGTATTAGCTGGGGTGGGTAGGCAAGTTGTATGGGGGCAGGAGGGGGAGGCTCAGCTCGCTTCTCCTTCGGTGACACGCTTTGGGAGGGGCCCTGTGGCAGCAGCAGGGAGTCAGACCCACTGCCCAGAGGGATGGGTCCAGAGAAGCACAGCGTTGGGTGGGTGCGTGGTGCAAGCAAGTTTTCTGGCAGGAACTGGTTCTCTTTGGGATTTTGGCTGGGGGATGGGCGGGGGAGATGGCGCTAGCGAGCGCCTTTGTTCCCCACCAAACTGAGCTCTGTCATCCGGGGGCTCAGCAGCTCTCCCTCCCTTTGTCCTCCAGTCTTCCCACTTTCCGAGCAGAGCTGTTAACTTATGACCTCCCAGAGGCTAAGTCGCGCTTGCTGTTGGAACACAGTCCGTCAGGCCCCTCCGCTTTTGCCAGCCAGACTCGGGGGCTCTGCTTGGCCAGCGAGCTGCCCCTCCGCCCCAGCTCCCTTCCACCAGTCCGTGGAGCGCGCACCGCCTCGCCGCCCTTCCTACCCTCTTCCGTGGGCCTCTCGTCTGCGCTTGGCTCCGGCGACTCCGTTCTGCTGATCCTCTGGCGGTTTTCTGGGTTATTTAGGCAGGTGTAGGTGGAATCTAAGTGATCAGCATTATGCGCGGTGAGCCCAGCATCCTCCTACGCCGCCATCTTCCCTCCAACCCCTCTCACCGAGTTCTGATGTATTCTGTAAGAGATGAAAACTAGCGCATCCACAAGGATATTGCTTGCTTTATAACGTTGAGTCTATAAAATAGTTGTGACCTGCTTACAACACTGTTTATCTGTGTGATTCTTTTCCAGTGACCTTTTCATTGTTGACCATTAATATGGCAAATTATGTGATAATCTACTTACTTCGTAATTATTATTTTTTTTAATGATTGACACTAAATCTGTTTTAGATCTGTGATTGTAGAAGCCATGGATTTTAAATAACTCGAGGTACTCAGCCTAGAAAACGAGAGTGGGTAAGCCCAGACAGTTTAACTGTAGTCTTTGATGTTTCTTAGATGTTTTCTTCTGTTTACACTGTTATGAGGATTTTTTATTTTGTAAATTAATTTCATTCAAGAACTTATATATTCAAGCCATATTTTGCTTATTTTAATTGCTTGTTATTCATAAAAAATGTGAATGACAGAAGAAACATGGAAAACGAATTGCTTGACCATACTCCAAATTAATGACAGTTTTAAATAAGATAATTCAACTTCTTTAATTATGAGCTATTGAAAAATATAGCTAAGCTATATAACATTAGCCAAAAAACTCCTATAAATAGTATTATCATAGCATCTACTCTTGCTTCCCAATCTGCTTCATTTATGTTGGGCTTGTTAACGCAATATAAAATCTACAATAGTTTAAAGCAAAATACTAGAAGTTACCCCAAACCTCTTATATATGTATGTTTAATACTACTAAAATTTGGAAGAATGTGTATTTATAAAATTTACATTAAATATTCTAATGAGTTTAATTCTATTATCTCTATACTGTGAAGAGAGGAAATTATGATCTATCACATTTTTTTTTAAATGTATAGTTTATTAGAGTTAAATTTTTGGTATTTTAGATTGAAAACAGCTTTGAGTTTGAATGGTGTTAGCTCTAGGTACTTTGTTTGGCATGTAAGTTTAAACCAAAAATTAGGTTCAGACTACAAATTGAATGTTCCAACCCCTGAGTTAACCAATCCAGAACCAAAGGTAGCAAATGCCCAGAGAAGACAAACTAGATAGGGTAATGCCATGGGGGCCCTAGGGAGCCAACACCAGCCTAAAGAAACAGAACTGGGTGCCTGGGTGGCTCAGTCAGTTAAGCGTTCAACTTCAACTCAGGTCATGATCTCATGGCTCATGAGTTCGAGCCCTGCATCAGGCTCTGTGCTGACAGCTCAGAGCTTAGAGCCTGCTGTGGATTCTGTGACTCCCTCTCTCTCTCTGCCCCTCCTCTGCTCATGCTCTGTCTCTCAAAAAATAAATAAATGTTAAAAAAAATTTTTTAAAGAAACTGAGAACAACCACAATGGGCAGTGAGAGGAAATGTGGGGCATGCAGAAGAGAAAAATTAGATGACATGATTGCTGTGCTTTAAAGTCTTAATGTATATAGAGGGAAAAGTTGTAAATAAGGACAAATAATGAAAAACAATGTGGAAATTTCAGGATCCAAAATGTTTGTTAAAATCTTCACATACAGGCGTGCCTGGGCAGCTCAGTCAGTTAAGTGTCCAACTTTTGGTTTCAGCTCAGGTCATGATCTTATGGTTCGTGAGATCCAGCACCAGAGTGGGGTTCTGCGCTGACAGAAAAAAAATCTTAAAAGAAAAATCTTCATATAAAGCTCCAGCTCAAAAATTGCATTTTCATAAATTGTAAACAAGCAGGGGTTTTGTTGTTGTTGTTGTTCATTTGTTTTTCATTGTGCCACAGTCAAAGTATTTTCCCCTTCATAGAGTATGAGTAAATTAAAAGTGATCTAGCAACATAATCTCCCTGAAGGAAGCCAATATGGCGAATTAACCAGTTTGCTGAAGGTCACAGCCTTCCTATTGTGTTTGGAGATTTCCAAATTTGATTATGGAGAAGAGAAGATATCAATGGTCAACTACCAGCAACATGTTGGTTTACAAAACACATTTTTGATGTGTTTACAAAACACATTGTTTCTGAGAATAGTACATATTAAAACATGGGAAGATTTTAATTTGTTCATGCTAAGTATCAAACACACACACTTTGTTGCATTTGAAAGCATTATTAAATTATGACTTTTTAAAAATGCAAAATTTTATTGTAGTCTTTTTTAGAAACTCAGACTACATTCTCAATAAAATAAAATTCAGATCATGTTTCTTTTAATGTAGCTTTCTTTTAATGTAGCAATGTCCTCGTTAATGGAAATTGTTCCAAAGCCTTCTTCAAGCCACGAGGTCATTTTAAACTCAACTCATTCAAGTAGACCAGAGAAACAAGGTCCCTACAAGCATCTAAGGATACTTCTAGAATGGTGACTGGAGAGTGAGGAGGGGTAAAACAGGCAGATAGAGATTGCTTCCATGAAAGTAGCCCCATGTTTATATATTTTATGTACTGAGGCTCTCTTTTAAGTTATGATGAAACCATGTGTTACAAGAGTTTTGTCAATGACAAAAATGGCAACATTATTATGAGATTAGCTATTCAAGAGGATACTTTTTAACCTTAAGATTTATGCATGTAGATGACTTTTCACAGGAAAATACATCTGGGTTTTTAATGTCTTATCATAGTGGAGACAGTGTCCTTTGTTCTGTAAATAAGCAGAACTCCATTCAAATACTATTTTTTCCCTTTTTTCTCTTTACCAAAGATACCCTTCATCTACTCTATTTTTCCTTCCTGAGTTTCCTCTCTTCCACCTTTTTTTTTCTTTCTTTCCCTTCATGTTAATGTATAAAGTGGTTAAAGTTGTAAAATATTTAAAAAGTAACTTTATAAAAGAATAAAATACATCTATCTATTTATTTCTCTGTATCTCTGTTTCTGTGTATTAATACTGCCTAACTTGAAGATGAATGAATAATTAGTATAGCTGATGTGGACAATAGGACCCCGGGAGCTCAACTTGCAGGATTTGTTTACCATTTAGAAAGCCAGGGCTAACAAACATTTCAGCTGAGTTTTTGCTGCTGTTGCTAGTTTATAAAGGATTTTTGAGAGCAAATGTTCAGACTTAAGAAATTAATCTATAGTCATGGTTAATAATATCAGTGGAGAAAATGTACAAAGCAATCAATTTTGGTTAATTTATCATATACATGTAGTTTTAAATTAGGTTTTGGTTTTATTTTGTTCTGTTCTGTTACCCCAGTGGTATTAATTCTAATTCCATAGCACACCAGGCTCACTGGTTCATGTAAGTGTCCCGTATATGAGTGTGTGTGTGGTTTTGTGTTTGTTCATTTATTAACTCATTCATTTTCTTTCATCTCATTTTCTTTTTCCATTCCCTTCTTCTGTTCACGAGCAACTATTATAATTTCTGATACTTCTGATAGCTTTGTAAAATATATAATGTTAATTGGTACAAATGTCATTTTAATGTAAATAAAGCATCATTGCCCTATAGACCAGATCCTGTTTCTCACTTGCTTTTACTTGGCAAATGGCTTTAAGATGGATCCACCTTTTGGTGTTAATGCCTGTTACGGCCTTTTTCCTGCACCCTGTGCCAAGGGTTTCCATCTTGAGCATTTACTAATGCTCTCATTGTCCATTTCTCCTGATACTGCCCCCTCCTACAAATAGACACACAAGAAGATTTCTGGGTCACAGAGTGTACATGTGTATAATTTAATGATGTTCTGCCACATTGCCCTCCAGAGGGATGCACTTATCCATTCCCATTAAAATAATTACATGTTTGTACATTGTAATCACGCAGTTGTTTTCTTTTCATCTGATGTAGAATGAGGGTGAAGCTGAACAAGCATCCAGCAAGTATAATCTCCCTTGGAGTCAGGGTCCCCTATCCTACATCTTGGTCAACACATGGCATTTTCTGGCTTTTAAACTTTTTGCAATGTGATGAGAGCTAAGTAGTACCTCATCATTGCTTTAATTCGTACTTTCTAATCACTGATGAGTCTGGGGTTTATTTTGTATATACTTATGACACTTTTAAAATTCTTTCTCTGTACTCTTAAAAACTGAGAACAAACTGAGGGTTGATGGGGGGTGGGAGGGAGGGGAGGATGGGTGATGGGTATTGAAGAGGGCACCTGTTGGGATGAGCACTGGGTGTTGTATGGAAACCAATTTGACAATAAATTTCATATATTGAAAAATAAAATAAAATTCTTTCTCTGTGAATTATCTTAATTTTACTAACTGCCAAGATATTTCTGTTGTCTTTCTAGTAGAGTTTCATTTTTATGAATTTTTATGGCAACATCAAATATTAGCTATAAGGTGGTAATCATCACATAAGTGACTGTGGAGTGCCTGCTGCATGCTAAGTGCTAAAAAAAAATAGTTGTGGGGGAAAAAAAGTCATCGGGTTTTGTGTGATACACATTTGGATATACCTCTGAGATTTCAACTGTTAACTCAATAAATTTAATCCATAAGATATTTGTGATGGAATGTTAAATATTAAATATGGACAGAAATAACATACATGAAATCCTATACTACAAAGAATAGTATATAATAGTTTTAGGAGCATATAAAGTTAGGTAATCCCAGAAGTTATAAAAACACATAGTTGAGAAAGTTTTATGTTAATTGATTTTGTTTAATTTTTAATTTTTTTTAAATGTATTGTCTTTTTTTTGTTTTTAATAACATGTTTAGTGTAAGATTTTGAGCAGCAAATTCTGTCATGAACTGTTGCACATTTAATAAAAATTCAAATTATCTTAGTTTTCCTGTTAAGAGTTATTAGTATAGGTACTTTCTAGGGATATAATCGAAACATCACCTGGACAGTCTAAAAGTTGAACAGTTCATTAACATACATGTTGATATAATTTAAAATAAAGAAAACATAAATGTTTGCTCATAATGCTAAATAATAGATATAACCATTCATATGTACACTGTCTTCCAGGAATTATTTCTAAAACAAAATCAATAAAAAGTTATCTTAAGATTGGCTATGCTTTGGGGCGCCTGGGTGGCTCAGTTGGCTGAGCGTCCGACTTCAGCTCAGGTCATGATCTTGCGGTTTGTGAGTTCGAGCCCTGCATCGGGCTCTGTGCTGACAGCTCAGAGCCTGGAGCCTGCTTCAGATTCTGTGTGTGTGTGTGTGTCTCTCTCTCTGCCCCTCCCCCACTTGTGCTCCATCTCTCTATCAAAAATAAATAAAATGTATTTTTTTTTTTAAAGATTGGCTATGCTTCCATTCAAGTCAATTAAGTGATAAAATACTACTTTAGTGAACCTCCCTATAGCCTGGTCATATTCAACAAATTTTTGCCTGCATTTTAAAAATAGTTTGTAGGATTCTTCAATTAACACTTTCCAGAACATTGTATTTGAAATCATACCATACTCAATTCTCACAACTATTAGAACCTTGTTATGAATTAATAAGGAGTGATTGGTTATATTCACGTGGTTATTTAAGTATGGTTCTTGTAGGATTTTGGAGAGTTGGAGAGGCAATGGATAAGGAAGGTATTACTAAATGATGGCATTCCCTGTAGCATCTGATGCTCACCATTGGAACCAAGAATAAAAAGTTTAAAGTGCTGGCAAAATCTTTTGAAACGCAGTCCTGCACCAGCTCTGGTGGGAAACTGAATGAAGAGAAAAGAAGTTCAGCTGGTATACCACGGGAACAGAACAGATCGTGTAGCTTATGACCTCATGTGTATATTATAGGCCAGATTTCCAGTTATCTGTATATTTTTCTCAGCAATTGTATTAATGACCCTAACTAGCTTTCCTGTTTTAATACTAGAAGCATTTTAAATTTCATTGGATAATCATGCTTTATAAATTTGCCCCTTTGTTTTGAGAGGTGAAAAATGAGCAAATTAATCAAGAGAAGAGGCATGAAGATTATGCAGCTACTTCTTTTCATAGAATCTTCTCTTGCCGAAAAGTGACAATGCAATTATAACACTACAATTTGTTTCAATTCAAGATGGTCTCTACATAAATATACTCTTTATCGTGACTTTTAGAAGAGTGGGTTTTTCAGTGTGCTCTTCCTTTTGCTGTGCTCAATTTTTCTTTAGTGGTATCATCATTGTCTTTTATGTAATTTTCTCATTTTATATGTACAACAGCCTGGGATTATTGAATTAAACCTAAGGCCCGTCTGAAGGTAAAGTCTTCTTTGGAGTAAGTTATAGAAAAGCCATTTTTGTTGTGTTATTGTGGACGTTTTTATGGACTTATTTTGCCGTTTCACTGTAGTAAAAGTATTTCCCTTACTTGTTTACAACTGGCAATATGCTTTCCAATGTGTATCAAAATCATTAAAACTTTTGAAGACTTAATTATGCTCTGTTTGGAATTTTCCACGGAAGGCACTGGTGAGCAGTAGGGACTTTCACATAGACCTCTCTGAAGCTCATTGAAAACCTAATTATTCAACAAGTATTTCTGTTTATTTAAATAAAGCCTAGTTAGGGCAGACGATATTTTCTTAGGTAAAGCTGGTAGCATTCACAAATTTGGGGGCACTATGACTTTGGATAGTCTCATCTAATTTATATCCATTTCCCATAGCTACATAGTAGAGCCAGGTGATTCTTGCCAAATATGCCCCCCTAGATTATTTTGACAGCTCATATAAAATAGAAGAAAGACACGGAATTTAAAATGGTGAAGTACGATGTTACTACTTTTTTTAAGCGAAAATTATCTTTCTAGATAGGAAACATGAAATGCCCTGTAATTAGTCCAGCAACATAATCGATGCGATCCAGTGCAAAAAGAAAACATAGAGCTCTTTGTTGAAACGTTATTAAGAGTTTCGAAATGACAACAGCGAAGCATTAAATCAAGCGTGGGCCCTTCTGAGCACAGGGCCTTGTGCTTCTACACAGGCCACACCCCTCCTCCCCCCTCCCCCACCCATGAAGCCGGCTTCTCTGTAACATGCCTGCCGATTGTACTCAGGAACACCTTACATGCAGTGAAGAAAAAGAAAAACATACCCCGCGGAAATCTGAGCAAACTTGAAACAGTACAAATTTCTCAAGGAGAGCCTCAAAACAAACTACTAATCACTTTTTTTCCCCTCTCCCACCCATTCCATGATGGAATATGGAAGTTTATACTCTTCTAGATACTTGTTCCCCATGGAGAAATTATATTGCTGCTTGTGATTTTTTTTTTTCCTACACAAGATTGGCCTGAGCAATATATATTCAATGATGTTTTCTTTCTGAAAGCAGTGTGAACATAATGCATGTGTTTGGTAATGTTTAATAGATTTCAGACGCAACATTTTGCATGTTATGTTACACAGGTCTAATGTGTTCGGGTAAATGATGAAATCAAACTACATGCGGTTGTGGTATTACTGTTCAAAGAACTTTGAACTGATGGTCTCTGAAATGGTGTGCTGAGTTGGTTTTTAAATGCAGAGCCCTGTGTGTCTTCTCTGCCCTGTGGACCCAGACTAGAAATACGACACATTTTTTTTTTTTTTATAATTGAATTTGTCTTTTTAGGGATGCAAGTGTTGGAATGGAATGGAATTCCTTTAACTTCTAAAACATATGAAGAAGTGCAGAGTATCATTGGTCAGCAAAGTGGGGAAGCAGAAATATGTGTAAGACTGTGAGTTTTTCCCCATCTTTTTGTTTCCATTTTTTTGGCTATTCATGGCTCTTTTAATTTAAAATTGTTAAGGTGGAACCTTTGCCAGTCAGCAAGATTTTCAGTAATTAGAACATAAAGTGAATACAAGTTTTTATAGATTTCTTGTGTTCAGAATCAAAATCTAAAGCATAGTAAGAATTCAGCTGATTTTGTTTCTGATATTGTCAGTAGCTGTCCCCTTTCATGCTTTTATTGAAACATGCTTCATTTAAACGAAAGCCTAAACCCATTTAGGTTTCCTGTGTGTGTATAGTATTTCAAAATGAGCTTATGTTTAATCCATAAAGATTTCACCTTAAATAATCATTTTTATCAGCTGACTTTTAACAGCATTGCAAGTATATATTTGGTTAGAAGGGTGAGCATGCTTGGAAATTGCTTTATATCATTAACCACTTCTCATTTACCTACTGAAAAAAAAAAACAAAACTCAGGGTAGTTGGAAAAGAGGGACTTTTGTCTCAGGTTTCCTCAACTTCTTTCTCAATTTCTTTGTTTTAATTTTTAGGGACCTCAATATGCTATCAGACTCTGAAAATCCCCAGCACCTGGAGCTTCATGAGCCGCCGAAAGCTGGTAGGTGAAAGTAATCTGCTTTCAACTGTGGGTAAAGGGGTCGATGTAAATGGAAACATCGTTGTAGAGGCAGATGTAGCTGTAGATGAGGATGTGAGCATAGATACTGCGTAGGCAAAAATGTACTTCTAGGCTAATCAATGTTTATTTATGTAATTGTAAACAAAACCAAAGCATTGCAGCTACGTTTTTAGCCTTCTAGGGAAACACGTATTTGTGTATTAGACCCATTAAAGAAATTCATACAGAATTCTGGCTATGTGAGTTCACATTTTGAATTCTTTAAAAATAAATTCATCCCTTCAAAGGAATCCATGGAGCCATTTATTTGCAGTTTTAGGTTATTTTTAGACAATACTCGATTCCTTTTAGCCTAGGATTATGGGGCACTTATTTTTGAACCTTTTGATTGCTGTTAATAGTGAATAAAAAAAATCAGCATTTAATTTCATAAGTACATGATGAAATAGATTTAACTCTATTAGCAAACAACTATAGTCTTATAAATGTTGATCAGCTGTAACATGAACGCTTGTTTCATTAATTGTAGCATGATCACTTGTTTCTTGGTTTAACAAAAACTTATTGAAGATTTTCTATGCTGCAGCTAGCATTCTAAGAGTCTGGGTTACTGCACTAAAGAACAGACCGTGGCTTGTAGAAATTTTCGTACATTTGTGAATGTACGTTACCTTGTCACCTAGAACCCAAGTAAGTTCCATGGTGTTGAGTGCCTATGAACCTGAGAAATACATAGCCATTTCTTTTTGTTGTAGTGGAGAAAGCAAAATCCCCAGGGGTTGATCCTAAGCAGTTGGCAGCAGAGCTCCAGAAGGTCTCATTACAGCAGTCACCACTGGTTCTGTCGTCCGTTGTTGAGAAAGGATCTCACGTCCATTCAGGTCCAACATCAGCAGGATCCAGTTCCGTCCCCAGCCCTGGGCAACCGGGGTCACCCTCAGTGAGCAAAAAGAAACACGGCAGCAGCAAGGTGAGAATTGTTCAGTATGACCTCTAAGTTACTTATTTCCTAGCTCCTTATTCAGACGAGGACAAAGGAAAGACGATATCGTTCTCTTGTGATTTTTCATTTCCTAATGATCTCTTGGCCCAAAAAATTGCCATTTCTGAATATATGACCAAGCAAAATGTTCACGAAGATGATGTGTTTTTATATTTCTTAAAATATTTCAGCAGTTATTATTATGAGGAACTTGAAAAGTGTGTCTAATGCTCCCTATTTCCTGGCTCTTTTTCTGTATAGTGGTTGGCATCAATTTGAGCCTCTTTGTGTATGAAACATTAGCTTTGCATCTTTTTGGAAATAAGTTACACTTTAGATTGGGTTTGATAATCTAAATAAAAGGTAAAAAGGACACAGAGATAAAGAGAATTTAGGACAATAAGAAATAAAGAAAACCAGTAATATAGAATTGCCATTTTGAATTGTATCCCTCTTTCCATACTAATAAATTTTCCCTTTTTGCAAGTCTTCATTTGTAATAAATGTTTCTAACCTTATAATTTCCAACATACTAGTGAATTAAAAAAACCATAGAATTAATGTTTTGAACCTTATAAAAGCAGATGAAAATGTAGACAGTTTGTAACTTTTCCCTCATAGATTTCATTCATAATGAAGAAATTCTTATTATGGTTAAAAATATGTTTGACAAAGTTTTCTTTTATTTAAACATAGATGAAGATTTCTCTTTACTTGGTAAGATGCCTGGGAGGGACAGGCTATGCTTGGGTAAACTGACTGGACTTCAGAAAACAAAGTTTGTTTCACCAATTATAAAAACACAGCAGATGTCCCCCCAAATCCCTTTTATTCAGAAAGAAACAACAAAGGTAGGATGATCTTAATCATTGCATCACAGGACGGTGTGTCCCAAAATAAATATAGCAAGGCTTCACAAAGAACAATTTCAAGAATGGTTAGATTCAATTTCAATACAAATTTTAACACAATTATAATTTATCACATACAGTTATGTGTTAGTTTTCAAGAATTACCTCATGGAGGCTCCCTGTCTTCTTAGTTACAGACCGATATTTCTCATTCCTATCTCAGTATCTCCAGGTAGGACACAAGAAATGAGAAAGTCGGCTTGCAAAGTTTCCACACCAAGGACATTATAGTTCTACAAGTTTCTCATCCTAATTTTTTTTTCAGCACCTGACATCACCATCCTCCCAGGAACTTAAGTAAAAATTTGAGACCTTCATTTTCTCTTCTTTTTTCTTCATTCACAATGTCTGATTAGTCACTGAATCTTAATCCTCAGAATTCTGATTTTCTATTATGTCTCTAGTAAGTTTCTGCCTTCTCTGAACCCACCAGTTTTCTTTAGCAAAGCATTATTTCTTTTTCCAACATTATTGCACTCATTACTTGCAACTCCACTCACCGTTCTCTCTTCATTCTCAAACTACCCTCCAGCTGATCTGTGGCACAGTGACCTGATTGGGTCACTAACCTGTTTAAAATGTATCCCTGCTACTAGAATCTTGACAGCCTCACCGGTGCCTAGGACCCTATCCTACTCAGTCTAAAAGGGCTTTTCCTTGGGAGATTATCACAGTAAGCATAACGTTCAGTCTTTACAATTGCCTTGCTAATAAATACTCTGTATATTAGAGTTGCCAGCTCATTCCTACTTTCCACAGACATTTTTTTTGGATAGCTCCTCAGTGTCCAATGAAATAAGAGCAATAGGAAGCCTTCATCCATGAAATCTATCCATATTCCAATCCTGCCTTAAAATCAGAAGATATCCATTCTTCCTTTTCTCCTCCCTCCCTCCGAAGTGCCCCCTACTTTATGTATGTATCTTTATGTATGTATTTTGTATCTTGATTGTAGCTATCAGTTTTCTTATTTTATCCTCCCAATTAGGCTGCAAGTTCCTTAAGAACCAAAAACCATTTCTTTTTTTTTTTATGCTTTTTAAGCACATAGTGGAGGGGCTTGCACAGAACAATAATAAAATAAATAAGTAAATATTGTGAATTAAATCATCACTGGCACTTGTCATATATTCTTCAGAATATTTACAGAATTATAGTTTTAACTTTTTGTGTTTTCATTAGGTATGAGACTAGGTATTAAATTATAAAATATTAGTGTAAGAAATGTATTAAGACTAAATATTTAAATATAGTTGGCATAATTATATACTTAGATATTTAGAACACCGTCTAGTAAATATTCTAAATGATTATTCATAAGTAATTATTAATTGGTAATAATGCTTTAAATGGTTTCTTCTGAGTAAATGTAAGTAAAATATACATCTAAATTATTTAAATATATGTTTGTTATATAAGCTATGTATATGACTTTATCAAATCGTTATTTTGCTTAAGCTATTTCACTATGAATTTTTATCTCCAAAATTTTTATTTTATCACCTCAAGCTGTTTTGTGTCTGACATTTTAATCAAACCTTCTTCAGTTTACCTTTGAAGTTTGAATGCTTTCTTGAAAGTCATGTTATGGGGCGCCTGGGTGGCGCAGTCGGTTAAGCGTCCGACTTCAGCCAGGTCAGGATCTCGCGGTCCGTGAGTTCGAGCCCTGCGTCGGGCTCTGGGCTGATGGCTCAGAGCCTGGAGCCTGTTTCCGATTCTGTGTCTCCCTCTCTCTCTGCCCCTCCCCCGTTCATGCTCTGTCTCTCTCTGTCCCAAAAATAAGTAAACGTTGAAAAAAAAAAAATGAAAGTCATGTTATAAATAAATGATTCAATTAAAGTACTACTTAGTTTTGGGGCACCTGGGTGGCTCAGTCGGTTGAGCGTCCGACTTCAGCTCAGGTCATGATCTCGTGGACAATGGGTTTGAGCCCCATGTCAGGCTCTGTGCTGACAGCTCAGAGCCTGGAGCCTGCTTCTGATTCTGTGTCTCCCTCTCTCTCTGCCCCTCCCCCGTTCATGCTCTGTCTCTCTCTGTCTCAAAAATAAGTAAACATTAAAAAAAAATTAAAATAAATGAATAAAATAAAGTACTCATTAGTTTCAAATGTTCTTATGAAATAGGTCATTGATCTCCCAAACCTTACTGGTCAGAGTGCCCTTAACATCTCACTAGTTTTTTTCACGGGTCTCTTATGCCCAAAGATATACCTAAACAGTTTTATTTATTATATACTTAATTCGTATTTATGTCCTAATATCTGAGTAACCATTGGAAAAAAATAATATATATAAAATGAAATAAAAATAATGCATTTGTTTCATTACACATCGTTAGGGTATTGTGCAGCTCATGGACATTGTACAACTATTCAAACCGGGAAATCAGACTGCACACTACCAAAGTGATTGCCTGTTCCACACTTGTATCACTGATTTCCATGAAGAACATTTTTTATCACTGTAATCATTAAAAACAGCCTCAGAAAGATATGGCACCCTTTAAAGGAAAGTAGCTAGCTCTCATCTGGAAATGTCACTACCTGGAGCTGGTAGTTTGCTCCGTATCCAACAGATACTGATCTCTTTCCTTCCATAATTTAAAATATCCCTCCACACCCTTTTGATTTTACTGCCACACCCCAGAACAATTAAAAATGGTCCATAAGTTTCTACTCAACCCTGAATTTAGTGATATTGCATGATTACATGTCAAATGAGCTACAACTGTCAAAAAGAAATCAAAATAAGTTACCAGTAATCACTTAGCTTTGTGTTCTGTGAGGGTTTTTTTGTTTGTTTGTTTGTTTTGCTTTTTGGCTTGTGTTTTTACTTTTTATGTCAGTTATTCTCCAGTTTTCCTCATTGGAGTACAAAGGAAACTGGTCTTAGGAAAACCCCTGTCTTTAATCCAGATAGAAATAGTTCTAGAAACTTCTATTGTCCTTCTTATTCTAGATTCAGTTTGCTTTTCTTTAAATTTAAACAGTAAAGTAATTTTTAAGTAAATATAATTGGTCACTAACTGGTAGGTTATCTTTTGCAGCCAGAACATGGTTTCAGTATTAATGAATGGACATTTTTTAATGTTTTATTTTTGAGAGAGGGAAATAGAGAACGAGTGGGAGGAGGGGCAGAGAGAGAGAAAGACAGAGAATGCCAAGCAGACTCTGCCCTATCAGCACAGAGCCCGATGCAAGGCTCGAACCCATGAACTCTGAGACCATGACCTGAACTGAAATCAAGACTCAGATGCTTAATAGACCTAGCCACCCAGGCGCCCCTAACGAATGGACATTCTTAATAATGAGCTGAACTAAATAAAGGATACACGGCCTAGAAAATTTAACCTCAACTCTGTAATTTTACCAAAGATTACATTTTCATTCCTTAGTTATTTCATAACACAAGACCTGGAGTATAGCTGTCTTCTTTGGATTGCTCTCATTTCCAAGATAAAAATATAAAGGAAAAGGTGACAACAAGCATATCCACCTAAATATTATGGATCTTTCCTTTTCAGGTTAATTATTAAAACAAAGCCAATATTATGTACATGTAGGCAGACAGGGCTTTACTTTGAGCGTAGTATGCTGGCCTCCGTTTTAGTAAGTATCTCCCTGTGTTGATGCCATGTTGCCTGAAATTCTGTTGTAGACCTGGAGTCCAGAACATCATCTCTCCTTTTGTACAAATTCTGCATTGAAATATAACAAGTCAGCAATCAGTCATTTTTGTTAGCATTCTGAACCAGTTTATCACATCACATTCCTAACTGTTTTAAGGCTTTACTGACATAAGGAACTTCTTAAGGAAGTGAGAACTTGCTTGGAATAGGGTAGAACTGTAATTAAGGAATGTGAAATATTAAGAAGTGATTGCCTGAGTGCTTCACTCCAGAAGGGAGCAGAGTGGGGTTTACCGCCCATCGAAGGCCAGCAAGAACGGGCTTCTGTGACATCTGTCTCCAGGCGGTCACCGTCTAGAAACAGTGTCTTTGTCATTTCGCGAAAGATCGCTAAAACCTGTAAAATACTTAAATCGAGTGCTTTAAGCCAAAGTATTCATTTCATTGAGTAATTGGAAATACAGCCCTACAGGTATAAAATTATAACTTCAAAACAGGCTGAACAAAATGAAAACTAGATTTATGTATCTGTAAAATCAAACACACGTTGTGACGTGTAAGTAGATACCATAATCTGAAGCCGCCAAATGGATGAAATACGTTTTCCGGACAGTGTGCTCCGACCAAATAGAAATTCATTTCACAAGGAAGTTGAAATGGTAAATTTCATGAAGGGTTTATCCATTAATATATGTTCTTATTATTGCAGCCTACTGATGCAGCCAAGGTTGTCTCTCATCCAATTACAGGGGAAATTCAGGTAGGAGAATTTTTTTTTTAAATCATCATTATACCATCTTCTTCGGCTGTTTCTTCTCCCCTCACTGGTCTATTGAAATCGCAAACACTGTTAGAACTTTTCCTGTTTTATATGTGCATGTAACACATACAGGAAGAATACAATATTATAGAACAATATCTTAGTACAATATACAGTTTATAAAATCTGATTATATGTATGGAATTCTATAATTTGAAATCTGCCGGATGCCTTAGCAGAATCAGTAAGTTTTATGTCTCAGTTTATACTTGTTGAATGTGTTTCAAACAGGACAGATTGTTCTGGAAATGTGAAGATTCCTCTTTAAGAGTTTCATGAGTCCAATACTATTCTCTTTTCTTCCTCCTACCAACAATTGTTATATAATTGCTGAACAATTTTCCTACAGTAGTGTTTTTCATGCCAGGGGTCATAACCAATTTGTAATCTGTAAAATCAATGTAGGGGATCTTGACTAGGAAAACAGAAGAAAAATAGTGTAAATCACTATCTTTTTTAGTTCTATACATGTGTGTATTGTATCGTAACCCATATTTCTCACTGTGGGTCATCGTCAAAAATGTTTTAAAAAGTGTACTTTAGATAATACCAAAAAGTAATCCAGGATAGATAAGAAAAATCATGTAGAAAAAAGTGACACAATGTAAAATAAGAATATTTGAAGACAGTACGTTTCAGACAAGGGGAAGAGCCCAGTAAGTCTTAGCTGCATCTCCAACATATTCTAGAGGAGATTTTCATGAAAGACTTCACAAAGGACAACAGACTTGAACTAATTTGTGGATCAGCCCAGAGAAAGGGGGCGTGTGTTCCTGGAAGAAGCAATGCTTCAAGGAAAGGTTCTGCTGGCAGAAATAATAAAAGGCAGACATCAGCTTTGCTGCAATGAAATGCTCCTGTACAGATAAGTTGAAACCAAATTAAAAAGAACCTTGCACACAAGCTGGGGGTTCTTGTTAGCCACTGCAGTAGGGCGATCGGTAAATATGTTGGATAAGGGAGACTAATTAAAAGGGATATATAGTAAGATTTCATACATCAATGGCCTGTGTAAGGAAAGCTTATAAAGGGAGGACACAAAGACAAAGAAACCAATGCAGCGATCATCTAGGCTCCCACTGATGAAAGCAAAAGTGGAGGGTGAGAATGGCATAGAAAGAGGGGCAGAATGCAGGCACCTTGCTGGGCAAGACCCAGCAGCACGGGCCTGGTCACCTCTGTGCTGCACATCTTGCAGTCTCGCTATTTCCTCTTTTCTTTTTCTTTTTCTTTTTTTTTAATGTTTATTTATTTTTGAGAGAGAGAGACAGAGTGTGAGTAGGGGAGGAGCAGAGAGAGCGGGAGACATAGAATATGAAACAGGATCCAGGCTCTGAGCTGTCAGCACAGAGCCCGACGCGGGGCTCGAACCCACGAACCCCAAGAACATGACCTGAACTGAAGTCGGACGCTTACCAACTGAACCACCCAGGCACCCCAACTGTTTCCTTTTTTCAGAAAACCCAACCTGATCTTTCCTTATTTCACAAGCAGCAGAGAAAATGCTAGATTTTCTGAGTTTCTGATTCATAGCTTGTTCTCTCTTACCTTTTTTTTTTTTTTCTTTCCTCTCTTTCCCATGGACCAGCATTTGCTGTTTCTTTTATGGCTTGTTATTGTCTGTTCTTCTTTTATTTTCCTTTCTCTTGAGCAGTAATCCTTAATTCTCTAGTGGAAATTTAATAATATTCCTTCTTAACTCGCAGGCTCTTTTCGTTTCTTTTTCAATATTTTCTCGTGACGTGATTTCCGTTTTATTTATTTATTTTCTTGTAGCAAAACCTTTTTGCAGATGGAACCTTACATGGACACCCAAATCTACCAGCATTAGAGTGGCTCTGGTGGAGGGTTCCTGGGGACATTTCAGTCTGTCTCAGAAGCAACATCTGAGCAGCCCTAAGATTTTTCTAAGGCACTGCAGCATAAATTTTGAAAAGCACCTTTTTAGGGTAGCCTGTAGGTTTTCATTTCAATAAGAAGTGGTTTTGGTGCCTCATCAGATAAAAGTGAACTTTAAGGCTGGCGAAGAAAAGAGTAAATGGCGGAGAATGTCTTCTTACAGTTTGGAAGCTGTTTTCAGTCTCCGTGAAATTAACTGCCGAATAATTCCATATTTCAGTACTCCATTAGAGTCCACAGTTACTGAAGTTCTGAACTTTCCATTTTTTCCCCTTCCTTCATGGCACTTTCTTTTATGTCACATTGCTTTCAGGATGGTCAAAGTCTAAGTTTTTGCTGTGTTGAGAGAAGCAATTGCAGATTCTTTTTCTGCCACAAAATACAACTGGACCAAAATTATGCTACAGTTAGGAATTATTTTGATTACCAAATTTTAAATAGAGTTTGACTTGTCTAAATTACCCCATTTTCAACATTAAGCCTAGCATACTTGTTTCTTGTGATTATTAAAAATTCGGTTAGTGTCTTTATTTATGGATCTTTTTCTTCTGAAATGCAGAGCCCTTTCTTTCTATTATTTGATAAACCAAAACAGCATCAAGCAAAATTGAGGCTTATTCAAAATGATGCCATAAAAATCTTTACATTTTGAAGGAGAAAAATTAGTTAATTCCACGATTTTGGATTATGTGGGCTTCTCAAATATTTATTTGAATTGTTCATCTTTTCCTATTCACTGACAGTTGTGTAACAGCCATTCACTAATCTAGGAAGCAGCCCCTTTTCTTTCCTGTGCAGCTTTAAAAATTAAAGAACAAGATTTTATTATCTTAGTCTCTGACCCTATTAGAAAAGCAGGCACAGAAAAAGAAAAGCTATAGGTTATATAGGGTAATACAGGAAGAGATAAAATCTACACATTCTTAAATATTCTTACATTTCAGACTAACAGCTCTATCTTTAACAATTCCACCTACTGCTAAGCATTTGGTGAAATACAGAAGACATTTTGTAATAAATTTATCAATTAATTTATTTTCAATGTCCTAGTCACTGTATTCATGAATGCTAACAACATTTACTATTTTTCTAGGAACGTAAATTTGGTGTAAAAATGTCACTAGCGTTTACTGTATGATTTTTCTTCTAAATGAATTTTAGACAGGCCAGAGCTTTACCCATGGAAAGAATGAACAGCACACTTACTAGTTATTAGCATGTGCCTGGGAGTTCTCAATTAAATTAGGCATAAACTAGTCTGTTCAGTTTCAAATAAAATGGAAATGAGGGTTGATGCTCCTCATGAGAATAAAAAGAAATGCTGGTAAGTTATTGAATAATAACGTATTGTAGCTTTTTAAAAATAACATCAAAATGATCTTCATGGACTATTTTGGTGTCCCTTTAAGCTTCAAATCAACTATGATCTTGGAAATCTCATAATCCATATTCTCCAAGCAAGAAACCTTGTCCCTCGAGACAACAACGGTTATTCGGACCCCTTTGTTAAAGTGTACCTTCTTCCTGGGAGAGGGTAAGTGAAGAAACAGTGTCTTCTAAGTATTGCATCCCATGGATTCAAAAATAGTGTTGGTGTTTCTAGTCTCTAATTTTAAAGAGTTAAATATATCTTCCTTCGTTTTATTCACATGTCATATTTATTTATTTCTAACAATTAGATATGATGGAAATAAAAATTTGTAATTAAGCCTTAACGGGTTCTAGGAGAGCCTTGATCATAAGAAAATCTGTCTTGATGAAACAATCAGTATTTTGAATCTAGAAACCACTATAACCCATCAGATGGACTGTGAAATCATTTAAAGGATTGTTTGTGGCAGATTTAGAGACTTAGCTTATCTTCCCAATTGCATTTGTTAAACTAACGTTCAAGACTCATAAGTTACTGTTTTATTTTATAAGATATTATTAGGTAGCACATTACATGTTCATTAAGTGACTTAATGTATCCTTACTTATATGCGTATTTTCAAATCAGTGTTTTAAAAACTATAAAATAAAATAAGAGTCATATTTGACATGTTGAATATTAAATAAATATTTACTAAGTATGGTAAATATTTGGTAATAAATGAAAAATATCTCTGAATCTCATGTGATTTATAAACTGTTCATATAAAACAAGTGCTCTTTAGAGATGTTTAATTTTTACATAATAAATGCAAATTGCTATGTTCTGGTATATAAATCAGTACTCAAGGTTGGTTTCAAAACAGTAATTTGGACTCAACAGATCATTATACCTTACCTGAACAATTTCTATTAGCCAAATTTGCATCTTGGAACCATAAATAATCAACAGTCAGAGGTATGATAAGAAGAATTTGAGGCTGGTAATTTGAAGGCTCTGGTTTATTTATTTTTTTTTTCATTTTTCATTTAACTTGAGTAACATTTGAATATTGCCTTTTATTTGGGAAACTTGTATTGTTGCACATGAGTAGAAAGAATAATGTAATTACCCATCCCATACTCATTACTTAGTTTCAGCAATTATCATCTCCTAGCCAATCATGTCTCATACAATCCCCTATACAGATTATTTTAAAGTAGATCTCAACTATTACAACTTTTTTCTGTAAAGAAATAGTCATAATACTACATACAACCATTGTCATTTTAAAATGTGTAAATAATTCCTAATTTCCCCAATTACCTCGTAATATTTTCCTAATTGGTTTGAAGACCTAATTGATACTTATAGAACATTCTTCCCATCAATAGCAGAATACATCTTCTTTTCAAGTGAACATGAAACATTCTCCAAGAGAAACTGTGTTTCAGGCCATAAAACAAACCTCAACTGATTTAAAAGCATTGAAATCATACAACACATGTTGTATGACTATAGTTGGTTTGTTTGAACAGGATCCAAGTTAGAGTTATACGTTACCTTTGAATCTGCTGGTTGTTGACTAATTATATCACCACGGGCAGATGAGCAGTTCTTTTGAGATTAATTTTTTTCTTGTTGACATTGACAGAACCAAGGTGAGCAGGGAGCCAGTGAATAGTTTTGCTAGGAAATCAAATGTAGATAACACTCAGAAAATAATTTGAAAATTTCTAGGTATTATATCCAATTATGGATGCAGCCTTTACTTTTATCCCATTGATTTTATTTAGAAACTTAGAATTGCTGGTGTTGTGGTTCTATTTTTAAATCATTGCATTTTATTTATTTATAAGGATCACCAGCTAGCCATATAGCAGAGGAAAGGAGAGTTTTTATTTTATGTTCATTTATGTCATAATTAGTTACAGCTGTAATTTGGCTGCTTTTTTTCATGTGAGTATAACAACAAACTGATAACTTCATTCTGCCTTTGATTGGGTCATTAGACCTTCAGTGTTATTTAATGACAATATTATGGGGCAAGAAGAAATCACTGCCTAGGGTGTATTTTTAATTGGCATTTGCTAATGAATGAATGAAAATAAAGCAGTGTCTTTTACTTTCTATCTTCTCTAATAGTATCCTGGAGAGTGTCACCTTTTATGCTATATGAGAGTGCCTGTCTTTTATTTATTACATGATATGTTTCAATTAGACTATTGCAAACTTGAGTAACCAGAAAGGGCAGACAGGTAATATGAATATGTCAGTCATTCTGGGGTGAGTAACAGGGGATTCCAGTATACAGAGTGAACTCCCCATCTCAAGCCATCTCCAGTATTTTGTCAGACAAAACAAGCCTGCTGGGTGGGTTCCTCCCTAAAAGCAGCTAATCAGCTGCCCTATTCAACTCGTAAGCCTTTTATTAAATTACTCCTAATTATTACAGCATCCAAGGCCTTGGGATTTTTTACATTTAGGAGGTATTATTTTCACTGTAGCTCTGAGATTGTTTCCTGCTTCATGTTATTTATATGTTCTGGTATAGGTCCTCTGGTTATTATTCTTGTATTTTCTTCTTTGTTTCTCTTCCTAACTTTTTTTCTTCCTGTCTTTCCGACTTGCCTGTTATATCCTTCACTCTTGCTCTTGGAATCAATGCAGTCAAGTCATGGTTGTCCAGAATGCAAGGTAGAGTTGGCTCATTTTCAGTGTCATGCTGTGCTGTGATGTCTAAAGTTTATATGTACACACTTGAAAATATACATTCACCTGTAGTTCATTTGTATCTTTTTACATGTTGGTATCTATTGAATTAGGCTACCAGAAAATCACTCTGATTACATTACTAAATAGGCTTAGCAGATGTGTGCAGTAGAAAATTGAAAAGTAAAAAACGTTAAAAACAGAAAAATGTGAATAAAGAAATATCACCCTGCAATATAGATATAACTAGTTTTCAAATATAATTTGTCCGCTAAAATACATTTAGCTTCTCATGCGGTAACCCTGGTTTAAGTGCTCCTGAGTCTTCTATTCCAAACAAAAACAAAATCTAGAGTCATCTTTCAAAAGAAATTAACTGATCTTCTGGATGTCCAGTACTAGACATGGAATCTCATCTTAAAGAACAGAGTTTTGTAGTCTTTTTCCATGAATTAGACCTGATATTGAAACATTTCCATGTCTTTATAACTTCTGCACCACCAAGGTATTGCTGTGCAAAAGGATGCCATAACCTGCCTGCTCTCCCACATTAACAACACAAGAGCATCCTTCTTTGTTTGCCAACAGTAGGAAACAGTTTTCTAAGATAGCTCATAACTCGATACATCATTACATTGTCAGCCAAGAGTGTCTTTTAGATACATAACTGGAAGCATTCTTTTGCACATTTCGTTACATTATATAGTATGTGTGTTATTTATTTAGTTGGGGAGGTGACTCTTATACCATCTGTAGCAATAAGGTGCTGAGAATTTTAATCCCACACAAAATATTAACGGTACAGGATTTGTTTTTGTCTGTGGCATTAACATTTAACATATTTCCTAATTCTGGCAAGCTGTGGCCCTAAAGACGTTGTTTCTGATTTTGATCCTGATAGCAGTTGGATATTTAAATATTGTAAAGAATAGGATTAGTCACCACACCCTTTCTGGTGGCCAGAAATTTTTTTGTTTCCTTACATCCACTTAATCATGGCAAACACTAAATTTGATATTCTGTAAGGTTGCTGGTTATGGCTTGCTGTCTCAGGACACCATCCAGATCTCTCAAACTGATGGGCAAAATTAGTTTGGTTGAAAGAGATAATGTCATTTTAGAACAGATATTATTAATCCCTTTATGCAGAACCTTCCTATCATTTATCTAGAGAAACAGGGGTGGAAGGTAGTTGTCAGAATGACAATGATTGTCTGTATTTAACTTAGAAGAGAGCGTGTTTTGTAAATGTGAATACTGGTTGAAACCGTCTAGGATGTGCTGGTCACAATTTCAAAGATCTAGAAGTCACTTTCTCATTATATGTTTCATTTAGAAGTCACTTTCATCATCTCTGAGAACTGTCGATGTGAGAAGGAATTATAATGATAAGGTACTGATATTGTAGTTTTGGCTGAGGGGGCCAGTGAGTGAAGTCCTGAAGAACTTGGGTTTGAATTTTAGCCCTGCCTCTTAGAAGTTGTAAGCTTTCTCTAAAATGATTTCCTCTTCTGCTAAATAGAAATAATAATAGCACTCCCCTCCCAGGCATTTTGTGAAACAGAATAAACCACCAAAAGTGATAAGCATAATATCCAGCACGGAATAAACTCAATAATGGTAGTTGATATTATTGCCAATAGTATGTACAATTACAGTCTCTTAGGGTAATACCACTCAGAATTCCCTAAGCTACTCTAAAACTGGCCTAAATTTGTTATAATATGTGTTTATATACAAATATATATAATTTATATATAGGAAGTATATATACATATACACACACACATATATATAGGAATATATATATATATATATAAAAGAATATATATGGCCCATATATATATAAGAATATATATATATATGAATATACATATAGGAATATATAGGAATATATATATAGGAATGTATATATAGGAATATATAATTCCTATATTCCTATATTCCTATAATTCCTATATTCATATATATATATATATATAAGAATATATATGGCCCATATATATATAGGAATATATATATATAGGAATATATATATACGAATATATATATAGGAATATTTATATAGGAATATATATATAGGAATATATATAGGAATATATATAGGAATATATATATAGGAATATATATATAGGAATATATAATTCCTATATTCCTCTGCCCCTCCCCTGCTTGTGCGCACGCTCGTGCTCTCTCTCTCTCTCTCTCAAAAGAAAAAGTAAATAAACATTAAAAAAAAGTTGTGGGATTATTCATATTTCATGATTGGCTACATCAAGTAGCCAGTGGTCAGTTATCCCTACAAAAAAGGAGATACAGAAAGCTTGGGCTACAGCATTACACCAAATTATTTAACATCACTGTATAGGAAACTAAACAACTTTGAACTTCGTTTTCTTCAATAATAAAATGTAATACATCTGTCATTCTTAAAATTAAAAAAAAAATGTCCTGTGAACTGATAAGAATTTCATTGGTCCAATTTTCTGGTCTCCTTTCATTTCCTCTTCCTACCCTTGGATCAATATACTCATAAGCTCTGGAAGCCCAAATCGTCAGCACCAAGATGAGGTGAAAGAAAGACCAGGAAAGAGCACAAAGAGTGCATGAACTCAGAAGTTGTCCCTGGGTAATTAGGAAATGGAAATGAGCTTATCCAAAGGATCCCATTCGGGTTTTCTCTCTTTACACTGTTTGACAAAGTGCAGACCTTTTCCCACTAATGAGACTATGAGACTTTGCTATGATTGAAGCTGATATTAGCTATCATAATACCTTGAAGTTCCATTCCTGGCTAGACTTTCTCTAAACCTCCTTGTTAGCATATCAGACTATTTCCTCCAAGACCTATGTAAATCAGAAACAGGTGTTGTGTGCATTTACAATTCAAAGGCCAAAACTTGTTTCATTTCAGTGGATTTTAAGAGGAAAAAAGTAGGAGCATGTTTTAAGGATTCATCCAATAAACATTTCTTTAGCACAGACTGTTCCAGACACTGTGCTAGGAGCTGAGGTTAGAGTTGACAAACAACCATAGCTCTGACTTCAGGGAGCACAGGGGCAATGAAGTGATGTGCTAAAAACACACTACTTCACAGAACAATAGAGCTTATAAAATGGAATATGATATGAGCTTCTTTCTAATTTAAAGGAAAATCCTTAGAAGAGTAATTAAAAATAGTGTGTGTGTGTGTGTGTGTGTGTGTGTGTGTTTATTGGACCTACTGTATTTTTTCAGTAAAGAAATATGTATATGTGTATATGTATGTGTGTGTTGTGTGTTTCTATATATAAGTATGTGTATATATGTCTGTGGTCTTTGTGTATGTGTATATGTGTGTATGTATGCATGTATGTGTATGTGTGTATGCATGTATGTGTGTGTATATATATGTATGCATGTATGTTTGTGTGTGTGTGTGCATATATATATATATATATATATATGATTTCCAATAAAGGAAAACCAAATAAAACAAAAGAAATAAAAACCTTCAATATTTTAATTCTATGAGAGTGAAATAGAAAGAAGCCATCATATCCCATTCTTCTTTCTCATCTATATTTTTAAATTAAAAAGAGAAACTCAGAGTACTGTTTTTCTGTCAGTTTAGGGAAGAATAATTGAATTTCAAATATCTTTTTCTGCCTGTCTTAAAAGCAGATTTACTAATGAGAAAATAACCGGTCAAATTAAAAAATGAAAGAGAAAAGAAATTAGTCAAAACTTCAAGGGGATGAAGGTTAACTTTTCTTTATTAGCCCCATGCCCCATCTTGATTAATTGACTTTTTATTTTCCCTGGTTAAAAAACTTCTCTGATTATCAGATATGGACTCATTGTCCTCATTTAATATCATTATTGCCATCTTCCCAGGAGGGAGTATAGTATGTTTTCTGGACGAAGAAGGAAACAGAAAAGGAGCCCCACTTTTTCCTCACCCTCATTTATGCTCACGTTTAAGAGTCCCTCTGCTTGACCATCTTCAGCTTGTAAATCCAGATTCTGATACAGATGGGAGAAGGTGTGGAGAGTTTTCATTTGTGTGAGATGGCTACACAGCCCGATCAGATCATGCTCCAGGTGGTCGGTACATGGTAGTTAAAAAACAAGTGTCGTTGAAGGAGTGGCTTTGTGCGACCATCTCTGTGTCATAAAATTCAAGTACAAAAAAACTGCAAAGGATTTCATTATCATTTACACAGCTCAACCAGGAAGAGTGGAGGCCAGTTGTGTTTACCGACAATAATCCTAAAGGAAATGGACACATCGAGTCTGGAGAGAATTAAAGAATCAAATTCATTAATAACATAAAATTCTGCCAGTTTGGGTTATTCCTGAGTGTATCTGGGCAAAAAGAAATATTTATGGTAATTATCCCTGGTTCCACAACACTCTCCTGGGATATACTATTCAGAATTTCCCTAAACACCTCTAAAACTTGCCTAATTTTCTGTATGTGTCTATATACACACATATTGTATAAAATTTATATTACATATACAGGAAATCTATATATCTAAATTGAAGGGAAGGACTTTAGATTATTTGGTAAAGAAGACAAATGTGGCACTGCAGCTGATAAAGCCTGAAATTAAGAAACTGGTGGCTTATTCAGATTTTGTGAACCTAATCAAGTTCACAAAAAAAGTACATACAGCTTACATTTAAGAGCAACCAGTCAGTTTCCCTATGTCTGGATCATAGTCCTGCCAGTTAATAACTATGCCACCTTCCCAACAGCCCTTAATTCCATGGATTTTCAGTTTTTTCTACCCTGTCTCACAGAATTACCACGAGGGTTAAATGAGCTAATACATAAAAAGCATTTAGAACTCTGCCTGAGAAAAACTAAGCATTTAATGAATGTTAGCTGTTTTTATTTTAATGTGCTTACTTTATAAATTGCTTTTCACCCACGAACCAAGAACTTTTTAAAAATGTATATGTGAAAAAAACGTGAAAAATTGTGGTAACAATTATCCATATTCATAGATTCAGAAAAGATGATGGCTAATAAATCCTTTTCAAGACATTTTAATAATACAGACCATTTTCACATATATTGACAATATCTGGAATTTTCAAGAAAGTACTGGAGTTTACGTTTGACATTAATTCCCATCTTTTTAAAATATGATGCATTGAATTATTCAGCATTGAAAAAAATAATTTGCTGCTATTTACTGTATTATGAATTTTATCCTTAATGTTTCCCCATGATCTCATTACCTTGATAACAAACAAATAGTCCAAAACAAATAGAATTTTTAAAAGTCAGACTACCATATGTTTTTCTTCTAAGTATACCTGCCTAGAGAAATAGCCATGAATTCTAAAGTAGCTACCAAAGCTTGTTATTATCTTGAAAGTGCTCACATTCATTCTTCTGATGTCATCATTAAAAAAAAAAAATTCAGGCTCCTGGGTAGCTTGTTTGGTTAAGCATCTGACTTGGGCTCAGGTCATGATCTCATGGTTCGTGAGTTCAAGCCCTACATTGCTTCAGGTTCTCTGTTCCTCTCTCTCTGCCTGTAACCCGCTGGCTCTCACTCTCTTCCCTCTTTCCCTCTCTCTCTCTCAAAAATAAATAAAAACATTTTAAAAAACCAAAAACATAAGATATAAAGACACATAGCCTACCAAAGTTATTTTGAAGTTTTATTGGAAAATATTTCAAACTGAAAATTATAGGCAATAACAAATACCTCTGTTTTTGTTATTTGGTTCTATCAAATTTTAATATTCTGCTATATAGGCTCCAAATTTTTTTATTAAAAAACATTTTGTATGTACCCTCTGAAACCCTCTGAAACCATTCCTCTGTCCACCTGAGAAAACTACTAAATAGAATTTAATACCTATAATTCCCAAGCTGACTTATGATATTAATATATTTTTATTATATATACATGTATACATAGTTTACTGTATTAGCTCACATGATTTTAATTTTAAATCATAATACTTACTTTAGTTATCCTTCTGCAAATTTTTTGCTTAACTTTTTCTAGATGTATCTGTCTTGATATATGGAGGTGTATTTTATTCATTTTAACTGCTGCTATTTTACTGAATGAATATACTGTATATATCATATTATTAATATGCTGTTAGAAATAATGTTACGGTGAATGTTCTTGAACACATTCCTTGTGCACAGGTGAGGAGAACACATTCCCTGTGCACAGGAGAATTTCTCTAGATAGAAGTGGAATAAGTCAAAGTAGAATTTGCTGGGGGTTTGGGTACATAAACTTCACCAGTTTCATCTAAAATCCATCTAAATTCAGGTAAAAAGTATGTATCAATTTATACTATCTATAATACATGACAATTCCTGTGTTTTCAAATCATTGCATTTACACTTCCCCAAAATTATTTGCAATTTATCTTGAATAAAAACATTGTCAAATCCAGCTTTTATTTTTGTACAGATGAGTTGGTTAGAAGAGAGAAGGTCGATGCTTTATTTCTTAATTTGGATTCAGTTCACCATGGCTGAAATAGGAGGTCCTGGGAAACATGAGTTCAGTGGTTCTCATCCTTGGATGCACATTAGTTTTACCCAGAAGATTTTAAAAATTTTGATAGTCAAGCGTCACCCCAGACCTATTAGATGAGGACTCTTCGGAGGTGCCAGGCAAGGAGATATGGGTGCATGGCCGGTTGCCCTCTTTGCAGCCTTAGAACTCAGATTCCTAGCTAATCCCAGTATGCAGTCAATGTTGTGAATTACTGCCCCTGCATATCCTGGTAAGAAAGAGAAAAAAGCCAGAGACAGAAGAAAGACATTCTGAAGGTGGGATGCACTGGAGCTTGATTCTCAACAGCTCTGTCTAAAATGGATAGGGTAGATTGTGCCTGCGAAACAGTAAGAGGCATTCCAGGAAGTGGAGCGCATGAGACCAGGAACTAGCAAGAGTTAGTCTGCCCATAGCTGGGAACACACACCACCAAACCCAGGGAGAGGATCCAATCCTTTTAGAAAAGCCACCCGTAAAGTCAAGGCACATGAAAGAACTCCAGACAAGTATGTTGGTTTTCAGGACTCTGGTGCCCATCAGCACTGAAGTGTTATCTAGGACCTGAGATCGAAGGCTAGGCAGAAAATTCAGGAAAAAAGCAGTGAAGATTAGATAAAGGCCTTCTCTGTGGGGTAACATTGGCTAATAGCAACAATGATAGTTCATTCCCATCAGTTGATTGATGTCAAGTATAGATGTTACCATATAGTTCATGTAATTATCTCTTGGGAAAGATTTCCTAAATTACAGTATAGCTGGAACACCTAAAGCTTTTCTTTAAAAAACTACTTCAGGGCAAATAAAACCAAAGGCATCCAACATGTTCTTAAATTGTCATTTTTTATTCAATTTAAAATAAGGCTTAAGATGGTAAGATGAGGAGATGATTGCATAATGATTTAACACAAAGTATCATCTTAAAATGTCTGCACGACCTTCCTGTTAACTATGAAGTCATCAGTTAAGGTGAATAATCAATGTAACTTTTTTTTTCTGTTTTTTTTTTTGTTTTTTTTTTTTGTTTGTTTTTTTTGGCTTCTAATTCAGTGCTGAGTACAAGAGGAGGACTAAATATGTTCAAAAAAGTCTTAATCCTGAATGGAATCAAACAGTAATTTATAAAAGTATCTCCATGGAACAGGTATGCAATGATTGTTTTCTGTGACAGATTTAGGCTAATATAAGAATAGCAATGGCAAAAGTATTAAAAGATTGTAGTCTATCAATTTTGTCACACAGACAAGAAGGAATAAGTAAAATATATATGAGAAAGGTAGCCAGTGAAAGGAAATGGGTACAGTTCAAAGATCCCATGAATGTAAACGTGGGCATTTTGACAAAACAGCCAAAAAATAAGCAAAGACATAAGACCAGTGGAACATTTTCCACCAATTATTTCAAAATTTAAATAGTTCAACAGACTAGGCCATATTTGTCATATTTTGAGGGAAACTATTTTTCCAACTGGCTGTACATTTTTTCAAAATTTGGCCAATCTCAGGGGCACATGGGTTGCTCAGTTGGTTAAGTGTCCAACTTCTGCTCAGGTCATGATCTCATGGTCCATGAGTTCAAGCCCTGCGTTAGGCTCTGTGCTGATAGCTCAGAGCCTGGAGGCCTCTTCGGATTCTGTGTCTCCCTCTCTCTCTAGCCCTCCCCCACACTCTGTCTCTGTCTCGAAAATAAATAAACATTAATTTTTTTTTTAATTTGGCCAATCTCTTTTCTTTTTTTTCCAGTTTTATTGAGATATAATTGATGTAATACATTATATATGGTAATGTTAGACACCATAATGATTTGATATGTATATTACAAAAGTAATACTTGGCTATATTTGACTTTCATAAACAATACAAGGAAAAGATTTTAGTGTATATAAATATATTATTGATAGGCGTCTGTGTGGCATAGTCAATTAAGCATCTGACTCTTGACCTTGGCTCAGGTATTAAACTCACTTTTGTGCATTTGAGCCCGGCATTGGGCTGTGTGCTAGTAGCACAGAGCCTGCTTGGGATTCTGTCTGTCCTCTCTGCCCTTCCCCCACTTGTGTGCTCGCTCTCTCTCTCTCTCTCTCTCTCTCTCAAAATAAGTAAATAAAATTTTAAAAATGTATTATTGTACCAGACAACATTTTAGGAATTCTCTGTCTTCTCTAAATTGAGGCCTCGTAAGTCTGACATTGTGAAGCTGAACTGTACAGACCAAGACATACAGATGACTAGCCTCAAGATTATAAAGGAGGTTTAGGATTTGTCCTCTGGAAGATTTCTGATGTGATTGTGAAGTTGAAGCTAGGTATAAATTGTAATCTGGGTTCTTGAATTTAAAAGAAGTTAAATTTACCTGCAGAAATAAGGCAATGCTACTTACGTCTTTCGATGATTTATTAAAACCAAACAACTCTAATCCAAGTATTTTATCTAAATTACCTAGACAGTTTTGCAACCTATGAATTACATGTATTTAAAGAGCATTTATGGATTCTGCTTTTAATTTTTAAAATCTGAGGGGAGTGTTAGAATAACAGGAAATGAGTAAAACTTTGAGGTCTCTTATGAGCAAACACTAGGTTTGACTGTAAAACCATTGGTATTTCACATACTATTTAATATAAACCCACATTTTTAGATAAATTTGAAGTCCTTTTATATACTTCAAGGAAGTGAAAGTAAATGAATCTATAATAGAGTGTGATGAAAATTTATGATGAGGAATGGGGTTAATGACATTTTGATTTAAACTGTAGCTCAAGAAGAAAACACTGGAGGTGACCGTCTGGGATTATGATAGATTTTCTTCCAATGACTTTCTTGGTGAGGTGAGCATCTGATTTCCTTTTCCTTATTCGCTTTCATTATGAACCACCAATTAGAGCTTGATGCAAGCGTATTTCTTAACTTTATAAGATAACCATTTTGGGTAAAGCCCTTCGGTGGATAGAATGTATTTCCTGATTCATCCTTTTCAGTTGATGAATAGTAACTTGAGAAATGGTCTTCACTTTACCATTTGATGTACTTTATAAATAATTTGCAAGATGAACTAGTAATTGTTTTCATAGGAGATATATAATCATGCTGTGAATCCAAATGATTATGTTAAAATTTTGAGATAAACTTTATAAAATGAGCTAGATTTTTAAATTGCATTTTCAGGTTATTGAGTCGCTATTCCTCACTGAATGTATCATTGACTTTATGTGACATTTTACATTCTTATTTCTTTGAAGTATCCCATGAAAACTCTCAAAATATTTTACAAGGCAAAACTAGAAGTAGGAGAAGACAATAAAAAGGAATTTTATGTAAATTCACATGAAATCTAACCTCATTATTGAACTCTGGCACAGTGGTCAGATTCTGCATTTTTGGTTTGTTTTTGTTTTCATCTATCATTTTTCCAAAAATATATATTTTATTTAGTGATCTTTGCTAAAACAGAAGTTGTGAATTAATGTTAAAAAATAAGCCATAAGAGACTCTTGAATACAGAGAACAAACTGAGGGTTGATGGGGGGTGAGAGGGGAAAGTGGGTGATGAGCATTGAGGAGGATACCTGTTGGGATGAGCCCTGGGTGTTGTATGGAAACCAATTTGACAATAAATTACATTAAAAAAATAAAGAAAAATAAACCATCTCTTAAAAAAATAACACCTAGACAATATGATGTCCCTTCCCAGAAATCATAGAAAACTGTTATGTAGTCTAGGTGATGTGAGACCTTGTTTGGTTCCTAGACTGTATTTCTCTTTCCCATCAAAACTAGACCATTTGACCTTTAATTGCAGTCTCATGCTAGTACAGCCACTGGGAATAGTCTTGACCTTTGGACAGTTCTAGGATGCACTGTTATATCTGACTTAATGTCCCATTTCAGAAAACTGATTTATTGTTGTTTTTAAAATTGATTGTTCACATGAATTTAGAGCATATATCCATTGTGTTGGTTCTCATTATTTTATGTCTCATCAAATCTGAAATGCCAGCAACTCTAAAATGCACTATTACTTACGAATCACTAAGAAATAAAAAAATGCTGGGAAGTCTGAGTGGTTCATTCACTTAGGAGCCCGACTTGGGCTCAGGTCATGATTTCACAGTTCATGGATTTGAGTCCCATGTCCAACTCAAGTCCCGCATCTGGCTCTGTGCTGACAGCTCAGAGCCTGGAGCCTGCTTAGGTTTCTGTTTCCCTCTCTCTCTACCCCTCCCCCCGCTTCTGCGTTGTCTCTCTCTGTCTCTCACAAATGAATAAATGTTAAAAAAAAAAAAAAAGAAAAAAATGCTGCCAGTTAAAACATGACACAGTGCTTTCTCACTGTTAAGTTGTTAGTCATACCCCTATTTCAAAGATCAACTAAAGTATGTTTTAAACTACAAGGAATAAGTTAGTAATTTGCAAATCACCCATTCTTTTTTATTTTGTCCCTCTCATAACTAAAACCAATCTTTAAAAATGATATCCAAGTTAGAAAAACAAAAGATCCAAATTTAGTACTAGAATGTGTTCATTTCACAAAAGAAAGTTTTCTTTCATGAAGAATTGCAAGTCTACCTTTTTACATAATCTCCAAAATAATTAATAGTCTGAGATTTTATACAGTTCCATTTAACCAAGTGTTTATTAGACATCTATGATGCACAGGGCATTGTTCCCAATGTCATGCGTAAAGAAACACGAGGAAGACAGCCTGGTCGTCCTCAACATCATACTGTATCTTATATCCATGAATAAATTTCAGGTCACAGAAGAGAGTAATGAGTGAATTATATCAACCTCATTGACTTCCTGCATTGTTTTTCAGGTACTGATTGATTTATCTAGCACATCTTACCTCGATAACACTCCTAGATGGTATTCTCTCAAAGAACAGACTGAAAGCCTCGATCATGGCAAGTCTCATTCCAGTCAGGGCAGCCAGCAGCCTCCAAAGCCATCTGTCATCAAAAGCAGAAGCCATGGTATCTTCCCTGACCCATCCAAGGGTAGGAGACATTTCAAGTAGAAAAAGCTTTTGTCTCCTTGTTCACTTAGTAACTTCTGAATATGAATGCCTGTAGATGTAATTTATTTTGAAATGTTGGATTCTGTTGGAAAGTATGTAATATAATGTCATGCAAAGAGTGATTGATATGGAATAAGGAGTAAAGGGCGTTAGTCTCGGATCAGCCCATAATTAGGTTTACTACTTGGCGATCTTCACCTAACTCTGGTTTTGAAGCAGGATAATGGAGGAGTTTGGGCTATATGAGCTGTTGGGTTATTTCCAGCTCTCAGATTCCATGATACTAGGATTTTATAAAATGTGTTGGGTTATTCCGGAAAGAAAAATAAAAATCCTCAACAGTTCATTGACGAGACATACTCATTATTACCGTTGATGCAGATTTCTTCTAATTGTTTAAACCCCTATTTTTTCATAGGTATTTTCTTATTCACATATTATCTATATGTAAGCTATACATAATTTTGCATCCTGATTTTTACTTGTCATATCAAGAACATTTTCCCCATGTCATCACAACAATTGGTATGTTGAAATTTACTTAAACCTTTCCTAAATGTTGGCCTCAAGCTAATTCTATGATTTTTTTTAAAACTCTGATTATTATTTTTTTGAAATAATAATGTTATACATCGGTTTGGGCAATACACACAGAATTCCCATTTGAATGAGATTTTCCTTTGAGAGGTTTATTGCCAATTATCCTACGACATATTAATCTTCATCATAAACCGAGTTACTACCTGTATGAGATAACCATGTAGTATCTTCCCTAGATATATTGAACTATGTACAAGTATCAACTATAACTTTTTATACTGGACCTGAGTCTTGCTCCCTTCTCTTCTCAGAAAGTACATCACATTGAAAAGTGGTTCTTTGCACATTAGAAAGGAATGGGTCCCAATTGCATATGTTCTAGGAGATGGAAAACCACGAGGCCAAGTCCAGTAGGACACTGAGTTGATCTGATAAACCAGACTCCCATGCATGCTACAGATATGACTTATGACTGAGCTTTATAGATCATTTATGGATTCCACTTCCAGAACAACTCTGCCCTGATTAACGGTCTAGAAGATCATCAGCATAAAGACTTCTCTCCCTCTGACTGCCATAGTCAATGTGGGATCTATAGTCCACATTCTCTAAAATCACCCGAGACACGATTCTACAGTCCCCACACTTGATGTGTCCTATCGTGACTCAGGCCCCTTCGTCCAGGAATTCACCGCATTTTTACTTAAAACTCCTCTGTGGTAGTGGCAGCCTATCGTCTCCTGCCTGGTCCCTACTTGAATCGGCAGTTGCTTGCTAAAAGGTTAAGTTACCATAATTCATTTACGTGAGGATAGTCAGATGTATTTCCTCTTCTCACACTTCTCTCTTCTCAACATTATCATCCTCTTGACTCCCCTCCCCCACACGGCTTCCCAAATGTTTAATCACATTGCCGAGTAGGGAGCAGTCACATAAGTAAGCCCAACAGGCAGCGGCATTAACATAAATCTTAGACAGTTGCAAATGACGTGAGGCCGGGCTCGATGGGAGGAATGCTGGAGCCACGTTAACTCTGTTTCACCCTTTTGTAACCAGACATGCAGGTTCCCACCATTGAGAAATCCCACAGTAGTCCTGGTAGCTCGAAATCCTCCTCCGAAGGTCACCTCCGCTCTCACGGACCATCTCGCAGCCAGAGCAAAACCAGCGTCACCCAGACCCACCTGGAAGATGCAGGGGCTGCCATAGCCGCTGCCGAAGCCGCAGTGCAACAGCTCCGCCTGCAACCAAGTAAAAGACGCAAATAAATTCCTCAGCATGGCAGCTTAATGTTCATCTGTTGCCTTCCTTCCCTGCTGTCCTTCCCTGTCTGCTTTCTGTGTTTTGGCACACCCCGCTCACTCCGTTCTCTGTCCCTTTGTCTGTGTAAGGACAGTACCGATACATATATATGCTCTCTCTCTTATTTAAAATTTTTTTTTTTATTGACGTGGACCGCAATAAAACTGGCTGTTTCCCCTTTGTCTCCACCATCCATCCAACCTGGCTCATAGTACTTGGTAGCTGTGTCCGTGATGTTTGCAGACAACGCAATGTTGTGTGTCCTTTGTGTGTGCACTTTAAATATCCTTTCGAGTACAGGAATTATAAGCACACGTGACTGCCAGTTTTCCAGGCATTACACCAAAAAAGCACACACCCGAGCAGTTAGAGCAGATTGGAAGTGAGATTCTCTGAAAACATTCCAAAACTGGGGGCAGAAGAGTAATACCACCAGCAGGCAAATTCTTGAACCTGGAGGGGGAAAAGGCACTTCAAGCTTAAATACTTTAATGAATTATGCACGTGAAGTATTGTAGCTTTCCATGTGAGACACTTGCTAATCGTTTGACAAAAAAAAAAAAATCTGTGAAGAAAATCATGTCTCATATTTCCAAAAAATTACATAATATTAATATATGTATAAACATATGTGATGAGGCAGTGTGACCTCCTTAAGGAACACACTGGGGTCCATTTCGTTGGATCACACTTTGTGTATGATAACAGTGAATTTATTGGTTACTTTTTTCCTAGCCATTGGGTATCCTAGGACAGTCAAGATATCAATTAAAGAATAACAATCCACCCATCTTAACTGCTGTATTTTCATTTAATTTATGAAAATGTAGTCAACTGATATAGCAAAACTTAGTAAGAACAGAGATTTTACAAATGGAGGTACACTATTCCTTCCAAGAGACATCAGCCAGGCAATGAACATAGACTGATGTTATCCCCACGTCCCAAAGTCTTCATTTCCAAAGAAACAGCCAGTTTTAACCCCTTTAGTGCTATGCATGTGGTGTCATTTTGGCATTTGAAAACCCACCTTATTTAAAGAGAGCAAAAGATCACTTCTGTTTGCATGAGTAACATTTAAGCTGGTTCCATCTGAGGATACATACTCTGGGTTTCCATTTCACCCACACTGCCACAGCAGCACATAAAAGCGGTCAGTCTAATCATGCCAGGAAGCAGCACAGACACAGCATAGCAGGAATCCTCCCCATTCAAAGAACTCAGTCTGATAATCTGCCTCCACCAGCCAATGGCAACCAAGACCAAAGCCAGCTAGCCCTCAGGAAGGTGATGTCTGATGGACCAGTCAAGCCAGAAGGAGGTGAGCAGAAAGGCGCTATTCAAAGCACACAGCGAGAACATCCCCCAAATTTAAAGCCTTCCTCTTTTAATTTTTAGACATTGTCTGATAAAATATGTTTATCCCCTTTTTAATGTGCTTTTGTGGGCATGGCATTTCAGGACTTCCTCGTCGCTGTGTAAGTCCCAAAATCAGTCCCATGATATATTGACTACGGTTATTTGTATTTTTCTATGCACTGGGCATCTTTTGACTTCTGTTGGGAAATAGATTAACAATATTCATATTGCAGAATGGAATGCATGCTACTAACCTAATCTGTTCAAGCATGACTATAAATATGTTGCATTGTGATAAAAGTTTAAACTGCTCAAAATTCGAACTAGCATACCAGTTGGAATGTAGATCAGTGTCTGTTGCATATTATTTCAAGTGTAACTTTTTAAACATTCAGTGGATTTTGGAAATTCTTAGAGGAAAGTAAGGGAAAAATTGTTAATGCACTAATTCACCTTTACATGGTGAAAGTTCTCTCTTGATCCTACAAACAGAGATTTTCCACTCATGTTTCCATAGTTGTTAAGTGTATCAGATGTGTTGGGCATGTGAATATCCAAGTGCCTGTGTAATAAATAAAGTATCTTTATTTCATTCATAAACTACTGGGTTCTGAGCCATTGTTATATGATGCAGCTTAAAATGAGTGTGTCAGTTTTTGCTTTCTCATTTGATTCCTTGCAATAGAGTATTTATAGTTCTTGTTCCATTGCTAGTGAGATCTCTAATGATAGACCATGTGGGGAGCAGAACAAAGTTTTATGTCTGAAACATTATTAGCTAGATGGAAAATTACTGCCAAATAAGCACCAAGCGTACATAAACATGTAAGTAAGTGATAAGGGCTGGGCTGCTCAGTGATACTTCTGCTATGTCTTGCTCGAACATCTGATCTACTCTGCGGTCTTCCCAGGTTTCTGTTTGGAGGAAGACAAATCCCATGAGCCCTCGCTCTGGGGGGTGGGTGTATGTAAACTTGATTTCATAGCTGTGTTCAGAAAGGAAAGCAAGTTTGCATCCATCCCTAACTTGCCCCAGCATTCCTGCAGTTTTTCCCAAGAAAGAGTGCTACTGCCAGTGACAAAAATCAAATGAGGATGATTATAAAATTGTCTTTGAATTTAGTTCAAAAACATTGGTAAAATGAAGGTTTTTTTTTAATAGGATACTAGTGCCCCGTTATGTCCCTTCTAGCCCTAAAGTACTTGATTTTATGATTCTCTGCTTGTCACCAAATTAAAATCAAGCCTTATACTTTCCTATTGCATTCCTCTTTATTCTCTGAAAACCAAAATTTATAATAGGTTCTTGTTCCAACGAATCAGATATTTTGGGACAGTGGAAAGTACCTGTGGCATAAAACATAGTGATGTTTTCTAAATTAGCCTGGTGATTATCACCTCTGCACGGTTACCCTTTTCTACTTAGCTTACCAGTACTTTCCAAAAGTACTTAAAATCCCACCTGTGACTTTTTCTTCCATCAGATAAGTTCAGTGGATTTCTTAATGTTACTCATTTTCTTACTTCAGATAGTCCATAATGATAAAGGTCACAGTAGTCAAATGCTTCCCTTATTTCACACTCTATTTTTAATGATCATGATATAAGTATTCTATAGAATATTTTGTCTGAGTTTTTTCTAGATATGGTTAAAATCTATAGCAAAATGCTTTTAGTTCCCTTTATTTGAATAATGCTGTAACAGATATTCATATACATTTAAGGTGCCGTGACTGAATACTGAAGTCATTCTGTACTGAAATAATCAAGATAACATGCCGTGGTGAACATTTCTTGTTTAATTTTGTATTAGCAGACGATAAAGAAAGTGTCTATTTTGTGAAACATAATTATTTCCCTGCTACCATAAATGCACCAAGAATATAATTCAGCCATGCATTTTGCCAAACAACTAGTGGTAAACATGCTATAGGATCAAATTATATAAAATGCTGTGCCATTAGTTGAAAGCTTAGAAAAACTGGTCTGAGATGTAAACGTACAAAGAGCCGACGGGTTCCTATTCTCTAACCGCATACATAAGTATTATTAATTTTAAGTGTTCAGATAAAAGCCTTCCATTTCAAACCTCACAATGGAGTCCATATAGTCCCATTGGCTTTCTGATAATCCTGCCCTTCATTTGAATAGTTCTTCACATTATACCAAGTATGTTATCAGCCATCTTCTCATTTGATCACACCTAGTAGATGAGGTCTTCACTGAAGATCACCTTATCCCTTTCTTCTGAGTGAGCAGTCAGAGAGATGGCTAGGATCACGGGTAGAATACACACCCAGAAATTCCTAGAATTGGCAACCTGACCCTTGCTACGAGGCCTCAACCTTTGCTTTTTTAATACTTTGTCTCCTTTGAAATCAAACTCTTCTTTCAATAAAACAATTGTCATTTACATATATGTTATTTATTGTTCCACTTCTTACAAACGATTAGAGTTTGCTAGAAATGATGGCAGAGTACAATTTAGACTTACTGTACCTACATGACCCTCTTTTCTGAAGGCCAAGAGTGAAGCTGCCACAAACAAGGAAATAAAACCCTGTCATGCATAAGCCCAGTGTGGCAGTAAGCAGAGTCTGTAAGGCTCTGTGTACATCTGTAATCGTTTCTATCAAGGGTGACAAAATTGTCCCTAAAGAGCCATTCAAATATATGTGTGTGTATATATATATATACACACACACACACACACACACACACACACACACACACACATATATATATATATATATATATATATATATATATATATATTGTGAGCCTCTCAGCAGATTTTTGCTTGGAGTAGCATAAAATATGGGTCAAGAAAGAATTATGGAGTGAGCCAGAGAGAACTTTCTCCCTCCGGGGTTTAGGTGCACGCTGGGAAACCTGAAGAGAAAGATTAGACAGATTGCGCCAGATAATCCTGATGCCTAAACAACTCTTTTGTGTTTAGAAATCCCTGCAAATGTTTTTTTTTTTCCAAGCCAGTTGGTTTGGCTGAACTCAAGCTGTGCCATTTCAGAAGGTGGGAGCAACCAAAGAGCAGAGTTTTAGAAAACAGTTTTCTCTAAACCATGCTCAAACTAAAACAAATGGAAGCATTCCTTAAACCTTAAACATGAACTTAGTTGACCCCAAATATATCACATTTTAAGTGCATTTTGAAATTTCTGAGCTATTTTTGCATGCTACTAAGATTTTAGGTGAGTTGTAACTTTAGAACCAGTACTACAGGCTGAGGAGAAATGTCCCTCCACCCCGGGCAATGAGTTAAGGGCCACTGGAATGGGTTGGAGAGGTTAGGGGAGCAGATGAACCATGGAGTAAATTGTGCAAGGGAATTAAGATTAAGCATTCGTAAGTGTGGCTGAGTTCTAGGAGAATAGCCTGAAACCTACTTCCACAGACCTCACTGCTGGAAACTCCGCTTTCAGTCAGGCTCACTTTCAGCAGCTGTCAAAGAAGAGTTTCATATCTGCACGTTGCCGTGGTGAACTCTTTCTAAGCCATCACTCTGTGGGAGGTGCTCTCTTGGGCAAGTGGCAGGGGGTGGCTGGGCTGGGAAGCTGGGTGGGCACTGGGAGTAGAAGGGATTGTTGGTTACAGAAGGTGGTAGCTAATCAGTGTCCCATTCTCTTCTGACTGGAGGTTGATGGTTCCTTTTGGTCAGAAAGAATTTAGCATTCTCTGTTTCTGGGAAGGACAGGGTCCAAAAGGAAGTCAAGGAGAAATCAGAAGAGAAATCAAAGTGAGTTCATTGGGAAGTGAAGTCTTCATTCACGTATGTAAGAGGTTAATAAAAACAGATTTGCATTCCTCATTTCAATGTGTTCATGTAAAAAAGCTGAAATACAACTTTGGGTAGTTTACAATGGAAACAAAATTGAAACTGTAATGATGTGAACACAGCAAACATCCACCAAAATCTGAGGGGATCAAATTGTATAATTTCAGCTTTCAAAGTTCTGTGCTTATTTCTCTGGGGGTGAGGGTTTTCCTTGTTGTCTGTAAAGATCAAAATGCTCTTCTAAAGTTTTATTTTATTTAAGAGATGCCAGATTTTCATAAAATGATTGATGATGCATTTTCAACTCTTTCAGTAGTTATTTGACATTTATTGCCAGAAATCTCTCTGCTATACATGCAAAGTCGCAGAGTAAATGTATAGCCCTGACCATGAGACACGGTCTCTTGGTTATGGATATTTATTCACAAAGATGAATCCGCTGATCTACCATCACTGGGCACTTTTGTTCTTTTCCAGTAATTGCTATGGGTCTGCACTGAGCCAACCACATGTCTGGTTCACACTGGGGATTTATATGTCCATTTCATCTGCCATGAATTCCAAGACCAAATGGCCCATCTAGGTATCAAACTTAATTTCAGTACTGCTGCACCTTAGTCAAATGATATAGCTCTGGGCCTATATAATTGGATGTGACTAATAATACATGATCTAATTGTAACATGCCACAGTCCCTTAAATGCTACTTATGACACATCTTTAACAAAGTTAAACTTAATTTTTTAAATGCAAACTACTTAGGCTTGAAGAAATTATTTTCAAAGAGATAATTTATCAAATTACCACCAGGGAGCAGGACCCTGAGGAAATGAGACAGGCAAGTAAATGCTGATGGAGGAAAGAAATGAGAAGCATGAAGCATGAGAAGGCTGATGGGGACACAGTGCGGGACCTTGGACAGAGGGTACAATATGAGCATGGGGCTGGGGGTGTTATCACCTGGGTAGGAGGGATCATGGAACCACGGGAAATGCCACCTAAGGAGAGGCAGAGGAATGCCAAAGCACCATATGGCTACGTGACAGTCTTGCCTAAATCCAGATACCTATCCATGAATTACTTGGTTTTTTCCACTTTTCATCTGCATGTATTACATTATCTAAAACCATGATCTTTCACCCATTCTCCATTGTGCAAGATAATTGGGAAGTGGGGGGTGGAATTAGTGAATGGGATAGGATGAAAGGAATGTGTACTGAGCCAGACTCTGGAAATACCCTCTTCTCTTTTTATTTCATTGCTGTGTTGAATATGTAAATATACAATTAATCCTTGAGGAGCCAAAAGAAATACTTACTGATTTTAAATGAAAACATACTGTATCAGAAATGCAGAATTTTGATTGGGGTGTTGAGTCGTTTAGATGTGTGAATAGGATTAATGTAGATAACCATAGCTTTATACCTCGGTGTATTTTAAGATACTGAAAGGCAAAGATTTCTGTAAAGATACTGAAGGATAAAAATTAATTAAATTAGTAACTTGAACAGTATCTCATCAAAATATTGATATTACAAATCAAACAAAAACATAAATGTTTAAGAAGGAAATACTTAGTAAAATCAGGAGCACGGGACCCTTTTTAAAAAAACATAAGAAAAACATAGAGTTATAATTTCTGCCATATTTATTCTTTTTTTTTTAATGTTTATTTCAGAGAGAGAGAGAAGACAGGGTAGGGGCCAATAGAGAGGGGAACAGATCCAAAGCCAGCTCTGTGCTGACAGCAGAGAGCCTGATGCTGGCTTGAGCTCGCAAATCATGAGATTATGACCTGAGCCAAAGTCGGATGCTGAACCGACTGAGCCCCTCTGCTATATTTATTCTTGAAAGAGCACAGGAACAAAATCCACTTTTCCTCATGAATGTATTTCAAACTCAAAACCACATTATTTGAAGTTCTATAGGTCACATAATTTTATCCAACTCTATATAAAATGAATTTGGAATCTATACAAAGAGGTATAAAAAGTGGGTAAATTATATATATATATATATATATATATATATATATATATATATATATTTGAAACTTTTTTCTCTATGTATCTATTACATACTTTTAGTTTGTTGTAGAGCATTCTCACTACTGAGGACATTTCATAAAGTAAATAGCTATTGAATCATTCTTTTGGCTTCATCCAACTATCGACGTACCAGAAAATTAAAGACTTCATGTAGAGAAAACGTTTTTTGGAAGAATGTGCATAATTTTATGCCTGCAAAATATCATTATTTATTGTAGGGTTCTGCATACCATAAAGGTTTCTTTTTAGGCAAAAATGTAACAGACAAGCATCATTTTTTGATAGCTATAGTTTTTAATTCATTCTACTCTGTACAGTTGTGAAGTTTTGGATTGAACAAGTTCCAAAGCTAGAGAGGATAAAAAGAATAAATCTTCTTAGGAAAGGCTCACTCTCCTAAAGGCTTGGTATTTTTCAGTAGAAGCATAAAATAAAAAATGAAAGTTACCGTAGAATAATTGCCATGTGCATCGTGGTTTAAGATGACTGTCAAAAATAGCTGGTGCTAATTGGGTTCTTCTCATTTTCATGGTTTGTACTTCATGTTTCTTATGGCAGATCTAGACCAATGATTTTGCCATGTGTGTCCTAGGGGCACTTTCAGGGGGTTACAAGGTCAAATACAAGAATATTAAATGTTATTTGTCTTTTTCCCTCTCATTCTTTCTCATGTAACTGTGGGGTTTTCCTGCATTTACATGAGGTATGACAACATCATGGTTTTGAAGGCTAATAGAATATGTGCCTGTCTACTGTTTCTTTTAAAGTTTTCTTTATTTTGAATATGATAAATAGTGATAGATATAATTCACATAAAATGAAGTTCTTTGAGAACTTAAATATTTTTTAAGAATGTAAAAGCACTCTTGGGATCAAAACGTTTAAGAGCCACTGATCTATCCCTATGCAGAATCATCATTTTTCCAGGAGCCAAAGATAGTGGGTGACTGGAGTTTTCTTCTAAAAGAGAATTATCATATTTGTCTCTGAATTTTCTATGCTTCATATCTCTTATACTTCAGAACCCCTTCTTTCCTTTGTCACTTATGTTAATTTATAATTAAGATTGACATATGACAATTTTTCATTTTATATTTACACTATTTTATTGAGCTTGATTTCGGTTAAATTATGAATGTATATCCATATTTGTTACTTCCGACTTTCAAAATTTGATGGTAAGTTGCCTTTAATCAAGCTGTTGCTAACCTAAGGTAGAGTCGGAGGGAATATTACACAGGTAGATTAAATTTCATTCGCATCCTTATCTCAAACAAAAAGTTTATTGGAACAATTGTTTATAAATTGTTTCCTTTTATCTTCTTTTGTATCATCTATATTACTGGTCTTAGATAGTTCAAATTAATTTTGTTGGTGTCAGAAAAACTGAAGATGATCAATTTTGATTCAAATTTGACACAAATTTGAGAAAAAAATTAAGTTCTTTATCTCTTAACCTATTTCTTGATTCTTAATTTTCAAGGATTTAATGTGTTTTTAAATAATTAAAGTTAAAAAAGAATTCTGAAAATATTTATCATTTGTAGAAAATATTAATTGAATTATATATATATATATATTAACATCATTTATGCACACTCATATATACTTTTTTAAATGGATGTTATGTTCCAGAACCTCTCCAAAGTGTTAGTGATACTACAGTGAACAAAACAGATGAAAATAACTATCCCAGGAAATCCCCCATTCCTAGTAATATTTATTGAATAACCAATTAGATATCTGGGAAGAATTATGAAGAATGAAAAAAGCATAAGTTTGGCTCAAATGAGATTGAAAAAGAAAAAATTGCATAGTCATTGACTTAAGTTTATATTCAACCAAACATCCTTGAGTTTAGAAACATCTGGAACTATAATTAATTACATTTTTATTTGTCCTGGCTCTCATTCTCACTAATAATCTTTACAGTCTGCTGGGATATAGCTAACTGTAGGGAGGAAAGAAAGTATTTGAAAATGATCTATTTGGAGAAGGTAGAGAGAAGGTAATGAAATTAACTAGAGAGGTTAGTTCCCATAGGACTAGATATGCATTGATCAAATAATTCTCCAAACTCCTCTTTATTCTATGGCTTATTGACTACATTTGAATGATATACAAAACAATAGTGTTTGTTGTAACGTTAGTCATATAAATCAGACTGCTTTAGGCAAAAGTTTTATATAAATCAAACTATTTGGATTCCATATAAAGATGATATTCTTGTTATCTAAGTATTCATGATCTAAGTTATCAATTTGAGGATTATATAAGAACATTTTCAAAACTAATTATTTTTCAATTACTTTCCACTCAAACAATCCTGCATGTTTTGCAAGCCAACTGTGAGAGAGAGAATATTGGCGTTTCAAAGCAGAATTAAATGGATATTGAAAAATTAAGAGTTGCTCTTAAGAACTTAATTCAGATCTTGAATCTTTCCCAAATACAATTCTCCTTTCCAAATATGATTTTTTAAAGATAAAAAACATAACAATTATGTTAGCATATTTTAGCACAAAACCAAAACTTGGTACTTAATAATTTCTTTGTCGATTCCATCTCTACGGACACAGCTAGAATTATAGCCTAAATTTATTACAGGTCAAGTAATTTTTAAAATTTTCATTTATGATATCTTGATTGAACATTTTTCCATTATTTACTAGGATATTTTGGTCCTCACTTGAATTGTACTTATTTTAAATATTAAAAAGTTGATGTGAATTTAATGTATTTAATTTAAATATTAAACAGTTAAATATTTTATTTCTTCTAAAACTAGTTCTGAGCCAAAAACCTTATAAAAGGAAGACGCACTCAAAAGGCAACATTCTAGCAAAAATACAAAAGCTATAGCATACTAAGCCATCACATATATTTATGTAAGAAAAAAATCCTATGATGTTATTAGCTGAGCTTTACTCTCATTTCCAAACACCTGTTATATTGAAGTTACATACTATACTTCTGTTTCCAGAAGTAATCATTAATCCTATTAATGCTAGAGAATGAATGATTAGTAAGTATGGAAAACACCTGCAAATTACTGATAGCATTAGCTAAAAACAGACTGAATTGATTATATTGAAATGTCTTGGAAATCCAGTCATAAGGCCAATATGGGTGGAGAAGGAAGAGGGCAAACATGACTAAGCTTTACTATCTTTCCTGGGACTTAATAGATAAGAGGCATCGCATCTCCTTCCTCTCTGAAAGAAGATACTAAGTGAATATGGACTATCTTAAGGGACAGACTGTGATTTTTTTTAAGGAAAACATTCCATTTTTCATGGTTTGTTATATATCAGTAATCTGTCATTTTAAAGAAATGACCCATAGAAGTCTGAGTTATCCATTTTCAGCACTTTCGTTTGTAAGAACTTGTAACTTGGAAATATGTGGAAGCTCCTACAAATAGCTGCATTGAAACTACCTATCCCATTTGGGGTGGAGGCTGGGTTCTTTAGAATTTTTCCAAATCAGATAATGAATATACTGAGGTAACATTAAAAATATTAAATTTCTAAACTCCTTGTACAATGCCACGTGTCATCTTAATACTCCTAATCTGTCATAGGGAACATAAAAAATGTGACTGGACCTAATTCAAGGGAAAACCTAACAAATAATGCTGGTAACAATGGAACTTAAAACCTGACCTTTTTAGGTTCACATGCAAAGCAAAGCAACGAATGAGATAAAACTGCAAAATCTCATTAGTAAAAATAATCAGAAAAACAACAGCAATAATAATAGATAGAGAAATAGAGCAAAAGATAGGCAGTGGGGAGAAAGTAGAAAAGGTCACCAAAGTAATGTCCCGCCAAGGTAAAGCTAGCAAAAGTGCACTATATGCACTCTAAATACGTCAGTTCCGTCATTAAACTGCTGGAAAAAACAAAATAACTATTGACTGTGTTCTCTTAACTCCACACATCCTATAGACTATATCTATGAAGATAATATTAATACTGTGTCAACCAAGTAATTTGGGAAATTCTAGACTACCATTAGAAATAATTCCTAAAATATTTGGATATAACTGTGAGTTGGACCAAGGACATAAAACCAGTGACAGAACATCACAGGCAGCAAGGCCATCTACTGCATCCCAAGCACTGACCCTGAGGTAGGCAGGGAGCTCACAACCTCAGCCTGAGACAATTGAATATGATAGAAAAGTGGATTAGCCCTTTTTAGTTGTTATTCTTTTTCTCTCATTAATTAGTGTGTGACATGGAACAAATCAATCTTTTCAGGGCTTAGGTTTTCTAAAGGCGCAATGATGGTTCTGGAGGGGGCTATCTCTAGAGTCCTTACCAGCTTTTTAATTTCCTTGGGTCCATAATTATATAAAGTCAAGGCTACAATTCTGATCCACGGACTGTGAGCACAGTGCTGCCATCGTGTGGTAGGTACAGTGATAGTTCTGCATTTTTAGGTATAGTTGAAGTGGGGGGGGGGGTCCAACAGAGCAAACTAATTGAAGACAGATGTGCAGTCAAAAAAACACTACCAGGTTTAATTAAGGTTAGCCACGGTGGAGTAATAAAACAAAATGATGTCTAACCATCTAGCATCTGAAGAAAATGAAGAGGTCAAAAAATAATTTAAAACAGATTGAACTGCCTCACAGAAGATAAAATATGTTTAGTTGAAATGCCCCTTCAATAACTGAATAGCAGAAATGATTTAAAACTCTAGGATTTATTCCTCTAGGGTACAGGAACCTTCTCACAGGAGTGGGCTTATTCCATCATCTGTTTATGTGGTACTTTCTTTCTCCTTGTTGGTACTTGACAGTGAAATTTGGAGTTTAAAAAGACAGTAGGCACAAAAATTTAGGCTCCAGATATCCATTTTATTATTAAATAAATCTCAGTTCCTCTGTAAAATAAACATCTCTCATGTGTAAGACACAGGCACATAATATAGTCAAGCATAATAGGTCCATGCTCTCTGACACGCTGATTAAAAGAGAAGAAGAAAGCAAAGGTAGAATGTTTTCAAATTGTTCATTTTGAAATCATAAAACTATGGAAAGTCATATTTGTTTTCATATTCTAAAATATTATTTAAACATGGCATTGGTTTAAAATATATTTATATTTAAACAGAAACCAGAATTCTCCAGCTGTCTATACATCGAGATTTAGTAGAACCAGCACAAGTACTAATGTCTGTGATAACACCCTCTGGTGGTTCCCAATCTAAATACATTGATAAAATAGCCGTGTTCTGTTATGAACTCTTTCTTTGAAATTCACCAAACTTCGTGCTCCCGTGTTTAGAATCTTATCATTAAATATTTCTTTCAATGAAGCCACTTTTGGAAGGATTGGAAAAACAAACATCTAGTTGAGTGATTGTGTTTTTCTATATACAGCACGATGGATTAATTTGCATCTCTGTTTCTAAAGCTACAAAAAAAATTGCATCGCCCAAAGTTTCCTTGACAAAACATGAAGGAAAAAATCCTCCCACATTAAGCGGTGCAGTTCGTAAGAGATTTATGATTTGCATAGAGCACACAGCTGGATAAAAAGTAAAATATCTACTAAATCATTCAGATGGTTGTTATGTAGTTAAGGGAAAGAATTATTAATTTTTTCATTATTATTTCATTAAATGTTGCCTCAGCATAGTTCCAGCATAAGCTTTTAAGAAGGCTACCATGGAGAAAACACAGGCTCGGCCTCCAACATCCTGAAAGTAACAAATACAGCCAAAGATAGAAAGTGGTAATTGCCAATAACAGACCTGTGATCTTGTGCTTTGTGAGTATGGATATAGAAGAGTTCGCTTCTGGTTGGGAAGATGAGGAAAATACATGGAGCAGGTGCAATCTGAGCTGGGCCTTTACTGACAAGTATAATTTAAGTATGAGAAAGTGACGGGCAGAGAAAAGCATAACAAACAAAGAGAAAGGGCCCAGCAACTGCTCAGGAGGAAAAAAAAAAAGCCAAACCAAAGGGAGCCAGAGTGTGTGGTCTAAGTGGGCTTCCAGGAAAAGCATACAAAGGAGAACGATGGGAGATACATTTGGAAAGAAGCAGATGATAAAGGACTTTGAGAGGCCAACTAAAGAATGCGACTAAAATCATGAGATTTCTTGAAATCACAGAAGCTCTAGCCTCTGATATTAAATCGTAAAAGCACTTTATTCATCAAAATGTTTCAGGTAATGCAGGTTTAGCTCAGTGTAACAGAATTGATATATTTTTATTTGGAGACTGTTTTGAGAGAAAGAAATTAGTAAATATACTCACTGTTTTCAAGCATCTGATAAGGAACTAATAAAATACTTGGATTCTTAGTACCCGTTGATCAAAACGTCTGCATTTCTGTATGGTTGACTGCATTTTATGCTCTGTAGATAGAGCCCAGTATAAAGCAGAGATCTCTTCTACATTTTTCATTGAGTTCATTTTTAGAAACTACCAAATGTCAGACTCTCTGTACCCTACACTTACCTACCAGGTTAAGAATAAAAGCACCAGGTGTGTTGTTAAGGTAATGCCAAACATCTCGATTTCATTAAATTATTCACCTAATGTCTAACTGCCCGAAATGTTTTTAGACTCAAACTTACGCATAATTGTGTTTTGCAAATATGTTCGGTAGACTTAGACTTATTCCAATATATGTATATGTTCTCTACATTTGGTTTTCTTTCTTTTTATATTTCTTATAAAATATTATTTGTTTGCATGTAAATCTACAGCACTTGCACAGCTTTCCAAATGAGATTTCTATTCACCTAGACAAGATGAAAAACTCTTTCCTTAAATTTATTTCTAGCCTTGTTCCTTTCTTATTTTGTTGTTTCACATTCTGTACACATCTCAAATTTCCCAGAAGAGGAATAGAACTAGAAATTGCATCAGGTAAAATCAAAGCTCACAAAGAAAAGATGGAATATTTTGAAATGTAAATAAGACAGTCTTGCTATAATAGCTATTTTGGTACATTGTGAGATTGCTCTTGGTTGAAAATTGTTTTAATCTAGTAAAAATAAATGGATTTAAAAATTAGTGCATATTAATTAAGGTTTGTTTTGGAAATAGTATATAGAGATTTTCCAGTTGTTGAAATTAAAGTGTTCCATTCAATATCACACTAAAAAAAAAATATTAATAATAGCCTCGACTGGATTATATAATGCTAGTCAAAAAGTATGGCAGCTTTCCTTTGTTTACAACCAGTTGACTAATCTGACTCATCATGTGGTTGACTATACAGTTTAATTTACTTTACAAAAGTTCATAATTTTATATCATAGTCCTATATCCTTTATATTTTTTGTTACCCTTTTAAAAAGTTCTAACTTCACACTAAATACACCATCTGGGTTTCCTCTACATAAGTTGAAGAAAATATCAAGCATTATAACTATCATTCTGTTTCCTCAAATCTACTTCTATCGGGTACTATTAATTCATTGGTGACTGGCTATTTAACAATATTCAAGACTGTTTCTAAATAGCTATTCCCAATTTATAGATGCCTGATACATTATTGACAAGTATTTCTTCCTTATTTCCTTATTCTGAGAAAGTGCTATCACTGGAATATATATTATAACAACTTCTGATGGCTTTAGAGAATCTGTTGTCCCAAAATGCAAGAAGTGGTCGTGATTGGGGAGAACCTTTGTAAGATTTGTTCCTGGTTACCTTGATGGTGTATTTCCTGTCCTCAAGAGGTTTCCCTCACAATGTCTATATTTTTCACTTCATTTGGATATATTGGTTTGACTAAAATCCCACCAGATTGAGAGTCACTGTGTTTGTGTACATCTCTTTAATAAAAATCTAGGTATCTGAGAATCATTACATGAGTATCCACAATTCACCCAGTAGTGTGGATCTATCCAACTGCTTAAGAAACTCCTGATTGAATGGGGATGTATTTATGGAAGAAAGAGACTCTAAGTATTTTTCTACCTCAGAATGTGAATCAAGGCAAAGTCATTGTCAGGGACTAGGTATACTCGAAGACACTAGGGAGCAGCGATTGATAGGAAAACCCTGAGGAAGAGGTTGGGGTGTGGCAAATAAAATCACAAGATGAGGGAGAGAAAGTAACCGAAGTCCTGCTTCATTTCACTCCTCATGGTCACAATCTTATGAGTCGAGATATGCATTACTGACCCATTATTATCCAATGCACAAGCTGAGACCTTTTAAGTTTACTCCAGAATGAGCTAGGATTCCAAATCCTGTCTGTATGATCAAAGCTCATGCTCTTATATTCTGACCATGTGTCAGGAGACATAATAATTTTTAAAATTTGCCTAGAAAATCTTCTCTCCATAAAACAGGAACCACTTGCCTTCTCTTCTGTTTATTTATTTATTTTTTGCATCAAAATTTCCCCCCCAAATCTCCTCTAATCTAGAACTCCACTAACAGTCTTGGTACTAAGCTCCCACTGCATTATACAACACAAAATTAGAATGTTTCTGTGGGAATAAGGATTCCTGTATCCACAAGATCAAACGCAAGGAGTTTTTGAAACAAGTCCCAATCATAAATGAAGAAATGCCGAAGGGAAAACAAAGGTCTTCAAATCTACAACCCCGCTAGAGACAGTTGTGAGAGATACACAGAAACAAGCACAGAATTCTCCAACCTCTTCTTGAAATCATCTGTTTTACTCTGCATCTTTACTTCTCAGGAGAAAGACAGATTATTGGTTAATCTGGAAAATAAGCAATTTTCCCTTCCCCTGCTATTTCTATCAACCCAAGTCTTTCTAAACTCCTTTCTCCATGAAATAGTCAAAATTCTTATTTGTCATTATTGCAATACTGTACAAATAAGCCACAAGTAGAAACGATAATAACAGTCATGGTACAGTTACTATGTAACTCATTCAAAACATCTGATGGTTTAAGTCTAGACATCATTGAGGGGCTTTTTTTTTTCTTTATCTCCAATGAAAATATGCAAGTACTTAGTGTTACCACAGCACGTTATTGGTTAAGGGAAAGAAATTGAAAGGCAGGTGAAGAAGTGTGGAGTTCTTGCTAGAGCTGTGTCGTTATCCATGTCAATGAAGAAAACGTAGAGTTGTGCATTTGGAGATCGCGGGGAGTTTCATGGATTGACTGTGGTGTTGACTCTTCCCACACCATGCAGCAAAGCCTACCAATCACCGCCCCGCAGAAAGCTCCGTGTCTACCGGCTCCTCGGGCAGCAGCTTTGGCAGCGGGTACAGCGTGGACAGTGAAGGAAGCAGCGGCACTGCAGGGGAGACTAATCTATTTCCTATTCCAAGGATGTAAGTGGGTTTTATGCTTTCTTGCTTCTTTTTTTCCCCACTACAAAGTTAACAGCATCATGAGTAAGCTTTTCTTAACACTTAACGGGAAATAAGTAGATAATTATCCAGTTCTGAGTCACTGTCCCTGAAACACTTCAGCTGTGTGTGCCTACGTAGAAAAGAGACTGTTCAGGAAAGGTTGGATTCATTTAGTTAATTCCAAGGATGAATGCTGGTCACTTCTGGGACTGTTTAATAAGTACAATCTGTACTCAGTAAAAACAAAAACAAAAACAAAACAAAAAAAAACCTGCTAAAATAATAACTAAATTAAGTCCAGCCCTACTAGTGGCTTGAGGCTTTAATCACACAATGACCAAACACAAACGTTAGTGGTATTTGAGATAAACATAGATTAATTGACTTTGAACCAAAGCAGATTTAAACATATTTTAAAAGCTCATATATCATGTTTGAAATAGGTAAACTATTGGGTTCCTCATATAGACTTTTCAATGATAAATCTTACCACAGTTAAAATGGAAGATTTTGAAGCGTTTTCCTATTTTCTAGAACAAATATCGAACAATACATAGGTCCCCAGTAGGTAATCTTGGATTAAAGTTCATTTGTAACAGGTGAAGCCTCAAGAAGATGATACCATAAACCGAATGCAAAATGAAAACAGGTTGTGTTCAGAACGCGTTACCCTGGGTTTAGACATGGAGGTGGCAAAGATTAGCAGTATCTAAGACACATATGTAGGTTATATCTGTTTCAATATCAAAATCTCAACCTCAGCCCTTTCCTTCTCCTCCCCGACAACTAGTTTTCTGGGTTCTCAAGAACGTCTTTGGGTCACACATCTCCAGGATCTAGGTCCCGATGAATCTAGCCTGCCACTTAGTTTTGTAAGGCCTGTGAACTAAAACTTTGCATTTTTAAATGTTTAGAAAAAAGGAGAAGGAGAAGAAGAATAGCACTTTGTGACACATGACAATTATACGAATTGAACTTTCAGCGTCCACAAATAAAGTTTTATTGGAAGCCACACCCATTCGCTTACGTGTAGCCCGGTACTTCTTCTGCGCTGTAGAGGCCGACTTGAGTACAGTTGCAACAGAGACCATTCAAATCGTTTGCTCTCTGGTCCTTTACAGACTTTGCAGACCCCTGATCTGGACCCTGGTTAAAGGATCTCCTTCGTTTTCTCCATGTTGAGTGTGGCCATTTCTGGGAGCAGAAATTCGATTTCTCTTTGTTTTAATGTCAAGGTTTTCATAAATCTTTCCTTTTAGTCTCCAGAATAGTTCTAATATTTAGATAATGGCTCAACTTACAAAAGCAAAATAATGGGGACATGGGTTCGGACAGTAAGAGGTGGGTTTATTTTGTGATTTGCAAGTTATATTTTTCCAACTTCAATTTTTTTAATTTATTGGATCACTTGTCCATATCTTTTGCCTTTTTTTTATACTTAGGCTATGGACTCAATAGTTATTTATGTTTAATCAGTTCTTTTTTTATTGGAAATTATTTCTTTTTTTAACTTTTTTTAAACATTTATTCATTTTTGAGAGAGAGAGAGAGAGAGAGACAGAGCATGAGCGGGGGAGGGGCAGAGAGAGAGGGAGACACAGAATCAGAAGCAGGCTCCAGGCTCCAAGCTGTCAGCACAGGGCCTGACGCGGGGCTCGAACTCACAAACTGTGAGATCATGACCTGAGCTGAAGTTGGACGCTCAACCAACTGAGCCACCCAGGTGCCCCTGGAAATTATTTCTAAAAGGAGTCTGATCTCATTAGTTCTCTGCCTCTGATGATCCAGTTGGAAGAAAATGTCAGCAAATTCATTACATTTCTCTCTCTAGGCTATGAATGTCATATGAATTTGTAATTTTTTAACCACACATCACTTAATATACTTCCAATTTATCCTTACATTTCAAAATAATTTAACACTGCTGATGAAGTTATAACTTCCAGAGAAAAACCACGTTATTTCTTCAATATCTGAATATCTGAAGTAGAAATAGATTATGTGTTTTTACATATATGCCACATTCCAGTTTTGTTTTTCCCATTTTCCTGTTCTCTTATAAATCAAAGCCTTTAAAAACTGCCTAGGACACTATTGTTTTGCCATACGAGCACAAAGAAAAATTCTCTCTTCTAAAGCATTACAGGATATACGTAAGAAGCTGTATTTGGTATTTCTTTTATACACTCTTCTGTGTCTAACACAATTATTGCTTAGGCTAACATAAGAGTTTCGTAACTATTTGTGGGTGCCTGGGTGTTCAGTCAGTTAACCTTCTGACTCTTGGCTCAGGTTATGATCTCAGGGTTCATGAGTTCAAGCCTCGCATCAGGCTCCGTGCTGATGGTGTGGAGCCTGCTTAGGACTCTCTCTCTCCTCTCTATCTCTCTCTCTCTCTCTCTTCTCTCTCTCTCTCTCTATCTCAAAATAAATAAATAAACTTAAATAAAAATAAAATTTTAAAAAGAGTTTAATAACTATTTTGTGATTAAAAAATATAAATTATAAATTGTAGTCAGCATGTTCTGAGATGAAGATTATTTCCTGGGAATTCAAAAAAATTGCATCCTTGCATAACCCACAGTCATTACATTCATTATGTATGAATGTACAGGCATATGTTCATTACATTCGTTCAAATGTGACCCACAGTCACATTTCCTTCATATTTCAGTTAGCTTTGCAATGCCACACAAATTTCTGTATAATCTTAGAAATGCCTCTAATACTTAAGCCTATGGACCTAATGTTAAAATCAGTTTTCATTAGAAACAAAGACTGCAGTTGAATATCACCATTAAAATTCAAAAGCTAGTACTCGAGGTCAAATAAAAAATTACCAAAACTTTATTTTTATTACTGTTACTAAATACTTTCATTATTTTGTTAAACCTAGGCATATATAGGGCAGTAATTTCTTCAGTACTCTCATCTGTCAGATAAAACGGTTTTCCCTTTCATTTGAGCTTGACTCAGCAACAAATTTTTTTGGGTTCCCTCCGCTAGTCATAGTGACTGCTCACGGTAAGATTGCTACTGACTTATGAAGCTTTTCTCTCTGACTGGACTAGAGCAGAGTCAATTATTTTTTTTTCAGTTATTGTCTATTTTTATTGAGTCCCAATGAAGCAATTACACAAATTAAAGTTTTGTGCATTGCCTAATCAAAACTTTTTTGTATATATTCAGATGCAGACTATATCCTATCTATCTATCTATCTTTATACAGGTATATATATGATTTCTAACATTTTTGTGGGTATTTGGTCCTTCACACTTGATAAAAATTTGTGTTTAAACCTCTGACCTAGAATTGTCATAATGGAAGAATGTGATGGCTTTCAACATAAAATGATTTCTGATTTTATGTCTATTCCTCTTTCGTGATGGACAGAACCTTTTCTGTAAAATGGTTAGAGGATCTTTAGAGCAGCTTTCAAGTAAGATGTAATTGGATTCTTAAGAAATGAATACAATTACATTTTCAGCATGTTCAACAAACCAAATATTTTTTTGTGTGGAAGTAAGAAGTAGTTGTTACTAAATACTACTTTTAGAATTATTGCCTAGCAAGTATAGTATCAAGGCGTTCTTTTGTTCAAATACCCATTTTAACACTTAAGGGATTTTATTTCCTCTTTTTAGAACATATTACGTAAGTACATATAAAGACAATTCCAGAATCTTTTCTACGCCATGTAGCTTTTTCTATGACTGAAGGAATACAAAGTAGCCTATAGCGTTTTGGCTGTTACATTATCAATATTCTGAACACAGAGTGCTCAAAATATCATGAATTCTTCATTGATTTGGCCTTCCAGAAAGTTCGAAGCTGAAACTCCAAGAGTAGTAGACTCCGGCTGAATTCTAAAGCCGTTATGTGATGCTTATTAATATTTTCTATTTATTGAATGTTACGATGTTTCAGGCACTGTGTTAAGGACTTTATGTGCATTTCCCATGTGATTTTCTCATACCCAGGAGCGATCTAGTGTTACTATCTTTATATTCCAAAAGGAGAAATAGATTCACTAGATTAAGTAGATTCACCTTAGATGACACTAGCATGAAATAGTGAAGCCAGAAGCAGAGACCAGGAGGTCTGACTTCAAAAGCCCATATGCTACACACAGCTGAAAACATAGGCAGGATCTGAAAGTCACTAAGTGAAATAAAAATCCGTGTTATTACAATAGTATTTGTGCACGTTATTTAATTCAGAATTTCCCTCTTCGCCAAAGGGCCTGTATAGGTTATCATAACTAAGTGTAAAGATATGAAAACCCTGTTCACTTCTTAAGTTAGAAGTGGGGAAAAAACACAAGCCCCCAATTCTAAAACAAAATTTGAAAATTTCATGACAGTCTGATCTTTGATAAATGAGTCAACACATGAGACACTGAATTTCGAGGTATGATGTTCAGACTAAGTAGGAATAATAAACAAGCCCCTATTTTAAAGTTAACACGATGCGGAGCAATTTGCTGTCTTGATGTTTGCCATTCGAGTAATTTATCTTGGGTCTGAATATATAATGTCATTGTATTTTTGTGAACTTGGTCTTCTCATTTGCACTTAGGAGATCATGACTTTTTACTTTCTTTTTAAACAGAGGGAAGATGGGGCAGAATGGGCAAGAGCCTGTAAAACAGCCAGGGGTAGGAGTGGGACTAACAGACGCTGAAGGTAAGTTCAAATTTTCAATATTGGATGCTGGTAGAATCTACATGTTACACCGCAAGCATTTGAGTTTGGTTTTCTCTGAATAGAAATGTAAATTTCTAAGTAGTGATGGTGAAAGCACTACGTAGGTACAGCCTCATTTTCTCTGTTCTCTATTACAGTAGAATTATTTTGTGGTTTCATTTAACCATTTCCCAACTTCTTTGTTTATATTTAACCTTTAAGTAATTTTGGGTCCTGAATGTTTTAAAGAGAAAAAAGAGTGAGGATGACTGGAGAGAGATTCCAATGACCTTCTCAGGAAAAACAAATCACTTGTTGAATTTGAAAAAAAAAATTGTTAAAATACCATGCAAATAGAAAATAAAACATGAGACTTCACTTAAATGGAAATTCTTTTTTTTTAATTTTTTAAATGTTTATTTATTTTTGAGAGAGACAGAGAGAGCATGAGAGCCAGAGAGGCAAGGAGAGAAGGAGACACAGAACCCGAAGCAGGCTCCAGAGCCTGATGCGGGGCTTGAACTCACGGACCGTGAGATCATGACCTGAGCCGAAGTCGGATGCTTAACCGACTGAGCCACCCAGGCGCCCGTAGAATGGAAATTCTTAAGAAGAAACTAAGGGTATAAAAATCATTTTAGAGAAAAAAATAATGATTGAACTTACTTCTAATGTGAAAACCTCATTTGAAATTAAATTTGGTTTTATTAAATGATAAATGTACAACAAAATGCAAAAAAAAAATCCTGAACTTCTGCAAACACATATTCACTTTTTGTAAGGTGAACAAAGACTAGCTTATCTTTCATAATATTGTGATAAGATCTGACAGCACTGTTCTCCTTCTTCAACTGAACCTCCTGTCACTAATTTTAACTATCTTAATTACTTTATACTATTCCAAGTACTTTCCCTGTGTCATCTCATTTAATTCTTAAAATTACCTGTGAAGACAAATAATACTATACACAGGTTTTACACGAAAAGAAGGTGAGGTGCAAATAGCACACAAGAGAAGAGCAAGGGACTGGGACCTGGGAAAATGATGCCGAATCGCCTGCTATGAAAAAGAATGATTAATGGCACAATGTCACAATGACAGTAGATGAAGAGATAGGAAACCCATATTTGGATTTCAAATAGGGTCCTGTTACCTAACCGGTGACCTGATCTGTCTTCGGAAACCTCATCGGGCAAACGCTGCGTGCGAATGATGCCTGAGGTTCCTCGTGAATGAGTGGATATCACATTTTTCTGGTTCTACTAAAAGTTTTTCTTTAGATTCACTCACAGACTGCTTTTCTTTTACTGGCTGCCATTTTCCCCAGGGTCCCACCCCAATCTACCCATCATTTTGCACATCCTCTCTCTGCATAAACTCATCACCTCTCATCTATATGTTGATTAGACCCACATTTACCCGCTGCACTCCCTGGAATTCAGACTCCAATAGTTTATGTGTGCCAGGCACTTGTGTCCAACCAAGAAAAGGGAAACCACGCTGAGTATTTAAAATAGAGGAGATTGCTGCCTGACAGTTATTACATACTCCTGGTCTTCCTGAGAAACCAAGCAGTTAGCAGTGAGGTAGCCGACCTAGGGAGGTAGCTGAAGGAAGCTACTGTCCCTGCAAGCTGGAGGCTAGTGAGAGTGGAAACCCAGGCAAGCCTGAATTGCAGGCAGCAGGAGACAAGGAAGAGAAATGGCAAATGCCAGAAATATATACTGAGATACACAAGGATGGGGAGAAATATCCTAGATGCTTTCTTCCTCCCATTCTCCAACCTCTGTCAGTGCCTGATCAAATACAGCTGGACGCCAACTGGGCAGGGGAGCCTAGGAACCATCCTAGGGCACAGCTGCCCTGACAGGAGAGCAGAGAATGCACCTGAGAATACACCTTACGGCCCAGAGGTGCAGGGCCCGGGCAGTATTTTGCCTGGAGATGCCATAGACAAATCAACTTACGTACACCCTGAACTTAATTCACCCTCTTCCAGATCTTGCCTCCTTCTCCTCCTATGCTCTTCTACTACTAACAAAGTCTGCCCTGGTTTACACCATAATGTGCATCTTTTGCTGTCATTGATCTTTGATCTGTAATTATCTATTCTTATGCCCGTCTCCTCCATAAAGTTGAATGACATTTAGACCTAAGCTATGATTTAGCCATCCTGGTGTCCCAGCACTTAGCAGAAAGCCTTTGCCTATAATGTTGCTTTCTCAATGTTTGTTGAGTAAATGAATAAACAGTATAATCATATGTGAAAGTAATGCCCACTGATTTTCATATGACTCTAGTATTCAAGTAAATAGAGAAGCAATTCATGCGTACTTTTTTCAAAGTTTAATTACTTACTTTCACTTTTCTTTTAATTTTAAAGTTCAAAACTAAAATTGTCTTCATATAAATGTTCATAACTGTCAATGAATAAAAATGTGTTCGTCCTAATACTGCTTTCCTCTTCCTATCAGTCACACAAGAGGGAATCAGTCATAAGCTACTTTGTATTTTACTTAAACTTATGAGTCAATATGTTTACATTTTAGTGAACTGACTAATCAGTAGTTAATCTCAGATTATGGAGCAGAGGGCAGGAGGTTGAGGAAGGGGATAAGATAGAATACATAATGTAATGTGAGTCATTTACAGTCATGTACCCTTTTGGTAACAATATTTTGGACAAGTTATTTTTTACCGGCTTACTTTCCAAAATGTTGCCAATAAGTAAATTTATAATTGGCATATCTATATGAAGTGTGGCATGAATAGTTCTGTAAGAGACAGGTGATATTGCTAACAATACGGAGAAGAAAACTACAGTAAGTATTTAACCTGTACAAACAGCTTTCGGTTGAAAAGAATACACAGATAGGGACTAGGGAGAAAATTATTAAGTTACCCAAGAATTTAATCATTCTAAGCAGTTAAGAGGAAAATACCAATTTAACGTACGAGATTTTGTTTTGTCCCCATAGAGATGTAAGGTCAACTCCGTGTTGTCATCCAGGTAAATTTATGGTACATATTTTGTTTTGAGTGGTCAGAAGATTGCTTTCGCTTCCTTTTGTTGTCAGTCAACAAAAACAGCCAATTTGTAGGATAACAAACCACCAAACAAAGCAGACTTAGTTCAATTTGTTTTTAGACATAATAATTTCTTGACTGGATTTTTCCTCCTTTTAATTCTAATCCAGGACACCAGAAAAAGTGTCTCTTTGCAGATTAGCAAGATTATCTGGAGACTGTAGATCTTGCAGTGTTCCAGCTCACCCAGAGGGTTTCAGATTACTCATGCAAGCACTTTGTTTTATGCACACCTTGGTCCACTCTAAGGGAAACTGATCTACAAAGATATGCATACTTTAAATCAAAAGTATATCAGAGATTTTTTTAATGTTTATTTATTTTTGAGAGACAGAGAATGAGCGAGGGAGGGGCAGAGAGAGTGGGAGACACAGAATCCAAAGCAGGCTCCAGGCTCTGAGCCTGATGCAGGGCTCGAACTCACAAACTGTGAGATCATGACCTGAGCCGAAGTCAGACGCTTAACTGACTGAGACACCCAGGCGCCCCAAAGTATATCAGAAATTTTAAGTAATCACCCTTGAACAGTTTGTTTCTGTAACATTTTTCTTCTTATTTGGGAATTACAGTGTACACAATACAAAAAGTAATGTTTAATGGGGTTGAAACTTTATGTTGAGCACATTATATGAAATATTTTCTAATGCTAGTCATGTCCTTGTTCTATGTATTGAGTAGATCTATTTATTCTGGGTTCTGATTTTTTTTAAATCTATTTTTCCCCTTAGTCATTTTCTCCAGTAATGTTGCATCTTCCCTATAGCAGTGACTCATAAATTTTAATCTCATGCTGAATAATCTCATGCTCAGTGGGTCAGAATGGGAGATCAAGCAAAGGTTCTGGGGTTCCAACCTAAGTTGTAGTAGAAAATAGTAACCCTCTTGTGGACTGTCTCTGCTAAGGAATGGTTGAACTTTCACAATTTAAAAAAGTGCACAATGTAAAGTACAAACAAACACTGTGTTTGGCACATGACTACCATCCCTTAAATTGTAGCTATTATTAAAAGTGAATATAAAAGAGAGCCATTTGGATTCCATGCAAGAGTGGGATTCGTCAAGAATGACAAATGTCAAGCACTTTTTGGAAGAGCTATAGAAGACCACTCCTCTTAAAGATTTAGTTCAAATCAATTAGACTTCCTATTTGTAGTGACAAGTGTTTTCCCAATTTACGTCAAAACTCTCCCATACCCCTAATAGATGATCTAGCCCTTTCCTACATTGTTTTCATTAAGTGTTACGTAAGTAATAGTGTTACTGTTTGTTAGTGGGTATCCATATACGTCACATACAGTGACTGGCTTGACGCATTTATTGTCCTAAACCAGGTGTTGGCAAGCTTTTGCAGCAAGCATTAGAATCACACTTTGTATGAGGTTTAATTTGCCTGGCTGTGTGTATTTAAAAAACAATCCCCATACATCATATATTTTCTTAAGTATCTTTAGAGGCTTTAATTTAAGCACTCAATTTCCATTTTCAATGGGACAGAACAAATAAGCCTCTACCATTATAGAAATACGCTAAACTCTAGTCACAAATATTTCAAATAATTGACTCTGTGAAAGCACATCACCAATAATGTTAACCCAAGGAAGCAGGCACCAGGGGAGTAGGCAAGAGAACAAGATTCAACTCAATGTCTTACGGGAAGTGGGTTTTTGTTGTTAAAAAAGCATAACAATTTATGAAAAAATAACGAAAGTCTGTAATGACCACAACAATCTCATTTTAGCTTGCATCTCAAGTTTATTTTATACAGATCTATAGTTTATACATAGCTTTACCAGTGATTCATATGAGTCCCTTTTAGACAAATGAACATGTTTTGCAAAGTCCGTGAGAAAGTGTAGAACAGAAATCACTTCCTGAATTAAACCAATAAAAATCTAAGTCTCAGCGGCACCTGGGTGGCTCAGTTGGTTAAACATCTGACTCTTGATCTCAGCTCATGTCTTGGTCTCCGGGCGGTGAGTTCGAGCTCCTCATTGGGCCCCACGCTGGGCCTACTTAAAAAGGAAAAAAAAAATCTAAGCCTCAGTATTGGAGTCCTGAATCTCATTATCCTGTTTTGACAAATGTTTTTTTTAAGATTTTTAAGAGTATTTTTCTCTTTTTAAATAGGAAAAAGAAATGGAGTAGATGATGGGTAACTATCTCCTTTAGGGTTTGTATATTAGAATATCTAAGTGTTCAATGTAAAATACTCATTTCATTTTCTCTCTTTCCCTGACCAACGGGGGTATTTAAGAGTCAGCCTGCAAAGAGAAAAATATAAAACCACCCTGAAGGCCCTCAATTAGAGCGTAATAACAGATGTTAGAAGGGAATCCAATATGTCACCTAGCAAATAATGAACACTAGTTGTGACCAGCCCTGGGATAAGGACTGGGCTGCAGCATGGAATGTGACATAATCCTTCCTTTTCTGGAGCCCCTAATAGAGTTCCCACAATTCAAATAATAGGTATTACCTTGTTCCTGAAGAAAAATTCATCTCACCTCTTAGACATTTCCCATTTCTTCAGGCTCTATTTTTAATTAAACTAAGAACATTTCAAATTAAATATGAAATTTTTTTTTGTCTTCTGTATATCACTTCTCCTTTTTTTTATTTTGGAATTTTCAGATTCTGTTCATTTTAGTGATGTCAAGAATGCTCTATCAAGGAGTTAATTGATTAATTAATCCTATTATTGAAGTATAGTTGACCTTCAGTGTCGTATTAGTTTCAAACGTACCACATTATGATTTGACAATTCTATCCATTACTCAGTGCTTACCATGATAAATGTAGTCACCACCTGTCACCGAATAATGTTACTACAATATTATTGACTGTATTTCCTATGCTGTATTTTCCATCACAGTGACTTATTTATTTTATAACTAGAAGCTTATATCTCTTTTTTTTTATTTTTTTTTAATGTTTATTTACTTTTGAGAAAGAGAGAGAGAGCACAAACAGGGGAAGGACAGAAAGAGAGAGAGAGAGGGAGACCCAGAGTCTGAAGCAGGCTCCAGGCTCCAAGCTGTCACCACAGAGCCCGACGTGGGGCTCAAACTCATGAACCGTGAGATCATGACTAGATCTAAAGTCAGATGCTTAACTGACTGAGCCACCCAGGCACCCAGAAGTTTATATCTCTTACTCAAGGAGTTCATTTTACATAAAAAGTGTTCTTTTTTTAAGTTCTGTTTTATTGAAGATGACAATGGACAAAATTTATTGACAGTATGTTTATTGTTATAGCTGTTTTGTCAAAATCATTATGAAAATGTGATGTTATTTGGTTTTTATCTCAATTTTGAAGGTCAGGATGTTATCAAGGGAAATGTGATGAGTGGATTATTTTGCATCATTTGATTATTTGCCCTACACGAATTGTGCTTAAAAATTGACCAATGTAGGCACATTATATTATAAAATTGGTTTCAGTGGATCGAACATGTTTGCTTGTTTGTGAGTTTCTTGCCCTAATTTTACTAATGCGTACACTTTGTTTTTTTTTATATGCCTAGAATTGATCAGTGTCATACGTGAGTATATCTGTTTTGTGCAAGGCATTGTGTTAAAATTTGGATGCTACAGAGATCAATTCAATAGGTACGCTGATCTGAGGGGCCTTATGATCTAGGATGGTCCCATCTCATAATCAGGCAGTAAGCGAGCGTACTCAGCCAATGGGTAGAGCCAAAGCATTCACGGTAGTTGGAGACTTTGCCATAGCTGCTGTTAAATTTTTATTACCTTTAGTAATTGTAATGCAGAGAAGAATTGTGATAAAAATTCATAAATTTGAGAGAAAATTATGTGCTTTGGGCTTTGGAAAGCATTGCTAAATCTCTGGGAGTCAGTGGGGCGGTGGAAGCATGATTCTGTGCAAGAAGGTAGCGGTGGTGACTGCTTTGTAAGATGGACGAGGTCTAAATAGTTGGCAGTGGGAGAGGCAAATTCCAGGCTGAGGGAACAAGATGAGGAAAGACGCCAATGGAAGAAAGGACCTGGGGTATGTGGGAGAAAAGCAGTTCGGTGAAGCTGGAGCAAAAGGTACAAAGGGAGAGCACAGAAACTGGAAATGTGTACAAAGTCAGGTTGGATATGGAAGTTCATGCTCTGTGAACAGTGGGAAGTATTTGATGTTACTGAGGAACTTAGACACAACACTTACAATATTGAATCTTCCTGTGAAAGAACAAGGTAGACCTCTTTTTACATTCAAATCATCTTTTAGGACTTTTTTGGGCTTAAAGTACGGTTGGCCCTTGAACAGAGCAGGGGTTAGGAGCGAGGGCACCTTGCACTGTTGAAAATCTGTGTATGACTTTTACTCCCCCAAAACATAACAACTAATAGCCTACTACTGACCAGAAGACTTACTGATAACATAGTCAATGAACATGTATCTTGTATGCTATATGTAGCATATACTATAAAGTAAGCTAGAGCAAAGAAAATAAAAATCATGAGGAAAATATTTACAGTGCTGTACTGTATTTTTAGAAGAAACCTACACATAAGCAGATGTAAATCCACAGGTAACTTCAAACCCATGTTGATCAAGGGTCAACTGTATACATGTGAAATCCAGGTAGAAACAATATATATTATGTAGTTGGACTGTGAATACAGTCTCAATGCAGGTCTCAGTTTGGATCTAGATTCAGAATCGTAACGTAGTAACATGAACTGGCAACAGGGAGGTACGTTATCTCTCTTAAGCTCCATCCACCAGGAAAAGAAAAATCTCAGTAACAACATATACTATGCTTCCCCCGCTCCCCCTGCAAGTGATACACAGGGAAATTGAAAGCCAGAGGATTTTAGTGACTTTAGGGGCAAAGTGAAGACACAAACAAAGTCAAGAGACTTTAGGGTCAGTTATGTCTGACACTAAAAGCCATGGTCCTAACCAAAACACAATGCTGCCTCATCAGGGTTTAGGCATGGCAGGTGAAGATATTGAACTTACTGGGAAAAATGAGGGTGGTTGTTCAATCCATGGGTATGAGTAACATAATACGTGAACAAAGGATTGAGTCCAGTGCTTTCAAAGTGGGAATTTAAATCCCTGACTCTTGCTGCTGAGTTTAAATACAGACATATGTGGAGTCAAATTTATAAATAATTTTGTAATAAACCAAATTTGTTCCTTAATTTATTTGCTTAGGTATTCTTTACCTAATAGAGGATATTAGGTACATAATGATTTCTATTTTGATCTAGCTCCTTTGTGATGTGAAATGTAATATTTAATTATTTAAATCAATTTCTTTTATTCTCTGTGATGATATAAATCAATTTTCCTGGAAACATTCCTGGAAAACTTTCTTTTCCAACTTCATATGAAATACATCAATCATATTCAAATGTTCAAGTATGCTTATGTCTGGTAATGGGCTTTCTGGAATATTTTATTGACATATCTATCTTCTATTTGTCTCTACCACACTTATTCAATTATCCTAATTTTATTTTCAGTTTTTGAATTGGACTGTTTTTGAATTGAAGTTTTATTGAAGCTCTAATGTTGAGGTAATTGATGTTGGTACATAATATTTTCTTATTCATCAACATGGTATATTTTTATATGCCAGTTTGGACATGCTAATTTTTATATGCATGAAATCAGACAACTTACTTAAAGTCTCTAAGTCTCTGGCTCCTAATCTACAAAAGTAAGAACAGCAACAGTACTTCCCTTGTCAGTGTGTTGCAGGGATTGATGGAAATAGAGTGTGATGTGCTATGCACTGTGGCTGCCTCATAGTCAAAAAATGCTCATTATCATTGTCCTGATTGTCATCTGCGTCGTGTAAGTTATTACTTCCTGCCTCATTTTCCCCAAGCTTTTTTAACTCGTGTTCTCTAAAATGATTTCTTTTTCAGCCTTTGGCATTCCAGTGGAAAAGGTGCTGTTGTTTTGTTTTGTTTTGTTTTTTAATTTTTTTTTATGTTTATTTATTCTTGAGAGAGGGAGAGACAGAGAGAGACACACACAGAGAGAGAGAGATAGAGAGAGAGAGAGAGAGCAGGGGAGGGGCAGAGAAAGGGAGACAGAATCGGAGCTGACAGCACAGAGCCTTATGCCGGGCTTGAATTCATGAACCGCAAGATCATGACCTGATGATCTCAAGTCGGACCCTTAACCTACGGAGCCACCCAGGTGCCCCGAAGGTGTTTTTAGGGTCCTACATTTCCCAATTTGTTTCCAAATACAGGTATTAGGGTATTTCAAGCTGTTCTTCTTCCCCCCCACCCCCCACCAAATAATGCTGATGTAATCTCTTGTATAGTAATGTGTCCCCCCTCTTGAGAACGGCTTCCCTAGACCTGATCATATTTTCCCAACCTGCCCAAGTATAAAATCAGTGCAACTGATTTCTGGACCTGTGGTATTCACTAGGAACTTAAAATTGAAGCTGTCTATTAAAAAGTCTATTCTTGAAATATAAAAATCATTCTGGGTCTTTACGCTGAGCCAGATTCATCTCTGGAGGTTATTGACGGACCACTAAATGTTAAATAAGTTTCTGGAAGAAACCATGGATATTTCTTAGCCTTAGTACAGTTCAAAGAACTGGCAGTTACCAAACTTAAAGCCCAGAATATTTTAGGCTCTCAGAAATTAGTATTTCTAATGTCAATTTTTAATATTTTTTAAAATGTCTTTTTTTTTTTTTTTGCCTACAAGTCCCTGAAATGCTTGCATTGGGAGTCAGTGCTCTGATTTATTTTTCAGAGAGCAGGTTTTAAATCAAGATAAGGACATTAAATATAGCAAAAGATACTGAATGAATATAAGCCAAGAGTATTCTCTCAGCATAGGTGTAGAAAATTTGTAAAACAGATGTATATATGTTATAGACATACAGTGTTTACCTTGTTCTAAATGCCTTTTCATCATCTGGTTCATTTGTAACAAAACAGTAGAGGACACAGATATGAAATAATGATTCCAAGTTTATAGTTATGGAAACAGAGATTCACAGCAATGAAACTATTCACTGAGAGTCACATAGCAACTAATGAAATAGTCTGGATCAAAACCTACAGATACATCATCTAATATCACCTGACTCTGGCCCATTGTACTTTCTGACATTTTTATCTTTATATTGATAGTTATAGTGCTACTTCATGAAAAATTATTTTGAATTTATGAGTCTATAATAATTGGAAAAGAAAACTTTCACCTATGTTGATGCTTATGGCCAATTAACTAATATCAATATCAATTACATTATAGACACTATGTAGCTTACCAATAAGTTTTAAATCTTGTTTTATCAGATACTTAAAATTTCCACAAAATTGCTGTGCTCAAAATAGAATTGTATTAACAAAATAGATGTGTACACAAATGAAATAACATATATATGGTAATATGATTATAAATTTTAAATGAAGTAGACATTTTTATTTAGTAGAATATAATTGTGTCATAATTTTCTTCTGTAAGAAAAGAAAACTAATCTACTAGATTATGACATATACCCAATATTTTTAAGTTGGATTAATAAAATAAAGTTAAAATAATATAAATATTTAAGAAATTTAGGAGAGTATTTGTATAACCTTGGTGGCATTTGCAGAGTAGCTCTCTAGCCATTAAATGAAACCCACAAACCATGAAATAAATAATAGATTTTTTTGTCTGCAAAAAAATAATAAAACTTATATGTTACAAGAACCAAAAGCAAAGGCAACAAGCAAGTGATGAATGGGCTAAAAAAGTTAATATATGATCATCAAATGATCATTATCCTAAATAAATATCTCCTTAAAGGTCTCCCATGTTTTGCTCAAATAAAGAGGAAAAAAACATGTTTAGAAATTATGACATGGCATTTCAGTGAAACTGACATTTCACTGTAGAGAATTTATCAATTAACTTATAATTGTTAAAATAAAAAAAATTAAATGATAAAGCCACCAGGTTCAAGTTCTAACTAATAGTAATTCCACAGGAAATAGTAAGAATGGAGAGGAATATTAATCAAAAAATAGCACGTTTCTGTCCCAAATCAAAGAAAATAAATTTCCATGTTGCAAAGACAAAAATGAGGAGACCTACACCTGGCATAACATCATCATAGTTCATAAAACCAAGGAGGATTTCAAATATTTCTGGAGGCAGTTATTTAATTAAAAACATTATATACAAAAGAGGAAGGATAGGGATCCATAAAATTTCTCACCAGCAAAATAGACATTTACAAGTATAGAGAAAAATAGGTAATGCCCTTGAAATTCCAAGTGGCAGGGGTTGTGACTAAAATTCTATCCACAAAGTATCCGCCAAGTCTAAGGGTTGAGTTAAATCATTTTGGGGAAGGCTGAGTCTCAAAAATTTTGCTACTTATGCTACCTATCTGGACGTTACTTGAGGATATGTTTCACCAAAACAGAGACTAAATCACACTTGGTCACAAGCTGACACACACACAACTTGGGCACCAAGAGACAGGAAAAGTAGAGGAAAGAAAGGTGGGAACTTCAGTGAGGAAATGAGAAGAATCTAAAGACGGTAGCCAGGTGGCAGGTGCAGGGAGCACCTGGGAAAATCTGATCAGACCCTGAAGAATTCTAGCTGCAAGTGGGTGATGAGTGGGGTGTGAGTGCAGGAGGGGAAAAGAGAAATTGCCGGAAGTCATGATGTGTCTGGCCAAGTGAAACATGGTTTTGAGAGGGATTTTAGTACTCTTGGATATTTTACAAACAGTTAAGGGTGTAGTACACAGAAAGCTAAGCAAATTGTGAAACAAAAACAATCATTTGAGGGAAAACAAAAAGAGTTAGGTAAAGAACCCCATGAATACCCAAATGGTCTCAGATATGAACAACGTTAGTCAACTTAATATAAAAGCCAAATATTAGTATAACCAAGATTGTAACCTAAGTATGTTGCAAGGATGAGGAAGGCTAAATCTTCATCTACCAAAACAAAAAATCAATAGGTTATAAAGGCAATACCAAATTATTTTAAGAAATATATATACAAGGAACCAAAGAAACAGAAAATAGGCAACAATAGGTTTTTCTTGGTGATTTTTTTCAAGGGTTAGGGAAAATGAAGAATTGGGACGTGCGAAAATTGATTTTGGAGAAAGAAGGCATAAAATGTACAATGATTCAACGTTTCCACATATGAGAGAATAAAAAAATAGAGCTAGTGATCAAATAATATTAACAAGTACAAGAAATAAGTGCCATTATTTGCCACAAATAGCTTCCTCCTATTACCCTAAGTGAGTATGAATATTCATTTCTTAAAACTCTTTAGGAATAGTTACTGCAATTAAGTGCTGTCATTAACATACTCATTCATTAAAGATATTCTGATCCTGTTACATAGAGAAAGTTCTTTCACTTTAAAGAAACCTGACTTTGATGACAATAAAATACAGAATCTCTGGGGAAGAAAGGCTGTGGAATTCAAACTATCAAGTTGCTTTACCATTTTTTTCCCTGTCACCCAAGAGTTGAAATGAATTTTATAAATGTTCAGCAACAAAAATTTCAGAATTCTGGAAAATGCTAGAATTCATTCAAGATAATTTGTTTTTCTACCATTTAGATTATTAGATATTTTCTCCAATTAAGACATTCTTATTTATTTTATCCAGAAAGTCATTTGGAAATTTATGTAATTTTTTTGTAGGGAAAAAAAACCTTTTATATTTAAGCAAAAAGGTAGAACTACCTTCCGCCCCCCCCCCCAAAAAAAAGACCAGCACATTTCACAAAAAAAAGCCTTTACTCAACAGAATAACACTTTCCCTGAGGAAACCAATTTTACAGATAAGGAAGTAACGCAGACCTAAGATAATATACTCAAAGGAGAGTGCACACGGCTTCTTTTTAAACGTTTGACCGCTAGTCTCTAAAACAATCAGTATATTCTATTTGCTTTGCAACAATAAAAATCATAGGGGGGAAGAAAGCATTCACCTGTTTAATTCTTTTATTTTAAGAAAGAATTGCTCTCTATTCAAGTCATCTTTTGCACTTGAGTATCTTCCTGCATGAAGCAGATGTGGTTTTAGACTGTTATCAAAAGCAGATGCTTACTTGCTCACAAAATAGCACACCATTGTGAATTCTATAATTTACATTGCCCTCTGATGTCCAGAAACTGTCATTGGTGTTAAGGAATACTAAGTAGCTGTAGCAGAGCTTTATCTTATGCATTTTATTTTGACATTATTGCTGATATATATGTATACATATTGCGTATGTGTATCAACAATATATATATATGTATTCTATACCTGTATATATCTATATTATATAGATGTGTATGTATTCTATTTGATGACTCACCTTAAAAAACAAACATATCCTCCTCAGTAATAGGAACCAACCATAGAATCACACTCCATTTGTTTGCTAAGCACTTGACTGGTATCTTTAAAATTTTGGTGGCCCCAATTCTTATAACAAGTCTCTAAACTAGGTATTATAATATTGATGAGATTCCCACTGTCTAACACAGAGGCTTGCATAAAACACCCACTTAATAAATATTTTTTGAATCGAGAAACCAAGATTCAGAGAGACTTAAGTATAAATCAAGCCTAGTATTATAGGGGTGACATTTGAATATACCTGCCATGAGCAAACATCTCTAAAAGCGATATTAATCATGTATGCCGATGTACAGCTTTTTATGGAGTTTATCACTCTAAAACTGAACTCAGATGACATTTCTTCAATTAAAAGCTATCTAATCTACTTAAAACTATAGTAATTCTGCGTTTGTATTGGTTGTGCTTCTTTTTTCACAAAGCCCAGCTGGATCTGCAGAAGATGATTAATTATGAATCTCTACCAGAAAGAACCAGTGCCGTGGGGAAGACAGATATGTTCATGGACAATTATAAGAGTTATAATACAAGTGAATGCACATTGAATATTAAGGCACTTTGCTTTAGATTGGCTGAGGAAAGCCTTCCTGTTAGGGAGTACTTTGGTAGATGGTTCTTGAAGTAAAAGCAATAACAAGTATAACTGGAGGAGGGTTGGTGAGGTTTCCAATAAGAGGAAGCTTCATGTTCAAAACCTTAGGATTGTGAGAGACTATGTATTATTGGTGAACCTGTGGGCACTTCAGTGTGACTGAAGCAGAGTTTTATGCTGGAGGGAGACAGGGCTTGAAAGGTAATCATGGTTCAGATAACTTTTGAAATATCAGGCACTGTCAGCAGGAATTTAAACTCAACCCTGTAGACAGGCAATTGGAAGCTAAGGATGGATTTTTAAAAGGAATATTACATGATCAGATTTGGTGCTATGAAGGATGTATTATAAGGGATCACATCTGTAGTCAGGGGACCAGGTAGGAGGCAACTCAGAAGTCCGAGTAAGAAATGATAAGGACGAGAATGAAGGCAGAGATAGCAGTAGAAGAAAAGGGGATAGACAGCTCTGAGAGATATCTAGAAGACAAATAGGAATGTATTCATTTTAGGGACCCCTCAGTCAGTTAAGTATCTAACTTTGGCTCAGGTCATGATCTTGTGGCTTTGAGAGGTCGAGCCCCACATTGGGCTCTGCACTGACAGCACAAAGCCTGCTTGGGATTTTCTCTCCTTCCTTCTCTGCCCCATCTCTCTCTCTCTCTCTCTCTCTTTCTCAAAATAAATAAACTTAAAAAAAACACACACACAACCTTTAAAAAAAAAGGGATGTGTTCATTCTAAAAATGATTCAGAATAAAAATGCAAACAGAAGTTTTAGGCACTAGCATTCTAGAAATGAAATAATGTGATTATGGTCACTTTTTTAAATGATCAGTTGTTAAAGCAAGTATGATTTAAAAAGAAGAAACTAAAAGTGTTAACAGAGCTCAGTGTAAAAAGTGATAAAATAAAGGAAAGTGGGGGGAAATGATAAAAAGCAAACCTGTGCTTCACAGAATTTTAAAGAAAGAAATAGATTGTGTTTTAAAAGGCCATATGGTATGCGCATCAGAGAACATTTTTAAGATGAATTAAAAGAGTAAAATGGAGTTTGAATGAGGTTGAACACTTAAAGTTTGCTCTAACTTTGTCTTTATACACGTACAGTGTCCTCTCCTTGATCTCTTATTTGGAAAGCCTGATGGATCAGCCCCTCCTGTACTGATCACTGTGTGAGCCTAGGCGTAGGGCTCTCTGAGCGAAGGGGGAAAATCACTGGCAAACAAGTTCAGATGAGGGATTTGATTTTTTTAATAAAAATTGCCAGTCCCTATCCTGAAGACAGTGAGGGGATTAGTTGAATACTTTTTATTTTATCCGTCGTTGGTATGTTACAAAGAAATAAAAAGTTCAGATGCTACCATAAGGTATTAAAAGCAGGTTTAGTCAAAAGAAGTTACTAGTCTATATTTGAAATTGCATGAATGTTGGCATACACATTTTAGAAAGTTCTCTGGGAACACTGAGGGCTTTTTTCAGAAGCATGAGAAATGGAATTTTTCAAAATACTCCCTCTTCTAAAATTAACGGAGTTAGTGTTTTTACCTTTTGAAATGTTTTTTTTTTTCATTCAGTAATATTTCATTAACCAAAGAAACAGGATTACTGGTTGAACAGCTTAAGTCAGCAAGCTGTCTTTAGTACCGAGTTGTGTGAGTCCATTTTCCATTCTGTGGTTCTGTATTGAGTTAAGCAGGGGCATCTGTTGGGCTTCTAACTGTTGTAATTGGTGGAAAAGGTAGTTTAAAGTGATTTCAATTACTGCAAGAGGCCAGAAAAACTGGAACCATTTGTCAACAATTTATTTTCAAGACAGAGAGCTTTTTCTTCAAGTGTTTGTTACTTTGGATAGTCTGATGGTTTGAATTCATTTTCTTTTAGTTAATGATGAATTGGCTGGGTCAAAATTTAGGTCAAGTTGTGCAGTTTAGTTGGATTTCAAGACTGCTGTGATCTTTCTCAGCCAATTTACAGTCTGCTTTTTTTATAGTCAGCAGTGTGGTTATCTGGATAAATTTAATATGAGCTGTTGCTCATTGGTTTGTGGATGTTTAGAGCTGAAATGGGATCTGTTTTCAGAATGTGTGGTTTTTTTTGTGAGGTTAGAAATATGAATTAGCAATTTCAGATTAAGGTCTTTGTAGCATTTGATTTGATGTGTTAGGCTCTCATAAAACTAAGTTTAATTGAGCATTTTCTCCTTCATAGATTTTTTTTTCCTTAATAAAGTGCTCAGGTATATTCAAAATAAGATATTCCACTAAAATGTTCCTGAAAGTAATTTTATTTTAAATTAAGAGAATGGAATGATTGTGTTACTGAAAAAAAAATGACTTTTCAAATGACTTTTGAAAATTATATCTTCATCAATTAATGAGTAACTGATTATTTTTCCTTCCAAAATATTACCTAAGATTCAATCTAAGTTGAATGGTTATCACGATAGACATGATAACATGGAAATATCCAATATTATATTACTTAAAACAATACAGCTTTTAATTTATTAAGAAAAATTCCTTGCTGTGGCACCTGGGTGGCTCAGTGGGTTAAGCGTCTGACTTCGGCTCAGGTCATGGTCTCACAGTTCGTGAGTTTGAGCCCCCTGTCGAGTTCTGTGCTGACAGTTCAGAGCCTGGAGCCTGCCTTGGATTCTGTATCTCCCTCTCTCTCTGCCCCTCTGACTCTCACTCTCTCTCTCTCTCTCAAAAATAAACATTTAAAATTTTTTTTAAATAATAATTAAGAAGGAATAATTCCTTCCTAATTTCAACATCAAAGTTTTGATAAAATTCAAAAGTCTACATTTAAGTTTATTGGTAGGGCAAAATATATCAGATTTTAGTTGAGTTGAGTTGACCTGCAAACTCCTTCTCCTGTATCTTATGCCTCAGGTTTGGTTACAATATTTTTCCAGTCACTGTCTCCTTTCCACAGGTAGGCAATTGCCAAATCCTTGAAGATTTTATCTCTTACATATTTCTTAGATTTTTTTCCCTCTTTCCCGTCTCAACAACCGCCCAATTGTAAGTTTCCATCATATGTCACCTTGAGACCCATTTGTCTAAGCGTGCTTTTAACCGGCAGTACCATCATCTTCAAGATCAGCTTCGACAGCCACTGTCTGCTGTGGCTTGGTCATTCTAGCATAAAGCATTTCTATTGACTTCTTTCAACTGCTTAACTCTCTCTGGGTTTTAATACGGTAAGTCCTTCTTTCTGCTCCCCCCCCTCCCCACTTTCCTCCTGAAGTGTCCTCTCTCCCATTTTACATCCTGGTTATACGAGAATTGCTTATAGTTTTCCATGTATGTTCTGCAGTTCCTCCTCTCCCTTCTTGAGCACCTGCTGTTCTCTTTACTCAAGGTGATCACACCCTTTCAAATGGTTTTATCCTCATGGCTTCAGGCCAGTTCCTCAGCTACCTTCTTCAAGGAGCTATCCGTGGGGCCCCGTGCACCTGGCTCTGTTAAGGAAGTATTCTCTTTGTACCTTCTGTGCACCTATCAGAGCACCAACCGCCCTGTCTCAATTCTGTCTCCTCTGCCAGCCCATGAACTGAAGGGATTCAGAGATGTAGAGGTAGAAGGAAAAAATTCTTAGCTTATGTCATTGAAGTCTTTTTTTCATGAAGGACAATAAAGAATAATTGCTTTCTTAAGCTAAAGGCAAAAATAAAATATAAAATAGTACTGATGAAGCATAAATTCGTTAGTAAGAAAAGGTTTACAAAGCCATGAGTAAAGTGATACTTTCCAGTGTTTTTGTTTTTGGTTTCGTGTGTGTGTGTATGTGGGGAGGGATTGTAAAAATTTGGAGGCAATGTATGTGTCTATTACTGGAAGAATAGATAAATAAAGCTCATTATATGTGGGTAAAGGAATACTACAAGCCTATCAGAAAAAAGTGACCTAGATCTCATATCATAAAATCAATACATTTCAAAAACATAACTTTGAATGGGAAAGAAATTAATAGTAAGAGATTTATAGTACCATATTACTTCAGGAAAAAATAAATACAAAACAATTCTAGATATTTTACAGCTCTGCCATCTTATAAACATTCATGTCAGTGAATATATGGAAGTTGGATTGAAAGGATTATAGCAAATAGACAACTTGGGGTGGTGAGATGAAATTAGCCGCATGAGGAACACCTTGGTGGCTCAGTCAGTTGACCATCTGAGTCTTTATCTCAGCTCAGGTCTTGATCACAGGGTCATAATTTCAAGTCCTGTGTTGGCTCCATGCTGGGTGTGAGGCCTACTAAAAAAAAAAAAAAGTAGCATGAAAAGAAAAAATTTAACTAAAATTAAATACCAAATATGCAAGGATCCTCACAGACACAGAAAACTAAGTAAGTGCTGTGTGCTGTGAACAGAGGAGTGTGAACAACTCGATTCTGCACACCTGCAGTTAAAAAAAAGTTGGAAATAGTGTTGCCTGGGGAGGCTTTCTTGAGAAGGTGACGGTGGTTTGAACACTGAAGGAAATGATGGAGAGGGCTGTATGGACACCTGGGGAAGGACTGCTCCTTACAGAACAAAGTGTTTTTACAGAGAGACATGCCCCGCACAATCAGGGAAAAGGTCACTGTGGTGAGGAAGAGTGTGAGGAGATGAGGGCCAGAAGCCCGGAAGCAGAAGACTCTAGGAACTTTGCCTTTTATTGAACATGGTGTGGGACACTGCTGGCGGGTTTCCAGCCAAGGGGGAAACAGTCTGCTCTTTTGAGAATATTCTGAAGAGAGGCAGGGTAGAAGAAGGGAGAATGGACAGATCCTTGTTGCAGCTGTCCAGGGAAGAGATGATGCTGTCTCAGACCAGGCTTAGGGTCCAGTGTGGTAAGAAGTACTTAGATGAAGCAAACTGAGTAGAGATTCATATGCTAGTGTAATTGCTTTTTTTAAAAGCAAGGTCATAATCATCAAACGAAGCCTGATTATGTCAGGGGTGTAGGAGGAGGATGCCGTGGGGGAAGGGTTAATCATTGGCTTCATCTGAATTTATGTTTTCTTAAGCTGACCTGTCATTACATGTGTTTACTATATATTCTTTATGCTCCATTACACCTACCTAATCTATTTTTAGTAAGCCTAAAGACAATGTTGAGTACTTTTAACAGTAATTTTTCCATTACATCCGGGATGCTATTTTTGAACATGAGATTTATTCAAATAAACCTTCATAAGGCAGTATCTTTCATCAGTAAGAGACAAAAAACAACACTAATTGTAAAAAGAATGTTTACTGGTTACTGCAGTTAAGACATTTATAGGTGGAAATAGCTTCAGGAAATGCCAGCCTTCAGCCCATTTTAGTTTCTCACTGCTTTCTCAATTTTCTCTGCAAGTTAGCCTTGTACTCAGGCTGTTCCATGAGGCTGGGAACAGAGCTGCTGGCTGCCCTGGGACCCAGCTATAAGACCTTGACTTGAAGGAAAGAGAGAATCTATCTCCTAACATCCTGGTGAGGGACTCTGATATTTCCTGTGTGGGACAGATTCCCATCTCTTGAACAGTCACTGTGGCAAAGAAAATGGAGGATGATGGTTTTCAACCTAGCAGACACATGCATGTGGGGGCAGACATTCCCAAGGTAGTGGTGGAAGAAGATAAGGGATGCTGGAAACATAAAATATGAGAGTTTATATTAGAATGTTTCTGTGTATACTTACATATAAGTCACTTTCAAATATATATTGAAATCTATGAACCTAAACAGAACAGACAGGGCAATGGCAACATACACACAAACTCCCCCCTGCACCCCCCCCCACACACACTCATTGCATAGATGCTAGAAAATTCCCTAACAAATATGAAAGGAAATGGGAAATGTAAACAGTAGAGTTTTTAAAAATAGATACAGACTATAAATTATATGAATAATAATGATAAGTATGGTAACTTCTTTTAATACAGACACTGTAGAAGAATTTTACTTGGAATGAAAAACAGAACAGAGGGCTATAATAAATTTCTGAACGGTGTTTTGATATTCTATAGTCCTCATATCAATGTGAAAAGAAAGTTGTCAAAGTTCATCAAGTATTAATGGATACTTCATTTGACTTACCATTTTCAAGTGTTACGTGGGGACTATTTCCAGAAATTCAACAGTCTACCCTCTTTTCTTCTTAGCTCCTTCTGGCTAAGCATATACCGCTGTAATAGTTACAATCTTGGATGTACTAGAACTGACATAGCCAGGCCCTGTGGTTAAACAACATAAAGTTTTAAAATTACATTATTGTGTAGAAGATGCTTTTTTGTAGGAAGAGGAATGAGAATGAATTACATGTGATAACTACATGTGTAATTACATATGGCAGTTCTTATATTAAAACAAAATAGTAAATCAAAACATAACAAAGATGATTCATTTAATATATTAAAATGTTTAGGTTCATGGTCTTCACCTTATCTGAAAAGCAGAATATTTACTAATTAATTTGGATAAGTTTTAATTAAAAAAACACTCCATCAGGTCATTGCCTTTCTTATCAAAAGTACAGCTTTTTTCTTTAATTTTTAAACTATTTATTGATGTTTGTTTATTATTAGAATTCTGATTATTTAAAAATAATTTACTCTTCTATTTCAGAAAACTCATTTGTGTCAATCCATTTCATGTTGAAATATTTTTATTTGAGTCTATTTTCAAGGGTTATTTCATTATGAGCTAAAGTTACATACCAATCTTTGCAATTCCTAATAGTATATTCTCATTATGCCTCAGCTGATCTGAATATTATAATTTATCCATTTCCTATAATTTCAAGTTTCCTTAAAAAAGAAACTAAAGAAAGTCTGATTTACTAAATTTGGGGATGATAATGCCAAGCATTTTTTGTATCAGATACTATCTGCATCATTTGAGCAAAATGCAGATAATATGTGGGCTTAAAAGACAGATAACATATTGACTACTTATTCAGCATATTATACACTGACTACAGAGAGAATATACGGAGACTTTCATTTTGCTGTTGAAACAATTGGAGAGATGATAGCTCTTTTTGATCAGAAAGAGGCTTAACTTGTTTTGTTTTGTTTTGTTTTGTTTAAATCCTTAGTTACCATAGAATGTAGTAATGGTTTGAGGAGTAGAATTTAGTGATTCATCACTTACATACAACACCCAGTGCTCATTCCAACAAATGCCCTCCTCAATGCCCATCACCCATTTCCCCTACCCCCATCAACACTCAGTTTTTTCTCTGTATTTAAGAGTCTCTTACAGTTTCCTTCCCTCTCTGTTTTTATCTTATTTTTCCTTCCCTTCTCCTATGTGCTTTTGTTTTGTTTCTTAAATTCCACATATGAGTGAAATCATATGATGCTTATCTTTCTCTGACTGACTTATTTTGGCTAGCATAATACATTCTAGTTCCATCCACAGTGTTTCAAATGGCAATTCTTTCTTTTTTTTTTTTTTTATTGGAAAGCAGCTTAACTTTAATCGATCAGGAACACTGGAATTTGGTAGCAGGTTTTCAAAGGCCGTGGAGAGCAGTAGCAACTAGTCCATAAGAGAAACAATCTAATTTCTGTTCTTTTAAAATAGGTTACTAAATTTCCTACTTAATAATTTTAACTTCAATAGTAATTGTGTTTTATATTTATCAAGAATGTTAATCATCTTGGAGTGCCTAGTGGCTTAGTCAGTTAAGCATCTGACTTCGGCTCAGGTCATGATCTCGTGGTTCGTGAGTTCGAGCCCTGCATCGGGTTCTGTGCTGACAGCTCAGAGTCTGGAGCCTGTTTCAGATTCTGTGTCTCCCTCCTTCTCTGCTCCTCCCCTGCTTGCACTCTGTATCTCTCTCTCAAAAATAAATAATAAACATTAAAAAAAATTTTTTAAGAATATTAATCATCTTGAGTAGTTCATTCACTAGTGAAGCCTAAGGTCAGTGCCCATGTACAGACATGTAGGATGTGCACAGCCCAATTCCAGGAGGCACTGTTAAAATAACTCAGTTGTAAACCACACCCTCTGTGTCTATCAGTGTGACATTCCTGCCAGAGAAATGCAGTACATTATACTATCTGGACTCGGGGTCCAGAATGACTCAGGATTTACAAAAATTAGATGTTAAGGGACAATCTCCATTATAGTAAGTTAGAACTGTTAATAACCTATTGAGCACTTAAATATGCTGGGCTTATTTAATCTTTGCAAGAACCTTGTGATGTAAAACTGCTTTCTCCCTGACCCTTATTATTATTGTGTCTGAAAGGTAGATGTGATGCCTCGATATGCGGCATGCATCTTGCAACTCTTAGGCAAAAATGATGTATATGAATACTAAAAATGACAGAATAGGAATATGTAAAGAACCCAAATTCCTAAACTCATTACTGTAATGGCAAACCTATATCCATCTGGTTTTCTTTTATACAAGAAAAATAAATCCCCATTTGTTTAATCATTCTAAGTAAGTTTTCTTGTTTCTTATAGCTGAAAGCAATTCTTAAGGATGCAGAAGGAACAGAATAGGAAAAAAAAGTGAGAAAAAAAGAAATTAAAGAAAGTAGAATGAATTACAAATCACCTTTTAATTCTTATTGATGTCTTTAAATCACTTCATAAAAGATGACTTTAATTCAAGTAGATTAAACATATCTAGCTACACGCTATTTAAAGAGAAAAATATCATAGAAAAGTTGAAAAGTAAATTAAAATCTCATAGAAAAGTTGAAGAAAAGAGACAGAAAGATATATATCATGAAATTATTATTCACAATAAAGTTGGTGAAATGGTGGCAGAGTCAGACGAAATGGACAGAAAAATCAAGGTGGGAGACAATAGCCTCCTTAAGTCACTTGTAATGACCATTTCAAAAACATGATAAAAAAGAGAGAGAGAGAGAGAGAGAGAGAGAGAGCGCCTTTTCACAGTAGCAGCATAAAGTCTAAGATTCCAGGAAATAAATCTAAAAAATACAACACTTTTTGAGAAAAGTCCAAAATACCGTTGAAGTTTACATAAGACATAAATGAATAGGCATAGAGAGCATGATGGAAAAATTAATATCATAAACATTGCACTTGTTCCAAGTTAACATGTGAATACCAAGACAGTTCAATTAAATAACAAAAGCTTATTATGGAATTTTGAGAGCTGATTCTAAAATTCATATAAAAGAGCTAAGGGCCCAAAAATTTTTGAATAAAAACAATAAAGTAGAAAGATTACTTATAAAATTATAGTACATGAAATGCTGTGATGTAGAACAAGTATAATCTAGTAGACCAATGAAACCAAACGGGTGACCCAGGAAATGTCCTTGTGTATATGGAAACTTTATTTACACCAAAGATTGCATTGCAGATAAATAATTTGGAGAAAATTCACTGCCAACATAAAAAAAAAATTACTACTACCTCATACTGTAAAAAGGCATTAATAGGTAACTGTGGATGGTTTAAATATCTAAAATGAAAAGTAACACTTAAACTTTCAGAAGGAAATAGTGACTGTCTTCCTAATTAAAGGCAAAATACAATAGAACTGTTAAAACACAAAACCAAAACCATAATGTAAAAGACTAATGAACTTGACTACATTACAATTAAAATAAACTCTTGTTCAGAAAATGACACCATAAAGAAAGCAAAACAATATGAAGACAGCAGGTATTTGCTATGAATGTAAAGGGAATAGATTGGAATCCAGTAAGTATGTGTGTGTGTGTGTGTGTGTGTGTATACACACATATTGGTTTCCTAAAACTCATTAAGAAAACCCAGAATTTGCAGAAATGTGAATGATAAGCTGCTGATGGAAGAGTGGTACATGAAATGTTAGTAAAAACATTTGGAGACCAATTTGACAATAACAACTAAATTTGTACATTTGTAAACTGTTCAAAGCTATGATTCCAATATATCCTAAATATTCTACCACATCTTAACCAAACTCTTTTATCCATGTGTAAAGAGTTATATATAAATGTTCATTTTAGCTTTGTTTATAATAATGTAGAATTGGAAAACTATATTCATGACCAAATGATAGATAAATAAGTTTTATATATTCATTAACATTATAATAAATGAAACTATGCAGATGATGAAAAATCACTTGAGTTACATTATACACCTATTTTTTATAACTCCTAGGAAATTAGGAAAGGAAGTTTTCCTAAATTTTTGTAAAATGATATATATATATTGAAAATCGTATACATATGTATAGCTCTATATGTAGATTTATATGTAGATATATGTGTGTGTGTGTGTGTGTGTGTGTGTGTAGACATATAATTTCACTTATACAAGAAATTTTGGTGCATAATTTAAAGCTCAGACTCAAGGATGTCCAGTACCACCACTAACATTTGACGTAGTATTGGTTATTAACATAGTATTGGTTTTGGCTCATGTTTAAATAAAGAAAATAAAGACGTACAACAATTGAAAACATTATTTGTGATCAGTTTCAGTTACATATATATGTAGAAAAATCTCACAGAATCAATGGATGTTAGAACAAATAAGAATTACTCTAGATCAACAATAATTATATATATACAACATAATATCAAAACATTCATAATATCATAATATCTTGGACTTAACTTATAAAAATAACTAAGATATATACAGAAAAATAAAAGCAACTTTAAGACTCTATTAAAGGGCATTAAAAAACTCTGGATAAATGTAGAATCATTCCATGTTTCTTAGTGAAGCAACAAAATATAAATCTAATATAATTCCAATTAAATTACCAGCTGAGCATTTTTAAGGAGCTCAGTATACTTATTTCTAACATACATATGAAATAACAGAGAACCTCAACATCTATGTCAACTTTGAATAACAGGTGCAAAGAGAGCTTTGGTGTCGATTAGTGTTACTCGGTGATTACTTCCATTTTTCTGATTCTCAGACTGGCTTCCTTGTGACACAGTGGGTCCTTTGATGAGTCCTCGCCAATGAGTGGTAGTTGGTAATGATGTGTTTCTGGACTGAGCATTTAATTGCTGGTGTGAGACTTGGAAAGTTCTCTTTTCTCACAGACATGACAGTCAGTGAAGAGGGAGATTGCTGACTGTCCCATCAGCTTAAGGCATTGTGACTTTCAGTTTTGGTGGTGTTTGTTACTGCAACAGAATCTAATCTATCCTGTCTGACACAAGAGTGAAGTTACCCTGCAAGGTATTAAGACAAATGATAAAAAGAGTTTGGTATTTGTCGAAGATGAAGGGGACAGTGGCATAGAATACAAAGCATAGAGATAGACCCAGGGATATAATGTGAACTGAAAGTGGCATCACAAATCAAAAGGACTATTTCAGGAACAGAAGAAAATAAAAACAATAAACAAATAACAATAAAACCCTGGATTACAATCTAAATATGTAATAATTGATGTGTCATGAGGTCCTAGAGGGAAGCAGTTGACACATTCAAATGGAGTAGTTAAAGAATTTAATGAAAGGACCACATACAAAGTGGGGGAGGTTAAGGGAACCACCAAGGAAAGGTGAAACATTAAAAGATTGGCCCCAACAAAAAGCCACTCCCACTCCCGAGGCTAAAGAGGCGTGAGGAGAGAGGCTGTTGCCCCAACCCAACAAGAGCGACAGCCATGGTACAAGAGATTCCAGGCAGAAGCTATAGCCTTTGAAGCCAGGCACCAGCCTCTGTAAAACAAGCCAGCAAATGACAGTGGGTCATGGGCAATTAATAGCTCAGCCTCTGTCCTCCTGCCATCACACTGCCCGGGACTCATTGCTATAACCCCAGTGGAAGTGTAAGGTGATGAAATCCAGGTGGTGTAGTTCAAGGGTTCTTTTTCTCAGGGCAAAGCAAGGTAAGACTAATGAAGAGGAGAGAGACATAAAAGAATATCTAGCAAAAGTGGGCTGAGAATAAATAGTTGAGGTGGAATTCTAGAGTGTTCTTTTATCTGGCATGACAGTTAAGGACAAAGGAGATGAAATGACAGCTGGAAAAAATAGGATCAAGGAAGGCTTTTATCGGATATTCCTCTATCCTATGAAAAACCAAAAGTAAAACCTGAACTGTCAGTTAAAACTGAAAGGACGACCAAAATTACTGTGTGCTGAGGGTGGTAGAGTTGATTTAGGAACAGGGAGATGATATAAATAACCTGGTGGGCCAACCTAAACATTTGATTCCCATCATCCCTTAACCCTCATTTAACACCTCAGGTGCTATTCGCAGGCTTATTCAGAGGTTACATGGCTGCCTGGTCACCTTCCACCCCTGTGAGAGAAGCTGAAGTTGTTCTAGGGTAAATGGGTAGTTCCACTCTTACATAGACAAACTATTTTTCCTCACAGGAGCTCCTGGCATCCCTAGTATTATGCATTTATCTGGTTTTATTTTCGAAACTCATTATACAATGATGCTAATGTTTCCCTGTATTCAGAGACTATGTATAGACCCACCGTGTGGTCATCCTGCCTACTCTGGAATCAAAGGTCAAGACAACTTGATCTTTTTGGTCTACAATGTAGATGGGAGGTCTGGCTAAGGCCTTGTGAACTCAGGAAGCCAGGCTTCTGTTCTTTAACCTGACTCTCCTCTGGGAGAGAACTTCACCAACCTCTTCTTGCATCTACCGTCTCGCCTACGTCACTCCTCTGGGGATTTGTTTTCCTGAGGCTTTTATAGAGTGATTTCAAAACTCTAAACATTTTTAAATGTGTCCATTTAAGTTTTCAGTTTTTCCTCTCTAATAACATAAGTTCTTTTTTTTTTTTTTTTTTTTTTTGGTCTCATACCAGATAATAGGAAGCTTTCAATTAAAAATTTTTAAAAAGAGCTCTGGTTATTTTCAGTCACAGTGAAACAAATGCTAAGAAACATGTACCAAAAGGACAAAAAAAATGCCAAAAACATTGAAGGAGATCAATCAGAAAAAATCTATTTTTTCCTCCTAAAATTATGTTCTTTCTGGCTTTGTCTCAGAAAGAAAGGATTTCTTTATGTAATGGAACACAGAATGTGCAGGCTTGTCCTACTTTCACAGAACTCTTAAATCATATTAGGCCAGAATGCCTGCTGTATTGTATAAAATATCTCCTTGAATCTGGGTTATTTCAAATAAAGGACTTAATGAACGCTTACAGAACTCTTCTCCCGTGGGAAAAAAAAATTAATGAAAACATAACAAAATGCCTCCTCCCTCAGCCCCCACTAAGCCCTGAGACATGAAAATGTATTAGAATGTCACTGCCTAGCTTTGAATAATAGAGGTTTGGTTACCTACGTAAACAGAGAATGAAATTCAAAAGCTGACATAAAAGCATTTATTTTGGATGAAACCATAGGTCTGAGAGAAAAAAAAAACAACAACTGAAGTATCTCAATTTGGTGGCTTCAGCTTAGTTTAGAGGGCTCTGAGAACGTGGGCTCTGAGTCAGACTTGATAAATCTTTCTTCAGATCTTCGTGGAAAATATACCTACCTCATAGGTTTGCTGTGAAGATTAGAGATATTTTATAAATTCATTCATCAAGCATAAAATACATACTAGGTGCCTTTTCTATGGACTAAAAAGGAAAGGGCAAATAAGGCACAGTCTTTGCACTAAAAGGCAGTCGAGTAATACATAGACTGCCTGGAACACAAGAGTTATTCAATAAATTGGATACATTATTGTTACCGCCCAAGTAAGTTTGAACTCCCCACCTGTAATGAATCAAGAAATTTAGTTCATAAATTAAGGTTTTGGAAAGGAAATTGGTAAGCATTTATACCTTCTCTTGACTGTCCCTTGTCTTTCCAGTACAACTTCCCCATAAATCTTGAGCTCCCACAATCCCAAAATCCCTTCCCCTAACGCACGCATGCTCACAAGCATGCACATGAGTTTGGCACACGAACACTTTCACATGATGGATTATCACAGCTTTGGCAATAATCTTGGGTTTCCTTGCTAGAAACATCTAGCTATGTGACTTTGGGCTAATTTGTCAACCTAAAATTTACAATCTCCTTTCTTTAAAGCGAAGTTAGTAATATTTCTTTTTCACATGTTTGAGGAAAAATGAGATAACATGACACAAGTTTACATTATTTAACTGGTATTCATCATTCATAATATTATAATATTATCTTGTTTACATATTAGTATACACTTAAACTATGAGTACAAAATTATATGTCTTGAGATATATTTGGAATGAAGATTCATCTTTTTTTCTTGAAAACCAAATCCATTGAATTTCACTGTAAAGACATTATTTATTAATATCTGATCACAAAGAGTTTCATAAATCCTGTCTCAGAAATTCCTTTTCTGGGGCTCCTGGGTGGCTAAGTAGGTTAAGCGTCCAACTTCAGCTCAGGTCATGATCTCACAGTTCGTGAGTTTGAGCCCCGAGTCCAGCTCTGTATTGACAGCTCGGAGCCTGGAGCCTGCTTCGGAATCTGTGTCTCCGTCTCTCTCTGCCCCTCCCATGCTCATGCTCTATCATTCTCTCAAAAATAAATAAACATTATTTTTTTAAATTCTTTTTTCTAATTCTTTATCATAGTATGTGTTAGTAGAAACTGGTAGATCCAAGCATTTGCAGTGGTGTGTGAGATACAGAGGTAGAAAAGTAGTCAGGCAATGGAGCTAGCTGAATGATGTCATTTTTATTGTATGAACAAGCTGATTTATTGGGAGTCAATTCCATGAGATCTTAAAGTGAAGGCAATAGGAATAGAATTTAATACATTATAAAATGAAATAAATTAGTCCTATTTTTACTTCCCCCTTTCAAACATTAAATTACCAGGATAAACCTTCAAAGCCTATAGTTGTTCACTCCTTCTATTTAATCCTACATATAATGAGGGAAGAGTTAAGAACCTTTGCTCAAAGGATATGTTTCTGAGAATTACAATGAAGACATATCAATGACTTGAATGCAGGCTGTGGAAAACAGTGATATGCCAGGAAATCACACTCAATAAAAGTAAGATTACCAGACCTGGTAAAAGATTGGGGATCTTTCCTGGCTACTCAAGGGCATGGTATAAAGAAAAAAAGAAGTGCCAGTTATAGATAATTATTGAGTACTACAGTCAGATTATTGAGTGCCACGTTGAACTTTTGGAAGAGAGAGATATCATTTCAGCATGGGAGGTAAAATTATTATAGACTCTAGGGTAGGGTTAATATACCTGGTTGGAAATTATAGAGAGAAGTGAATAGAACAAAGTAGAGTGAACTTACTTCCTCTCTGTAACAAGCTCAGCAAAGTGGAAGAAGGACTCTCTCTTTTTGAGAAATTTCTATTTTAAAACTATTGACTCCTATGAATAGTTTGAGATGTTTTGTTTTGTTTATTTACTCTGAGTAAATTGAGCAACTGACCTAATGGTACATATGTGCTTGCTAGGTGTAAACAGTCAGTTTCTTCTAGAACTGATCTTGCATTGCATCTCATGTTGAGACATAAGAAGAATGAATGCTTATTGAATACTTACCATTTCTGGCATTGTGCTAACAATATGCCTTTACTATGCTAGCATTAAAAAAATCATTGTTTAGATCTGAAACTGATAGACTAGAAACAATTGAAAGAAAAGAAAATGCAAATTCTACATGAGGGGAAATACATCATTATTTTACCTCTTAACAGGTATTAGGATATTAGTGAGGCTTTCTGTAATGACTGGGTTTAGGAATCCTGAGTAAACAGAGAAAATTATTTAGAATAGAAGATGTTTAGTGGAGGGCCAGGACTAAACAATATTTAGATAGTGTCAGAAAATGTCCACAACCTATAAAGCTGCAAGAGATATTATAAATAGTCCCTAAATAATCTCATTACATACCTTCACTTATATGAGGGAATATATGAGGAAATACATACCTTCACTTATATGAGGAAATATAAACCTAGATATTTAATGACCGCCTGCCATCCAGAATTCCTGGTTTTGAAACTTCACCCTTAATTCCACATTAGACTTTGCTTAGATTTGAAGTGAGTGATAGGAGCTAAGTGACAAATTATGAGGTGATAGACTCTCAGGGCTAAATATACATCATACTTAACACTAATTCAGACTTCACTAGCCAGTACCAGTAATATTTACTAATGGAAATTTACAAACACAAAGAAACCTAAGTGTTGATGAGAATTTTATTCACTCTATGCTTTTTCCTTTACACAAACTTTCCTCTTACATTTTTTCCTTCTTTTCTTTTCCTCGTTTTATTCACTTTCAGTTAATTAAACAATGCCTCTAAAGAAAAGTTGCCTAAAATGGTCTCTCATGGGCAAAAGCTGCTCAGATTGCAATAGATTTCTTAGAATTCTGAGAAGAGTAAACCTCAACTTACACTATGTGCAGTTCAGTATTTCAGATATGAATAATGTTAAAAAAATATTTTCTCAATCCATGGTCACTTTTCAAACTATTTTGTAGTTTAAATGATTCCCATATAGGATCTCATACAATTATGAATATTTCAGGAAATATTGGTTGCCATTTTGTTGTTTAATATAAATGAGCTGCATAATTGGTGTGATGTGTATACACAGACAATAACTTCTAGCTAGGTTTCAACAACCGGACTGTGGGGTGCCTGGCTGGCTCAGTCGGTAGAGCATGTGATTCCTGATTTCAGAGTCATGAGTTTAAGCCCTATGTTGATTGTGGAGACTAAAAACCTGCCTATCATGCCAACAGTGAGATGGGCAAATAGAACCCTAAATCAACAACCCAGAATTGCTTGCTGTTTTCCAAATAGTTTCCTCTCAGGGTATCAGGGAAACCTGTTTTCTAACTTCTAAGCTTTCTAACATTTAAAAAAAATGTTTAATTAAATATTTTTTTTTAATTTTTATTTGAAAGGATATTATTTTATTTATTCATTTGTTTATTTAGAGGTATAATTAACATAGTGTTATATTGGTTTCAGGTGCACAGTGCAATGATTCCACAATTCTATACATTACTCAGTGCTCTTCACAATCAGTGCAAAAATAATATTCATAAGAAAATATAAGGTTTTCATGAGAGAGAGAGAGAGCTCTGGACTTAAAATCGGAAGATCTAGATTAAAGTTCTACCTGGGCCATTTAGCCATTTAGCAAGTTACTTCAAATACCAAAGCCGCCAGTTTCTCACCTGTAAAATGGAGATTATACAAACCTTATTTCTTGTGAAATAATTACTGTGTTCTGTTAATGGTAATGTTTTCTTAAAGTGCACTTCTCTAAGCTATAAATCAGATGGAGGTGTACAAATAGCATGTGTATAAATATGTGCATGTAGATATGACACACACATGTTTTTCAAAGATAAAATATGTATAAATGTAAACTTTTTCTGAATAAAAGGAGTGAGAAGAGCGCTGCATATTTTAATGGAGAATAAAGCACCAGAGAGTGTGAAAAAAGAAAGCTGTGGGAGACAAAAATAAGTCAATTTGACAGTTATACTTAGTTGGAGCACTTTAGCTAAAGAGATAGAGGGACGCACACAGTTTTGTTAAAAACAATTAAATTATTCATGGCCATTATTATAGTGTTTTTTTAATTTAATGAAGAGAATATATCATGGTAAAAACAAAGGAATTGTCTAATTTCAATAAATATTTTAGCCATATTCATTCATAAATGCTCTCACTAAGTTTAAGAAACAAAATGGAAAATATTACAAGGTTGAGCTATTATGATTTTGAGTGTGGAGAGCGCGAGCTGGGGAGAGGCATAGGGAGAGGGAGAAAGAGAATCCTAAGTAGGCTCCACAGCCAAGTTCAGAGCCTCACATTAGGCTTGACCTCATGACCAGTGAGATCATGACCTGAATCAAAAGCAAGAGTCAGGTGCTTAACTGACTGAGCCAACCGGAGCCCCAGCAATTATGATTTTTAGTACTATATTTCAATTTTCAATTTTAAGTCTGCCTAAAGGAAATTAGCACTCCTCCACTTACTTCCACTTTTCCTCCTCAATTTCATCTGTAACCTTTTTTCTTCCCTCCTTCCTCCCTCTTCCTTCCTTCCTCCCTCTCTTCTTTCCTTCCTTCCTTCCTTCCTTCCTTTCTTTTTTCCTTTCTTTTTAATTTTTTTAAAGTGTTTATTTGTTGGGATGAGCACTGGGTGTTGTATGGAAACCAATTTGACAATAAATTTCATATAAAAAATAATAAAGTGTTTATTTATTTTTGAGAGAGAGAGAGAGCACAAACGGGGGAGGAGCAGAGAGATACACACACAGAATCGGAAGCAGGCTCCAGGCTCTGAGCTGTCAGAACAGAACCCCATGCAGGGCTTGAACTCACAAACCACGAGATCATGACATGAATGGAAGTCAGATGCTCAGTCAACTGAGTCACCCAGGCACCTCTCCTTCTTCCTTCCTCCCTCTTTTCCTTTCCTTTCCTTTCCTTTCCTTTCCTTTCCTTTCCTTTCCTTTCCTTTCTTCTTTCTTTCTTCTTTCTTTCTTTCTTTCTTTCTTTCTTTCTTTCTTTCTTCCTCCATTACTATATCCTCTATATCTTCTGCCACAGCCTTTTAAATATTTTCACAAGGCTATTTTTTTTTTTATACACGAATGTCCTCTTTCAGGGGACTTATTTTTTCCCTGTCTCCTTTAAAAATGTTTTCTATATCCTTGAAGTAGTTTAAATGGGATATATCAATGTATCAAGTAATCAGTATTTCCAGGAATACAGGATGTTCTTTTGATCCACGATTTACCCTTCTGTTACTTCAGATAAATACCTGTATATTTTAAATAGATGCTATTTTCTAAACTCTTAAACTTACTTTTTCTGGAAAATCAGTTATATTGGATCATATTTCTCAGTTTGACATACCTATCATTGTTCTCTGCCTTCTTTATCTTCCATTTTCCTTTCTATATCATCCTTTCTTCCCTCTATGTCAATAATACTGATTTCTGTCTTATTCAATTTTATTCATGGTGTTTCTAATTCATTAATAGTTTTAAAATGGGAACATTTGTACTTTTGTGCTATAATCGGCATCTTTGTCACCTCATTTTTGAAATTCTCCTCAACATCCCTTCATCCCTTCCTCTTCTTTCTATTCTTTCCCCCCCTTCTTTCTATTCTTAAATTGTGGTTATGTATCCTACTGCAGGATAAATATCTTCTCCAGAGCAGGATCGACGTTAGATCTGGAGCTGCCCCCTTGTGGAGACAGTAGACCTAGACTAAGAGGTTTCTGTCACCATCCGCCGTCTGCTCCAGGTGACAGAGGCACTCTGAACCTAGGAAAGGGCAGACGTGATTGACAGTGGTGACTCACAATTAACACAATCTCAGCAGGCATGTCCCTTTCTTCCTTTAATAGAAACATTAAAGAGCAAGCTGGAACAGTCTTCGAACAGGAGAAAATTATCAAGAACTTCACAAGTACCACACTGCGAAGCATGTGAATTTAACCTTCCAAGAAAGAAACAGGCAACGTGATGATTTGAGAACTGTAATTAGCAAGCTTAATTCCCCCTTTTTTTCCCCATGGAAGAAGGTGGGAAAGAACAAATATCACGTTCTTAGCACGTGGGGTTTTAAGGGCTGCAAAAGAGGAATATGACCTATAAAAGTGAATTTGTCCCAGAAGATTTGTCCTATTTTATTCCATCCCACTTGTTAGTGTGATCAGTTCTGTCCACAGCTTTTATTGGCTTCGAGTAGTAGGAGTGAGTTTTCCTGGAATCCCTCCTTACCTTGGTTTAATCCTCTTTTTCCCCCCTCCATTCCAGGTGTGGGGTTTGAGAGACGGTGTTCTTTCCACTTCTGTATGGCTTTGGAGGAAAGAAATAGAGCTGTTTTACATATAGATTTGCTGGCCTGCTTGGCGAGACTTTGCTCTCTCTTTTGAAATTTCATTAAATGTTTTTTGGCCAGCATGCACTGTAGCAAGCCAAGATATGTCTTATTTCCAGGGGAAGATAGTCTCTGCTTTGGGTCTTTCACCTGCTTCATCTTGGAGCTCCCGGAAATGGGGAGCCTTGGCCATTTTTCCCGATCGCACCGAAACTCTCAGATCTTTTCAGTGATGATCCATGGTTTCCACTCTCAAAGGTTTAGTGTGACTTTTCTGGGGCTCCCTATTCTCGTTGTCCATCCTCTTCTCTGTGATGGGGATTTGGTGGTAATACTCAGCGTTTTGTCAACCCTTTTCCCAGCAAGATTTTGTGATACAAGATTTTTGTGCTCAGGAATCCCGCTAAACTGTGCTTTCCCAGAATCCCCCTTTCCATTCCTACATGGAACTTTTTGGGGGTTGCCAGCGGGAGACTGTAGCCTATTCCTCATTCAGTTACTACTTGTTAACACTTTTTCTAATTTTACTTTTTTTCACCTAATTTCTCTAGATATTAAAGAAAAGAATTTCTAAGATCTGTCCCATTTTCTCATTTTTATATTGAAAATTACTTGCCTGTGAAGTTTTTTTTTTTTAATATAAAACAGAATGATTTGAATGGGCTTATTTATGCTTCCTTAAAATGGTTAAGTAACCAGAATTGGATGTTCGCTTGGAAGTTTGAAGAAATATATTAGATGATGTTTTCAGTTTCTATCTGTCATGAATGTGTAAACAGAATATGACCTGATAGTATTAGGGTATATTCATGACCGTAAATGTTTATAGCAAGTCACCGAGAGGAGAGTAGTGTCATGGTTAAGAGGCCAGAGGTGATTTCTGAATAAGAATGTTAAGAGACCACACATCACTGAGTAAATTCACTATTGTTTTTTGTTTTGTTGATACTATTCAGAGTATCAGAATTTTGATTCATTAATTTCATCTATTTTTCTATTCTTTATCTCTTTAATTTTAGTGTATATCTCTATTCTTTCCTTCTTTGTAGTTTCTTTTGTTTCACTTTGTTCTTTTTCTAACTTTTAGAGTTGGAAGTTTAAATCACTTGTATTAAGATTTTTGATAGAATATTAATGCATATGTGTTTTTTATAAATGCTTTAAATGATATAGGCATTTAAGACTATTGATTTTCCTCTCATTACTGTAACTTTCTTAGATTCTGATACTTATGGTATTTCCATTATCATTATTTTTCAGAACTTTTGTATTTTCTCATTATATTTTGCCATTCCCCCAAGAATTATTTAATTGAAGCCTTTTTGTGTGTGATTAATGTTTGTAGTTTCATTTTATAAAACTTATTGTCTGATAATAAGAGTTCAGCCCCTACTCTCTTATTGTTTCCATATACCTGACATGCTTATAATTTATGTATTTTTGACTGTTAGAAACAAAACTACATTTTAACATAAAGGTAAGCTTTGCTTTATGAGCCAGTCTGAAAGTCATTTTAAAAATAGGGTAGCTAGGGGCGCCTGGGTGGCTCAATCGATTGAAAGTGTGACTCTTGATTTCAGCTCAGATCTGATCCCTGGGTCCTAGGATTGAGTCCAGCATTGGGCTCCACGCTGGGTGTGAAGGCTGCTTGGGATTCTGTTTCTTTTGCCCTCTGCCCCTGTCCCCCACTCGTGCACTCTCTCTCTCTCTCTAAAATAAAAAAAAAATGAATAAATAAAAAATAAATTAAATTAAAAAGGCTAGCTAAACCTGTTTGTATTTACTGATATGGTAGATGTGTTTGCAACTCTGCATTTTGTTTTATAATTGTTGTGTATATTTGTTGTATTTCTTCTTCCATTTGGTGTCTTTGATTTGTAAAAATTTCTTCTGTAATTAAGGATTCATATATTTAATGATTTTCTTTTTATATACACCATTTATAATTCTTGCTCTTCTTACCTCAACACTTACTATGTGGTTTGTCAATTTTTAATTGCACCCTTTGTTACCTACCTATCGCCTATACAAAAATCAATAGTCTCATTTCACTTTCTGTGTTTTCTCCTTCCCCATCCATCCATTTTTTGTTGTATTCTTACTACTCTTGGAATACATAACAAATGCTGTTCTTCCATGCACCTGTGCCCTCAGTCCTGCTTTATCCTTAGCCCCATAATTAAATACATTAAATACTCACCGTCATTGATCGCACTGAAGTTTCTCTAGTTTTCTCTTTGGTTTAAGGAAATGCATCCCCCTTGTATTTCTCAGAGAATCAATCTTTGTGTAGAATTCTTGAGTTCTTTTATGCTTAAAACTGTAGGCTTGACACTCAAAAGACATTCCAGCTGTATATAAAACCCCTGCCTTGAGTCTTATTTTCTTGAGTTTCTTGAGGGCAAAGCTAACATCTAACTACTCTGAGGTATCGATAGTCATTGGTTGCTAAATTATTATGATGTAACTATATCTAGAAGATTTATGTTTCAGTATAGAGGACGATTTTCTGTATTTTTGCGTCTTAGTTATTGGTATTCATAGATATTTTTCTACATGTCTGCATACATCTGGACAAAAATGTAAATTAACTTGATCAAATAATTGATCCAGGAAAGAAAAAAATTAAAACAGCATATCCCCAAAATATGACAAAATTCAATCAAAAGGATTGAATGACTACAATCCAGTATTTGTACAATTTTGCACAAATGCTTTTGTTACTCTAATTTCCTCTCAAAGTTGACTCAACTATGTTCTGTATTCTGTACTTTATTCAAGTGTATCCATGAGGTCAAAATTATTTTTAAATATACTAAAATATTATAATGTAATATTCTAAAATTATGTATTAGAAAGTACATGTCTTTCTAAATCTGTGTGATCACATGGGAAATACGTCTAAAGCATTTGTGCTGCATGTCTAATTATGACCATTGACTTGAGGAAGTCTGTGCATTTTTTTTTTTGCATTGCAAGCTCAACTAGCCCTTTTAAATATGCAATGTAATTTCTACTAGAAAGAATAACTCATAGACACATGCCACTTATTCTGAAAAATTTACAAAATGAGCTTGTCACTTTAAGAAAAACAAGTGACAGTAGTCGTCAATTATAAAATTCAGCTTTTAAATAAAAAATAGAACTTTGGAAAACTTGCATCTGCATTCCTGAACTTGGAAGTTTCTCAATTTCAAAGAACTTCTTGATGATATTGGTGATGATATTAACATGTGTGCTTCAAATATTTTATGAAATGTGTCAACAAGACCTTCATAGCTCAGTGAACCAGTGTTTTCCAAAATGAACAATATGAGGTTATCAAATCAGGCATAGTTAAAAGATCCATTCAAAAGGCAAGATAGACTGGTGTATTTTAAAGTAACAGTTCAGAAAGTTCCTTGATATGATTTCAGAAATTATCCCTTGTCTTATTAAAGAAATTACCACTTGTCAAGTTTTAATGTAGCATCAAAGATTGACATTATCTAAAGAGGATATTAAAATATTCCTCCCTTTTCCAACTATTTGTATGAGAGTGGACTTTCTTCATATATTTCAACTAAAACAACTTATTGAGTTGGATGTAATATAGAAACAGGCATGGGAATCCAGCTTTCCTTTATTAAGCAAAACAGTAATGAAATTTGAAAAAAATGTGAAACAGCATTCCTCACTATGTATTTTTTATTTTGGGAAATATGGTGATTTTCCATTAAAATATTGTAAGTATATTATCATTTTAAGTGAATTAATAAATATTTTTAAATATCCAGTTTTGCATTTTGATTAGAAATTTAAAATTTTGAATATTGATAGCTGTAATACATACAATGGTTCTTTGAGGAACTCCCATTTAAATTTTTTTTAATGTTTTTATTTTATTTTTGAGAGAGAGAGAAAGAGAGCGTGAGTGCATGAGTGGGAGAGGGGCAGAGAGAGAGGGAGACACAGAATTTCAAGCAGGCTCTGGTCTCTGAGCATCAGCACAGAGCCCCACATGCAGCCTGAACTTGCAAGCAATGAGACCATGACCTGAGCCACAGTTGGACGCTTAACCGACTGAGCTACCCAGGCACCCTAAGGAACTCCCATTTTATTTTTAAGACTATAACGATGTGTGAAACCAAGATGTTTGAGAACAAGTGATCTACATCCAAACTTAAAAAACCTTCAACAGGTTCCTATTGTTCTAAAGATAAAAACCAAATTCTTAACAAGGCGCCAATTAACAATATGTCATAACCACAAGGACATTTATTTAGTTCCTCAGTCCCATGATGTTCCCTTTTGTGAACACACAGTTCCTTCTCTGTAGAATGTTCTTAATCCATTTCAGCTGGTTAATTCTTTCTTGTCCTATTCAGCTCAAGCAGTACTTCCTCAGGCTCTCTTGGAATCATGCTCTCATATTTTATAAACTTGTTGGGTTTTTTTTCTAATTATGTACTTATTGATGAAAATAATCCATTAACACTTTCTTCCCAATAGGTGGAAAAAATCATAAAACCAACAAGCATGCATGTTTGGCTCCATTCTTCCTAACAGAGTGTTTATCATAGGGTAGCGTGGGAAATAAAGTACTTGTCAGTGACTAAATAAGTGGATGAATGTATGAATTGACAGAGGAAAGGGTGAATCATTAAAGAATCATGAGTGATCATGAATGGCTTCTTCAGTAATACAAGGATCCCAGATAACACTTGAAAGAAATACATTGGATTCATTTAAACCACGCATTGTATTTTCCTTTGTGTAATGTTGTCACTACATGAATTCTTCTTAGCTATGTCTTCCATAAAAGAAATAGGAAGAAAGTATAAATAACATACAATGACATTTAGTTATGGTAGCAAGTGTTCTTGAGAAAGCCTTGTAACGAGCAATTGTTAGCAAACAACTTCTTGTATTTCATATGATTTATTTCCTATAAATTATATTAGAATTCTATTATTTTAAAAAATTTTGCAAGTTATTTATTTTGAGAGAAAGAGACAACATGAGCGGGGTAAGGGCATAGAGAGAAAGGGAGAGAGAGAATCTGAAGCAGACTCCCAGCTGTCAGCAAGAGCCCCATGCAGGTCTTGAACCCACGGAACCCATGAAACATTGTGACCATGGCCTGAGCCAAAACCTAAAGTCAGACCCTTAACTGAATGAGCCACCCACGTGCGCCTGGATTCTATTGATTTTATGTATGTGTGTCTTATTATAGTCTCATCTCTTTCCTCTTTTGGCCTAATAATCTACAGCTGAGTAACACCTACTTGCACTTCCTCCATACCTCCCTTTTCCTAGCCTGTCATCATACTTAGCACACTTTGTTGTAAGTGTGGAATTTATTGGTCTCCCCATGAAATCTGCCACTCCTTAAGGGCTTGGACTGTGTTTTATTCATCTGTGTATCCACAGGATACAATAAAGTGTTCAGCGCTTGATAAACACTCAGTAAATGAATGTATGCATGAATTATTGAATGAAACATTGAATAGATGTCATTTCATATTCCTTACCATTCTTCTTAACTTTTTCCAGTCAAAACTCAGGTAATGGGAGAAATCAAGATTGCACTGAAGAAGGAAATGAAGACAGATGGTGAACAACTGATAGTTGAGATTCTCCAATGCAGAAATATCACCTACAAATTTAAGTCTCCTGATCACTTACCAGGTATCTAATTTTATGATAATGAGAAATATAAAATATCTAGGAGTTCTGTAGGAATATGTCCTAAATAATCTGGAAAATTCGAAGTAAAATTGGGGCTGTATGCCGAGTATATCTGAAAAAAAATGTGAAATAAGGATTAACCTCTCTTATATAGAACACGTTGATATTCTACTAATTTTTAGATAATTTTTCTCAACACAGAAACAGAGTAATGTGTTTATCATACAACGGGAAAACACATTCAAATTGCTAAGAAAATTGGAGTGTCTTTTAATCACTTTATGTTGTCTGAAACAAATTGAGCACGTTCTGCTGGCTTTGTTTAAAATGTAGGATAACTCCCAGTGTACAATTATAATTCTTTCAATAGAAAATTGTATGAGTAATGGACATTTTACAAGCTGAATTCTTCTTTTCAGATTTATATGTAAAAATATATGTGATGAACATCTCCACCCAGAAGAAAGTGATCAAGAAAAAAACGAGAGTTTGCAGACATGATAGAGAGCCTTCATTCAATGAAACTTTTAGATTCAGCCTCAGTCCTGCTGGGCATTCTCTTCAGGTAACTGTATACCATGCAGTTACTCTTTTTGTGTGTACAGTATTTATTTTCCATTCAATTATTTAATATGTGTATACCGATCATATCGTGTGTGACATTTTACAAGTTAATTCAGTCTTAGAGGTTTCTTTCCAGGGGCCTTTAAGAAGTCTGCAGCTCACTCACCCATCCAGTTAGCTACCAAATCTTCTCTATTCTGCTTACTCAGTTTATTTTATATAGATTTATTTCCATGCTCACAGCCACTAATCCTCTTTGAGTTTTCATCTTTATTACTCAGATCATCTTAGCAGTGTAGCTGGCCTCCTTGCCATCAATGTCTTCCCCTCTTAATTCACTTCATCGCACTGTTGGCAGAGGCATCTTTTAAAAACACTGGGTAAGAGGGCCCCGGGGGTGAGTGAAATAGTGAAGGCAATTGAGAGTGTACTTACTGTGATGAGCACTGAGCAGCGTATAGCATTGCTGAATCCTTATGTTGTACACCTGAAACTAATATAATGAATGTTAAGTATACTTGAATTAAGAATAGGCAGGTAGGTAGGTAGACAGACAGACAGGCAGAAACACTGGCCGGCAGGTTACATCAAAGCCTTCAGTGATTCATCTACATCCTGACTCATCCATAGTCCTCTCATGCAAACTCTAAGAGTGTTGGTTTAATTTCATCTCTTTGTATACTTTACAACACACTCTATACTCCAGCCACACCACAATCTTTTCAAATCAGGTTAAGCCTCCAACGGTTTGCTCATATTTTTCTTCCCTTCAATATTGTCTTCTTCATCCCTCTCCACCCATCTCACTATTCCCAAGTCTTTCAGGATGAACTCTGCCCTCTACTGATGACCCTACGTGCAATTCATCATGCCTCATTCGCACAGTATTTTGCTAATCTTACTAGGTTACCAATCCTAATCTGTGCTGCATAATCATTTATATCCCTACTGGTCACTGCTTTCCCACTCTCTGCTCCTCTAGGGCAAGGCCTGGCTTTCATTGCTCTTTGTTCTACAACATAATACAGTGTTTGTACGTAGTATGTCTTCATTAGATGTAGGAACAAGGAACGAAAGAGGGAAACCGAGGTGGGAGGAAAGAGATAAAAAAATATGGGAAGAGTAAGACCGTGGTACTGGCCCTAAAGGGCACACTAGAGACACATATAAGAAATATTACAAAGTTAAAGCTGCACTGAGGGTATTAAAAGGTATTACAATGGAAAGAAATTTTAAAAGAGCAAAAGATGCTCTGAAGTCTGTGTGAGCAAATGTGTCTTCTACAGAGATTAAGTAGTTAGAGACAGGACTACGAGGGAGAAAGATTACACATTTGTCTGAAATGTGATAAATGTAATAAGAAAGCAGGATGCAGGTGAAGATATACAATGTCGTATACAATCCCAAAACCAGGGCCCAGAAGAAATAATCATAAGTGTATATTTTGAAGTCAGAAACATAAAAGTAAAGTTTTAGCCAAGAATAAAGATGAATTCTCTAAAGGAGATTCTGAAAAGAAAGCAAGAGAGAACTGTCAAGGATTAATGGTTAACACTGACGCTCTCTACTTTTCTTCAACTCATCTCTGGAAGAAAAAAAAAACTGTCTTGAGTGTGAGATCCTATGGCATTTCAACTAATATAAGTTCTACATATGACAAGAAATCACTTCAGAAGTACACACTGTAGTAAAATCACCAGTAAATTAAATGCTAAATAAAATTACTGTTGTATTTTCTCTGCCTTGTGAGCTCTTATTCATTTGCTCAGCACTCAAACAATTTTGTATGTTGGTGCATATTTCATAAACTACTAGAAAATGTACCTAGCAAGTTCTTCTGAGAAATTTTCTATTCAATTAAGCATAAACCTAGTCAGAATGAGCTGTTAATACATGTCTTATCTAAAATTCTCATATCCTCCTGGATGTGGCTTTTCCTTTGGGAAATGCTGGTGTGAATTAATTAATACTATGCACATCTTTTGAGGATATCTTGAGGATTAGTTATCTTACAAGTATAGCTGCTACTTCCTCTTACCCTTTCTTGTCTGTGTTATTTCTTTGATGATCAAATCCTTTTAAAAAGGTTGAAAAATGTATGCAAGTATATATAACTTTGGCTCTTTTTCTAGATTTTACTTTTCTCTAATGGAGGGAAGTTTATGAAAAAGACCTTGATTGGCGAAGCCTGTATCTGGCTTGACAAAGTGGATCTGAGAAAAAGAATAGTCAACTGGCACAAACTTTTGGTCAGTCCTACTCAAACCCATTGAAGAAATGTGTCTGCTCAGGGTATGGAAACTGTTCTAAATGATCTCAAATCAAGACGACAGTTGGATACTATTCTATTCACGTTTTGGGGGGTAAACGTGAAAGGAGGAACGGCACGCAAAAACAAAGTCTCGTAAATGTTTTGTTGTGGAACACAGTAAAAAACTCAGATGAAGAAGTTCCTGTTTTAGGGACCAAAAAAAAAAAAAAGGATTGCGTGTGGCTGTCAAGACAGTGAGAGCTATCTTGGTTACTTAATGCAGATTAATGGTGATTTTGAGCAGAGTTGCCCTATAGCTAAAGGCAAATGCTCAACTATTAATATGGTTTCTAATGCAGAGTTTATTCTTTATGCAAAAGAATCTTGGTTGAAAGGAAAGAACTGACATAACAAATCACGATTTTCGGACGTCTACAAATCTTTCTTCTTCATCTTATTTTCTCCGACAACTTACTGTGTTTAGATTCCAACACAGGACTCAACTACAGGATGTGTTCAAGACTAAGAGGGAGGTGGTTGTGTTCATAAGGAAAAGGTACTGGAGATGGGGAAATGATGGCTTTTAGATTTTCTCTTTGTCTAAATGTTACAAGCGTGAACAACACCAACTTTGGAATTCATGTTGTAAAAGCACATTTGTATAATTTGAAATAATGTAGAGTGAAGATAATACTAAGTAGAAATGGACCTATGTTTATTTAGAAATAAAGCCATGATTGGCTAACAATGAATGTTGCCCCACAAAAATATTGGAACCTTGGTTGAAAACATCAAAATCTCCATAACTTACCATTACATTTTCAACATACCAAAGAACATAGACTAAAATGGTATGTTCTAGGAAGCATGATAAGTTGTTCTTTGTGCAAGTGCAAATAAATGTGTCATTCCATGTATTTCCTTCCTCTTGAGTGATGTATTGAAAGAGGATAAATTCATCCTCTGGAAAACACATCATATTAATCTGTGACACCAATTCTTTAATTGGTGTCATTTCCTGTTCTTCCATAATGCTTTTTTTTTTCCTTAGCGCATTAACTGATTGCACAATGACACCAAACTTAAGTTCTCTCTAGTGTTCCATTTTCCTCCTTTAGTGACAATATCGCAGTGATCAAGCTTGTCAATACTGGGAAAATATGTGAAAAGTCAACAGTATATTGAGAGTAAAATATAACGAGCTATTTTAATAATGCAGAATAAAAGAACCAATGCCTAAGTCATTAAAATGAAGCATCCTCTTCTCCATCAACCAACAGGAAATACACTGAGCTGAGATTAAAAGCCCAGCTTCTGTCTTGGTCCTGCCACTGACTGTGTCACCTTGCACATGTCCCTTCAAGTCACTTTTCCCCAGGTTTCTTATTTGTAGGATAAATATAATTACATATTCTTAGCTTTCCTAATGGGATGTGGGGATGATCAAACCAAGTGAACTGTGAGAAAAAAGAAAGCACATTTCCAGATACAATTTTATAGATATAAGCAAGGAATAATTGTTATGCAGCTCTTTATTTCTCAAATTTTATATGCAAAAACATCCTCCATACCAATGGTCAGCATTGACTTGGATAAAAGTAGTATATTAGCTCCAAAACTATTTTTTCTTTAAAATATAACCTGGTGTTGAACCTGCGAAAAGGTGAAGAATTAAATCAAAATGATTTGCAAATCGAGTTATTATAAATTAAATGAACCTACTAATCTTATCCTACCCCAAAATAAATTGGTTCTCAGACTGTTCTGAGTTTTAAAAGCTGCTTCTTTATTCAAAGGTGGGATTTCCACGGGTTTAGAGAAATCATCCCCAAATATACTGGTTGGATGTTGAATTTTCTCATTTTTTAAAGAAAAACATACTTGAAATTTGAGAGGAATTGATTTAATGTAAAACATTAAAAAGAAAACAATTTCTAATAAATGCCAGGCTATCTTTATTATATTCATAAAGAAATAGAAATTCACTCTTCCCCAGTCTAAGAAAGCTAACAGTCACTTTTCTTCCCTGTATTTTTTTCCCCTCCCCTCGCTGATATCGCAGTGTCATTTACCAATTGATACTGCTTTAAAACGAGCACGCAGGGGAGGGGATTGCTGAAGATTCGATATTGCTAGGATTTTATTTTTAGAGACAGCTAGATCTGCTGATGGTTGCTATGGATATCGCCGGCAGAAGTTAGCACTTTAGGGAGCTTATAATCATCATTCATAATTGGGGAAGAGAAGGATTCAGGAAGATCTCTTTCTGACACAAAAAGGTTCTGCTCTTTGCCCTTAAAAGGACACTCTAGCTCACGCTAGGTCCTCTTCTGCAGCCACTCACACCCAGAGGTATGCAGGGGAGGTTGTAGGAGCAGTAAGTTTTACTTCATTCCAGTTGCAAATTTATTTTAGAATAATACAAATGAGGTGCCACCAAAAACAAAGATCATCCCTTGGTAGCTATTTGACCTGAAAGAGTAGGAGTCTTTGCATTACAGGTGCCCCTTTGTTCCGAGGAACTAGTGACGGACGGGGCCAGGTCAATCAAGAGAGCTAATGACATGGCTTTTTGTGCACCAGCATCCCCCTTCAGAGAGCATAAGATCCTGCCAAAGTGTGCCAAGTTTGCCACTGACCAAAATCCTAAGTTGTGCTGGAATTATTCTATGCAACACTGATCCTTGAACAAATGCATTTCTTCTGAATGATGTTGATTACCCTTCTTACAACAAAACGATTTCTTTTTTAATTGCAAATAGGGCTCCTGGTGTTTTTTTACTTTTTTGTATATCTCACAGCACATGATTTTCCACTTTTTATTTTATTTTATTTTTTTGGAATCAGCTTTTTTTTTATCTGACTGATGACAAAGTTTGTAATTTCTAAATAATATGTGATCAGTCCAAGTACAACACCTATATTTTGAAAAGCATCTTAATTTTTCCCACAATTTCATCGAATCGTCAGAGACTGGAGTTGCTTCTTGGTTTAAAATTGGGTCCTAAGGAACTTTTAGCTGTAGAAGCAAAAGCACAGAGTGAATTTTTACAAAAGACGGGGACTTCTAGGATGGTCGTTACAGACATAGATAACAGTTTGAGCAAGAAGTTGGTGTTTCCCTTATTTTTACTTAAGATTAAGAAGACTTTTGGTGACTCTGAACTCTTTCTTTACCATTTCTGTTGAAAAGAACAGTTTCCAAGATTAAGGAGCAGGGATGGTCTTTGCTCCTTAATGTGCCCATGTTGTAATTAACCGTACTAATAAATGCATATTTTCAACATATCAGTGGGATTAGTTTTGTGGATCACACACATTAAAATAGTCATATTGTGGGAATATTATAGCTGGTAACCAGCTGATACCGATTCTTTCTATAGGAATGTTGTGATGATAGCGGTAATAGTGGTAGTGACACTAGGTCGGTGGTCCTGTGAAGTGAAATAAAATTATATACTATATTGTGCCCAATTTATTAGAAATTATTTGACCAATGTTTCGTTTCATTAAGATATCATAAAGATGTTTATAGTATTTTTTTACTTTATTATTTAAATCATAACTAACAATATTTTTAAAAACTTATTTTCATTGCTATAATGTCTAATATTCCCAAAGCAGCCAACTACAGCTATATATATATATATGTTTATAACTCTACATGTGACAGAGTGAGTTGCCCTCTTGTTGAGCTTGAGATGGAAGTGATGGAAAGCTCGATGAATAATCATGAGCCGTCTCTTTAATAATTACTTGCCTTTGATGTAATACAAAAAATGAATGAGTGAAATAGATATTCTCATTGAATATGACACATTGATGTTTTCTGTATGTTCCATGTTGTTGTTATTATTAAAGAAGCCCATTAAGTCAAAATCATTTAATCCAATGATTCCTTATCTGAAATGTAGATTGAGAGCATTTTCTTAAATCATTACCCTGTACATACCTATACATTTGGTAAAATAGACAAAGCTGAAATAATAATTTCATTTGGCATCAGCATGTGAATATGATTATCGTTTGATTGTGTCTGTATATTTGTCGGTGATGTGCTCAGGTGCTCCCACTACTGATTAATGTGTGTGCTAATATCCTAACAAAAACACATCTGATATTAATGGAAAACATTCTTGTCTGAAAGAATAAAAATCTAATAAAATTGATTTCAAAATAAAAAATAAAGTACTTGGAGATATGTCTTGTTTCTAACTACATGTTGCATGCCATGTTGGTGATTTGCTAATGTGTTCTTTTCTGTTCTACCCAAATCTCTCTGGAAAATCTAATGAACAAATACAAATTCTTGGGCTAAAGGTTGTATACATTGAATTGAAATATACGAGAATTGTATTAAAAATGCTTGTAAATCTGTCTTGAGTTTTACCCTATGTAAAAATATGTCTTGGTTTTGTGATTGTATACAAGATGTATCTTGATAACTTATGCAAATTGTGCTGTATAAAGGCTGTTGCCTCAGCCTTACCAATAAATATTGAAAATGTCACCTTTGACTTCTTGTGTTTATCAACTTGATAAAGTGATGCTTTATTACAGAAATAGAACTTTTCACAACATTTCCTCTGAAAATTATATCATAAATACATTCACTCACCGAGTTTAAAAAATAAATTTTAAACGTAGCACAGATACAGAAAACAGAATTAAACATATAGCTTAATAAATTATTGTCTATCAGATACTTTTGTAACCACCACCCAGGTCAAGAAATAAAACTTTGCCAGTCATCTCATAAGTCCTCCACGTAACCCTCCCCTGTCACAAAATCCTCCCAAACTCTAAATGTAATCACCAGCCTTATTTTTATGATAATTAATTCCTGGTTTATCATTGACATCTGCCTAGTAAAAAAAATGGGGTGATATTATTTTTTAAATGTTTTCTAAACCTCTTTTAATCTATGTATTCTCCCCCCCCACCTCTTTTTTTTTTTTCAGGGCATCATACTTTTTGAAGAAATCTGGTCTTTCTACCAAATCTGGTTTTTGCTGATTGCATACTCACAGGGTGGTTAACAAGTTTTTCTGTCCTTTATTGCCTGTAACTTGGTCTTTTGCTCTACAGATTTGACCTGATTCATGTTCAAACTCAAAGGTTGGCATTATATTCCTCTGTTGAGAGGTATATAGTATTTGGCTGTCTTTCATATTTGTCCTATTTCCAGCCACTGGTGCTCAATGCCTAGAAGAGACCCATTAATTAAATTTTACAAAATGGTGATATTCTACTTCAATCAGCATTTCTTCTTGGAATACTGTTAAAAAGATAAATTTCCCCTCAACCAACATTTGATTACTGAGTAGAATAGTTTTATAGGAAAGTTAGGGTAAAGGCAGAGAAGATTGGACAATTTTGTTTAACTGCTTACCATTTTTTCAAAAAAAGTAATCCCTATCATCCTCCAAAGATGACCACAAAGTTTATGCTTTTATTTTTATTATCATTGCTAACTCAAGGATTGAAACAAATTTGACATGTTTTGTTTTGTTTTTTTACCTTTTACTGTTTCAAATTTTTATTTAAATTTTAGTTAACATATAGTATAATATTGATTTCAGGGGTAAAATTTAGTGATTCAAAATTTGATGTGTTTTAATTCATTGAAACTGTTATTCTTATCAATGTTCAAATTTTCCTTTTTTAATGATTTGGGGACAGCTTTGAGTAAGCTTATGTGTTTTTTATATTCTTTGATAAGTTTCTTTCTATGGCAAGAAAGTTATATATCATTTCTTAACCTTAAAACAGCATAGGGGATTTATTTAACTTGAATTTTTACTTTCCTATTTATGTCTATAAAATAACTAAATTTACGAATATATGGACACTGATTGATCAGGTTTTATCTGATATGCTATTACTTCTTGGCCTTTTGACTAAGATCACGTGTAGTATCCAGTGTAGTATCTAATATACTTAAGGTAAACTCTTAAGAGTATTCTTAGGAAAGGGGCGCCTGAGCAGCTCAGTTGGTTAAGCATCTGACTTCAGGTCAGGTCATGATCTCATGGTTCATAGGTTCAATCCCCACATCAGGTGTGTGCTAACATCTCAGAGCCTGGAGCCTGCTTCACATTCTGTGTCTCCCTCTCTCTCTCTGTCTCTCCCCACTCGTGCTGTCTCTGTCAAAAAATGAATACACATTAAGAAAAAAATTGTTTAAAGAGCATTCTTAGGTAAAACAAGTATCTTAGAACAGTTTTTGAAGATAATAAGATCTCTAAAAGGTTGTAATTAGATGATGAGTAATGAGTTCGAATTTTTGACTTTATTATCTAGACATTTACAAGCTGAAAAGTCCTTGTATCTACAGTTTAAAGCTTTTATAGGAAATTGAGCTGAAATAGTTTTCTATTAAAAAGTAATAACAGGGCACCTGGGTGGATCAGTCTGTTAAGCATATGACTCTTGATTTCAGCTCAGGTCATGATGTCACATGTTGATGAGTTCAAGCCCCTCATCAGGCTCTGCATAGTGTGGACCCTGCTTGGGATTCTCTCTCTCTCCCTCTCCCTCTGCCCCACTGCTGCTTGTGCGCTCTCTCTCTCTCTCTATCAAAATAAAGAAATAAACTTTAAAAAAGTACTCAAATTATGATAATAAAAATGTTGAAATCCTTTCCTCGGTTTAAATGACAATTCCAAATAAATTAAAATTTTATTTTTTATTTTATCTTTTATTTTATATAATAATTTAATTTTATTATTTGTAAAAATTAAGAAATATTTCCATAGATTACTCAATAAAAAAATGACCTTCCAACAATTTGATTCTTTGAAAACAAGTTCAATAAAATTAATAGACCTGTGACAATCAGAGGAGAAAGAAGACCAAGTTAACATTATCAGGTAGGATAAATAATGTATACGCGAAGATCCAAATATCTAGAAATGTATGAAAGTGGTAAGAATCATGACCAAGTTGAATTATCCCAGTTACACAAGACTTTTTTCAATGCTGGAAAATGAATTAATGAAATCTTGTACATTAATATATTAAGTTACAAAAATCATAAGATGCTGGGTCATATTTGATAAAATTCAAAATCCATTTCTAATAAAAACTTTATAACACACTTGAAATAGAAGAGTACTTTTTAAGTCTGCTGAATGTTATCTACCAAATAAAACCAAACAACCAAACAACAACAACAACAACAACAACAAAACCTTGCTGGTAAATGGATAGAAGGCTTTTCCTTTGAGACCAGAAACAAAGCAAATATATCTTCTTATCACCATTCTCTTCAATACCTTTATGAGAGTTTCTAGCCATTGTGTCAAGGCTAGAGAAGAAAAAGACAAGTAAAGGAGTAAGAAGTGAGAAAGAAGAAAAGAACTATAATTATTTGTGGATTATACATCTTTGTGTGTAGAAAATCCAAAACAATCAACAATTTGTAAATATATGAAAATTTGTCAAGTTTACTAATTTTAAAAACTGTACAGAAATAAATTTCTTCTCTGAATGTGAACAAGAAATCATCAGAAAATGAAAATTTCAAGAAATGATGTTTACTAGCATCAAAAGTATCAAATGCCTAGGAATAAATTAATGAAGGAGTTCAAAGACGTCTATCAAAAAAATAATAACATTTTATTAAGGTATTAAATAAGAGCTAGGACGCGTGGGTGGCTCAGTTGGTTAAGCATCGGACTTTAGCTCAGGTCATGATCTCATGGTTCATGGATTCAAGCCCCGCACCGGACTTTGTGCTGACAGCTCAGAGCCTGGAGTCTGATTCAGATTCTGTGTCTCCCTCCTCTGCTCCTCCCCTGCTTGTGTTCTGTCTCTCTCTCTCAGCAATACATGTTAAAAAAAATTAAGATGTTAAATAAGAGCTAAATACAATGTTCATTGATTGAAAAACTGAATATAGTAGTGATCTGAAATTCTTCCCAAACCTCAATTCCATTGATTCAATGCAATTACATTTCTTAAATGTGTGAGAAATTTGATACACTGATTATAAAATTTATGTTGAAACACAGGGCCAAGAAAGATATTAAGACATTATAAAGATACAGAAATTAAGGGACGCCTGGGTGGCTCAGACAGTTAAGTGTCCGACTTCAGCTCACGTCATGATCTCACAGTCTGTGAGTTCGAGCCCCACCTTGGGCTGTGTGCTGACAGGTCTGAGCCTGGAGCCTGCTTGGGATTCTGTGTCTCCCTCTCTCTCTACCCCTCCCCTGCTCACACTCTGTTTCTCTCTCTCTCTGTCTCTCTCAAAAATAAACATTAATTTTAAAATATATATATAGAAATTAAGAATATAGTGCTGACACAGGATACGTAAATTGAACAATGGAACGAAATGGTGAGACCAGCATACTCACACACAATGCATACTTTATATACAACAGAGGATATGAAGCAGATCTGCAAATCCCCATGAATTTGCAATTAAATAGCAGGAGTCATTTGCAAATATCTTTTCCCATTCTGTTGGTTGCCTCTTAGTTTAGTTGATTGTTTCCTTTGCAGTGCAGAAGATTTTTATCTTCGTGAGGCCCCAGTAGTTCATTTTTGCTTTTAATTCCCTTCCCTTTGCAAATGACATATCAGGCAAAGGGCTATATCCAAAATCTATAAAGAACTCATAAAACTCCACACTCGAAAAACAAATAATCCAGTGAAGAAATGGGCAGAAAACATGAATAGACACATCTCTAAAGAAGACATCCAGATGGCCAACAGACACATGAAAAGATGCTCAACATCGCTCCTCATCAGGGAAATACAAATCAAAACCACACTCAGATACCATGTCATGGCAGTCAGAGTGGCTAAAATGAACATATCAGGAGACTATAGATTGTGGAGAGGATGTGGAGAAATGGGAACCCTCTTGCACTGTTAGTGGGAATGCAAACTGGTGCAACCGCTCTGGAAAACAGTGTGGAGTTTCCTCAAAAAATTAAAAACAGATCTACCCTATGACCCAGCAATAGCACTGCTAGGAATTTACCCAAGGGATATAGGAGTGCTGAGGCATAGGGGCACTTGTACCCCAATGTTTATAGCAGCACTCTCAACAATAGCCAAATTATGGAAAGAGCCTAAATGTCCATCAACTGATGAATGGATAAAGAAACTGTGGTTTATATACACAATGGAGTACTACATGGCAATGAGAAAGAATGAAATATGGCCTTTTGTAGCCACGTGGATGGAACTGGAGAGTGTGATGCTAAGTGAAATAAGTCATAGAGAGAAAGACAGATACCACATGTTTTCACTCTTATGTGGATCCTGAGAAACAACAGAAGACCATGGGAGAGGGGAAGGAAAAAAAAAAAAGAGAGGGGAGAGAGCCAAACTGTAAGAGACTCTTAAAAACTGAGAATTATACTGAGGGTTGATGGGGGTGGGAGGGAGGGGAGGGTGGGTGATGGGCATTGAGGAGGGCACCTGTTGGGAGGAGCCCTAGGTTGTATGGAAACCAATTTGACAATAAATTTCATATTAAAAAAAATAGCAGGAGTCAATTGGGTAGCCACTTAAAAAAATAAAAATACATGATATTGGACCCTGTCTCTCACAGTTTTCAAGAATAAAATTCATATAATTTTAAAGACCTAAATATGAAAGGCAAATTTATAAAACATATGGAGGATAATTTAGAAAAATAACTTCATAAACTTAGATGAGGAAAATATTTCTTAAACAAGGTACACTAACCAGAAGGAAAATTGGGTAAATACTACTACATAAAAGTTAAACTTCTGTTCCTCACACACTATAAAGAGATTGTTAAAAAAGTCAAAAAATTAGAAAAGATATTTGATATATAAGATAAATGAGCAAAAAAAATAGACTAGTGTGAAAAATATATAACACAAATCAGAGGTAAAAGAAAAGCTACATAATAGAAATATAAGAAAAACACTTCAACAGATACTTTAGATGAGAAGAAATCCAAATGGTTAAGAAATATTATTTTCCAGGGTAATTCCATTTAAACTACAATGATATAATATGCACATACATGAGTAAAAAAAAAAAATCTAGTCTGAGGAAGCCAAATGTTGGAACGGAATTCTCATTAAGTGTTAAATGACATAAGTATAAATTGGTGCAACCATTTTAAAAATAGCCAGAAATTTCCTTGTATATTAAAGATTTCCATCCCCTACAATTCAGTGATGGCGCTCAGACATCAGAAAAACTACAGCCATCAGAAAACCTCTTGAACATGTTGGTCAGCACACGTATTCAAGTACACTAGATGGTTATTTAGCCAATACATACTGGTACAGTGTCCACCTTCCATTCAGATGGTCTTGGCAACTTGTGACTGGTGTGTGACCTTGCCATAAACATCGTTAAGTCTTTTGAATATTATCCTTATAAGTGTATTTATAGCAGCATCATTCATGGTAGCCCCAAACTCTAAACAACCCCCAAATCCATCAATAATAAAATGGATATTTTGTAGTGCAGCAATGCAACAGAATAATTCAAGACAGTAAAAATGAATAAGCCAGAAGTATACATATCAATATGAATGCATTTCACAAATACACGGAGGAAAAGTAAAAATACAGCCCGCCAAAATACAGCATGGTTCTAAGAGCCATGAAAAAAATTAAAGGATTGATTATCATGAAAGAATAGGTTTCCTCCTGCAGGAATGAAGCAGGTGTCATTAGGGAATAGTGTTTAGGGGATTTCGAAGATACTAGCCATGTCCTATTTCTTAATCTGTGTGGTGATTTTACGTATACTTGCAAAAGAATTATTATTTAAACCACACACTGTTTTGTGTATTTTTTTTCACAATTTAAATCAATTTCAGGGACACCTGGGTGGCTTGTCGGTTAAGTGTCCAACTCTTGATTTCAACTCAGGTTCATGAGATCAAGCTCTGCTTAGGGCTCTGTTCTGAAAGTGCAGAGCTTTCTTGGAGTCCTCTCTCTCTCTCTCTCTCTGCCCCTTCCCCGTTTACATTTGTGTTTTTTTCTTTCTCAAAAATAAATAAGCATTTAAAGAACACAACTTCAAAAGAGCAAGAATTAAGTATTAAAGAGTTAAAAATTTAGCGTTTGGAAAAAGAACGAACAATGTGTTTGGCAACATAAGGTCAATTATAACTTCTGTAGGTTGTTTCAGTGGAATGATGGGGACAGAAACCAATTTTTAAAAATGGACTCAACAAGTATTGAATTCTTTTTAGGTATTTGGATTGTATCAGGGCAGTTTAGAAACTCAGGCAGAATGTGGACACTGCAGTCCACAGGTGGTACTCCTTCATTTGGAATCCAAGCTTTTAAAAGATTTTAAGGCCTTTCAGCTGATGCGATCAGGCATGCCCGCCCAGAATACTGAGAACAAGCTCTTGACTTAAAGTCAGCTGACTGGAGGTGCTAATCACCTCTACAAAATACTATCACAGGGTGCTTCAAGTCGTGTTTGGATAACCGGCCACTACTTTCGATGCGTAAAACCAGCCATCACAGGTAGGAAGAAGAAATCTAAAGTTTCTTGTTTGGTTGTTGGTCGGTCAGCTGGTTTGGTTTGGTTTGATTTTTAAGATGAGACAGGAGTAAATAAATTGCAAAGTCAATGTGGAAGGACATACTTGAGAGGGAATGATTCTCTCCAGCCTGGCTCTATACAGAGAAGAGGCAATGAATACATTTTAGTGTGCAATATGAGAAGATGGAACCCAGATACTTGTGCAACAACCCCCCTTCAGGAGGAGAAAGGAAAATTTCCCCAACAGTCAGCTCCCAGCCCTGACTCCACAGTAGAATCATCCAAAGAGCTTTAAAAAACACGGATACCCAAATTCCAAACCAGACTATTTAAATCATCCTCCCTGCCTCTTGGGCCAAGCGTAAGGGATTTTTAAAGCTCCCTAGATATTGTCAGTATGTAACCAAGGTAAAAAACTGCTTCCCTAGTGAACAACAGAAAAAGGAGATTATTAGTACAAATGTCGACAGACTATATGTTTGATACAAGGACATGAAGAGAGTTGCCTTCTGATGGCTATGAGTTTCTCATTGAGACAAGATATGAGGTCATCTGCCTACAGTGAAGAGGAAGGGAATAGGGGTTTGATGTTTGAAGAGAATAAAGGAGGTTTAAATAGTCCTGCAGAGGAGGGGAAGAGCAAGTAGAAAGAGAATTAATACTGTATATGCTGGGGCCCTTTTGAGCTTAGTGACAACACACGGTGACATGAATCTGCCTTGCCGCATGACTTTGCCCAGCCTTGACTTGGTGTTTATATGTAAGAGAAGAGAACAGACATGGTAAATTTTAATGAGATTCAGTCTTAATAGATGGATTAGACAAAAGATATGCAAGGAAATTCGGGGTTCAGGACATGGTTACTCTAAATTGCTGGACCATAGAACGTGTAATTGACAAAGAGGGAAGTAAAGACCAATGGACTGAGGTAAAGAAACACATAAAACATTAAATATGAAGATTAAATAACTAATTCTTCAAGGGCAAATCAGGCAAATTACAGGAAAGAAAAACTAAGAGTAAAGCCTTACAAGGGGAATAGAATTTAACCAGCTGAACCAAGAGAATAAGAGTTAAGGGTAAGGGAATATTGTAAATGGGTAAAGTGTTATGAATGTCTTACTTATTCTAGAAATGCTGGGAAACTATTCTCCAAGCAGAGTTTGCAATGATAAAAAAGAGCTGAAAAGACAGGTTTATAATTATCAGAATCAGATTGCATAAAGTGGCATAATTTGATTTGGGGGAATAATGACACTGCTATGAAATAAGTGTCATGATTCAGAAATGACCATATCTGATTCTGTCTTTTGTTTATGAATGGGAAATTTCACAAGTGAAATATTTCTAGGCATATTTTAAGAGTCTCTATACTTCACAACATGTTTCCAAAAAATAAGAGATTACCATTTTCTTCAATGTATACAGAATTGCACCTAAAAGTTTGAAACAAGAGAGCTGAACCAGGGACAATACTGATTATTAGCAAAATTGACCAATTTTCTTTCATTGCCTATGTAATTCCTTATCAAGCTCATACTGACCTCAAAATGTTCAGATGACATTTCTGCTTTCAATGAAGAAAAGTTTCTGGTGTGGGGCCAGCTTTATTCTGTTGAGCTGGAGAATTTACTTTAATTTTCTGTTCTTCCTGTGAAATTATTATTTCAACTATATTGTCAATTGATTAGAGGTTTGAACACTTCAACTCTTGCCTTAAAAAGGGCTGCTCAAATTTACTGCTGCAGACATTTAAAAGAAAGTCATATTCGATTGAACTACTTCCTTTTAATAGCAATTAGAACTTGCAGATTAACTTGAATTATAGCTACCCAGAATACTTAATTCATTTAAACCTCCCTCAGAATTTTCAACTCTTACTTGGATTTGCACAGCAGCCTCTTCATGGCCTCACTGCCTCATGTCCACACAGCCACCTGTCACTTACCTGAAATACAGATCTGACCATAATGTGTTCCTATAGAAACTTCTCAGTGGTTCCTATTGCCAGAGCCATGGCAAAACACTGGACAACATCTTTCACGCCATCTTCTCTTTCATTCTCCCCCTCAAAGGCAAGCCATCAAAAAAAACTCATCTTTCAGTTTCTTGGATTATCACATTTGGACTGTATTGCAAATCCTTCCTTATTTAACTTCCCCATGAGCACTGGGGAGTTCCCGTTCTACTGGATACAAGTTTCCGTTATGCAAGATGAGCAAATTCTAGAGATGGCCGTACAATATAATGGCTGTAGTTGACAATACCATATTGTGTACATAAAAATTTTAAGTAGATAAATTTCATGTTAAGTATTCTTACCACTAAACACTGGGACAAGAGGAAACTTTAGAACGTGATGAATGTGTGTTACCTTGATTGTGGTGATGGTTTTGCGGGTGTTAATATGCGTCCAAACTCATCCTTTAAATATGTGGCTTTTTCTATCAATTATACCTTGATGAAGCTGGTAAAAAATAATACTTAAGCGGGCACTAAGAAAGGGACAAGAGGGACCTAGAGACAGGAAAAAGCCCATCTAACATTTGGCTAAGCTGGGTGAACTGTTACGGCTACCTTAGTCACCTGATTACTTCCTATCATGCCCCTTTCTCTAACACATACCCACATACATGCACACACATGCACATACAGGTGCCCACACACTTTCCTTTTCTCTGGAAGAGAAAAAGGGCAAAAACTAGGTGGAATCAAAATCAGGAGACACACTGACAGAACAGAGAACTATATCCGTCTTAGAACTTGAGAAGGAGGAGGTTTGAGAGGGAAGGGATAGACTGAGAGGAAATGCAGTGTGGAAAGAGAAAAAAGAGGTAAGAGAGTTGAGAGACCAGAATGACATTGGTATAATAGTAAAAGACTTCCGTGAGTTTTGGTATTCTAGAGAACGGGAGAGGTGAAAAGTTGCTTAAACTTTCTGAGACTTACATAAGATTCCCTTCCTGACTCTACCATTCCATTGAAATCTCAGACAAGTGCTACCTTCTTTCTGTTTTGACAAAACATTTCTTGTCATTAATTATTTTTTGCCAGTGAATATAGTAGCAAGTGATCACGATGGCACAAAATTTGTTTTACGTAATAAAAATATTTTACAGCAAGTGTACTGAACTTGTGAAATACAAAGAGAAGGGGAGAATTATTCTCAGATAAGGTTTTATCACCTTGTGATCTCAGTATCATCATCCAAGTGATGAAATTGCTTGTATTGATGAGGAATCTGAAAAAGAAAAGAAAGAAGTTTAAGCAAAGCCATTGTGGAATGCTCATGAGCTAGTGACCCAGAAATAACGTGAAGTTGAGAATCTGAAATAGAAATAAGAACCCAGAAAGATGAGATGTTGTAATCAAACTGACCAAAAGCATACAAAAATTTTAAATGAGATCTTAGAATTAAGGATGGAAAATCCACAACCTCACCTCAGGAAAATACCTGGTAATCAAAGAAAGAGTGACAAGGGTGAAATAGATGAATTACCATTTTCCAAAAGATATTCACTAGCAAATATGTGAGCAAATGACTGAGACAAATTAGTCATTTGGGAATTTTCAACCTGCTATCACTTTTCCCAATTTTCAGTATTACCAACATTTTCTTGAATTGCATTTTTAATTCTTCTTTTGAAAGAAGACAATGCAAGAGTTATTCAGGGCCATCATTAAGATCAATGAAATTAAGAAGTCACTTGTTTCAAGGAATATGAATTTCATGTGCATAACCATAGTAATTTCAAACAACATGATTCTATGTTCAAGAGACTCTATTACTTAGTAGAAAAACATTTGACAGTAAGATTAACTGGATTCTAATCACACCTTTGCCATTAATTACACTACAACACAATCTCCCTTCTCAAAGCCTTATTTTTCCCATAATAAAGGCTTGGACCACATAATCCGCAAAGTTCCCTACAGATCTAAGAAAATTGACAACAGCATTGCATTCCTTAAATAAAAACTTTCTGTTGACTCATTTGCTACCCATTTTATGTAATTTACCAACCCCCCCCAAAAAGCTGCTATAATTAGCCAAGTTTTAAAACAAGATTTTAAAAATTCAGTCTGAGTCAATATCTAAAAATATGCAATCAACAAAATAAGGCTCACTTTCTGTGGAATTTACTGTGCTTCTGGTAGAACTCTGTCTTGCTATATAATTCTGGCATTGTTAATTTTCTTCTGAACTTCATGACTTATTTATATAATTGCTGTGATTCTTGGCTTTTAGATTCTAAGCACAATAGAAAGGTATGGGGAAAAATTAAAAGACAAACCAGTAAACATAAACATTAGCTAATCTTGGCTTAAGATGAAGAAATACCAGTGTTATGGCCGTGGCCATTCCACTTATGTACCTAAAATGCCAGTTCTGAAATGGCCAGTGACAAAAGTGGCTCATGTCAACTGGTCCTATCATTTTGTCTACTTCATTGTTCAGTGCCTTTTCTTTGGTGGATGCTTTCTGTTAGCCATTAACAAATGATTCAAAAATTATACTTAGTGCCTACTCCTAACGCGTCCATCCACATGCTATCCCAGACCTTCTTTTTTTAACTTTAATTTTTTTAATGTTTATTTTTTTTTTGAGAGAAAGAGACAGACCATAAGTAGGGGAGGGCAGAGAGAGAGGGAGACACAGAATCTGAAGCAGGATCCAGGCTCTGAGCTGTCTGCACAGAGCCCGATGTGGGGCTTGAAACCATGAACCATGAGATCATGACCTGAGCTGAAGTCACATGCTTAACAGACTGAGCCACCCAGGTGCCCCTATCCCATACTTTCTTATCTATGATCTTCCAGTCTTTTCCTTTTATGCTCCCAACCAGCCTACTAGGCCATTAGCAAATATCCAGAAATCTATATCTGTTCTCACCTAAGGTCACTTCCTTTTTATAAAGAATGATGATCACATTCTCCATTTGCACCTTTACCCACTGGGAAGATATTGTCTCTATTATTATCAATCAACACTGCTGTCCACTATCATCCAGCTTCAGTAGGTACTCCTATACTGAGCCTGTCCATCTATAATGAAGCTTGGGTTTTTCTTTCTTTCTTCAGCTGTTCATAGGGATTTTACTCACAAAGGAGCACCTAGTAAAATCATTGCAAGTGACCTGGGGTTTGGGCCATCTGCTCATGCAGGTGGCCTGTGCCCTATGTTGTCCTTTAGACTTGATCTCACATGTACCATTTCTAACTTATGATGGACTGCTGTTGAGCATTCTGACCTTATGTCATTGTGGGTCTAAGAGAACTCAGCTCATTATGGGCAGTTCCAGACACCTGGCCACTTGATGCCCCATGGCCAAGTTTCTGTACCAGGGCCAAGTGTTATGCCAGCAGGTGATTCTCAAGTGGAGTATAATTCTCTATTGCAGATGGCGTGGCTTTTTTCCAGAATCCCACTAGCACATATTATGATTTTCCCACTGGGGTTTGCCATAAACTTACCTTCCATCTTTTCTCACCACTGACATTTCCAACAATATAAAGCCTGCCAGATTACATGGCCCAAGTGGTAGGTCTGCTTATACCATACCTTGGACAAATTGTGAAACCCTTTTTGCTCTGCAATTCATTCAAAGCTGGAAGCCTTCCATATTATTGTACTTAAGCATTATAATAGCATTTCTATGTGCACAATGTATTTCAGCCAGAACTCTAAAATTTCTATCAGGTGTTGTGCTTCCTTTTATATGATAGGGATTGGAAGATGTATCAATTTATCTTTTACCTTGCAGGGGATATCTCAAATGCCCCTGACCACTAGATGCTAAAAACTTGACTAAACTAGAAGTTCCCTGAAATACGTCTTAGCAAGTTCTCTAACATACTAACCACCTGTTGGTTTTGTCGTTGTTCTACCCAAATTAGTTTAATGTCATCAGTGTGATAATCTGTGAAATGTTCAGATGGTCCAGATTTCTTTTTAATAAATTAGGACAAAGGCGGGGGGGAAGAGTTAATATAGCCCTGAGGAAGAAGTGAATATTGTTGTCCATTACACATGATTATAACTTTTCCTTGATCTTTGCTGATCATAATTTAAAAAGTATGCATTTGATGGGCATCTGGGTGGCTCAGTTGGTTGAGCATCTGACCCTCGATTTCTGCTCAGGTCATGATCCCAGGGTGGTGGGATCAAGTCCCACATTGGGCTCTGTGCTGGCCGCGTGGAGTCTGCTTAGGATTCTCTCTCTCTCTCTCTCTCTCTCTCTCTCTCTCTCTCTCTCTCTCTCCCCTCCCTGTTAACCCTTGCTATCTCTCAAAATAAACAAAATAAGCTTACAAAAAAAAGTATGCATTTGCAAAACCCATGTCTGTATATCATGTAGCTAAAGGCTTACTGGTCAGCTCTTGCAACAATACATCCTGTAGTGTAGCAATTGTGACCAAAGTTGCTACTTGGCTGAGCTTATAGTGGTCTACATTTTCCAAAATGCATTCAGTTTCTTCAGGAACCAGAATGGTGAATCAGATATATGTTAAGGCTGGGGTGCCTGGGTGGCTCAGTTGGTTGCACGTCCAACTCTTGATTTTGGCTCAGGTCATGATCCCACAGTTGTGGGATTGGGCTTGTGTTGGGCTATGTGCTGAGTGTGGAGCCTTTTTTAAGATTGTCTCTCTCTCCCTCTACCCCTCTCCTCTGCTCACATTCTCTCTCTCTCTCTCTCTCTCTCTCTCTCTCTCTCTCAGAGAAAAGGAAGCAAATGGAAGGGAAGAGAAGGGAAGGGAGGGAAGGAGGAAGGGTGGAAAGAAAGGGAGGGAAGAAGGAATGGAAGGGAGGAAGGGAGAAAGAAGGAAAGGAAGGGAAGGGAGGGAATGTAAGGAAGGAAGGAAGGGAGAAGGAAGGCAAGGAAGGAAGGAAAGGAAGGAAGGAAGGAAGGAAGGAAGGAAGGAAGGAAGGAAGGAAGGAAGGAAGGAAGGAAGGACGGATGGACAAGGACCCAGTATGGAGAATGCTCAAACTGCCAAATGACAATTCACTTATTTGGAGACCAGGAAATGACCACCAGATGTATTTGTGGATACAGTGAATCCACTCCAAGCCAGACTTCAGCAAGATTTTATTTATTACATGGCTTCTGTAATCTCTTCTCTAACTAGGGGACTACAATGATGTGCTGAGTCTCTACCTATCAGTGTCAACTCAGATTCTGTACCCAATAGACCTCTGGATATTTATTTCCCTTTCCCTAGTATATGGTCCCATGAGAAAATAGCTATAAGTCCAAAAATAATTTGGAGAATTATTACATTGTATACTCGCTGTGGTGTTGCACACCTGTTCCTCCTACGCATATGGTCATCTCTTCAGTCAGTGGATTCTGGATCTCAAGATTGGTTTAGGTTTGATAACTCGGCAAAGAATTGCCACTTTTTATTGAGGCAACAGCTTTCAGCTTCCTGCTCCTCCATTTTAGCCTGCTTCTGATTGTAGATGCTAAGTAGCACACTCATTGGCCACCTGCCTATTTTGCTCCCGGTGATGTCATGTTCCATTAACAGTCTTCATACCTCCCTGAAGGCCAAACACCCCCCCCACACACCCCACCACAAACTACTACTTTATTCTTGTGGGTCTCTTGCACTTGGCACTTAAGCGCTGCCACCACCTAGCTTCACTTAGTTCAAGGCCAAGTCATCCTCATGAATACTAATCATTAGACAAGCTCTGTGAGCACGTCTCCTACAAACTGCCATGTCATTCCTAGATGAGCTACCACTGAACTTCTCATGAATGCTGGTGCCACTGAACACCACCGATGCATTCCTGATGGCCTTGCTGAATGCTGGTTCCCACAGGACCCTGCCTTTACAGGTGTAAAATACAGTATTCCAAGAAAAGGCTGCCAAGTCAATGAAATGTTCTCATTAGCTTTTAATTCTGGCCCTTTTGATCAAACACCCTCAACATCTCAACTCCCTCGGCTCCTGTTTGTACCTGGTAGCTCATTCTTGTAGTTTCTTCAGTGTAGAATGCAATCTCTCTTATCCAGTCCATCATATCCCTAGTTAAGTGATGCCAGAATTTAATCGTACTTGTCAGCTTTGTAGCCAGGATGGGGGAAGGGGTAACTTTTGAGAGGGGCCCCTGTTGTCGTGAAGCCTCTTTGTGCACGTAAGAAATGCTAGATCTCAGTAAGGAAGGACAGCCTCTTTCTCTGTATAATTTGGCAGGGTCAGAGGGATCTGAAGAACTACAATTTTCAAGGGTGTTGTCAAAGCAAAACTTGCACAGGACAATGTTAAACAGGGTTAGGAAGATTTTATTCAAGGCTATTGAAACAAAGGAGAGAGGACAGAAGTCAGTCTGAGTTCCACTCCATCCAAACAAAGGGCAGAAAGGTTTTTAGGCTCTGAGATTAACCAGTGAAAAAATGCTGGAAGATACGGGGGTTGGAAAGGTTGATGGATGGCATGTATCTCGCACACTGAGTTTGCAAATGTTTTCCTCTGTTATTAGGCCATCTGTGTTTACTATTTGGGGTCTATGAAAATTAGGATCCTACCCTCCCAGGGACTAGAAGAAGGTGTACTGTCTTTCCTGATGTCTTTCCTGTCTTTCCTGATATTTGGAAGGGATGTCCCTCTGGTCCCAGAAAAAGATTTTTCTGAGTTGAAAAGCAGGAGGCTTTTAAAAGGATTTATATCTCAAGGAGTCAGAAAAAAATTACAATGCACATTTTCCAAAGTAAATGCTCTGAGGAAAGAGAGGTCGGTCAGGAGCTTAAAGGTGGGAAGAAGTCTCTCTAAAGTTTAGTCACGTTGAAGAGAACATTAAGGCCACCTGGGTCAGCATTCACTCAGGTGTTCCAATTCTGTCAGAGTTCCAGTTTTTTCCAACTAATGTCCTGACCTCAGGGCACCAGTATTGTCTTTACTGAACATTTAGATGTCTCTGGAGTTCTGCAATTCTAACATGAAATCTGGCTCCTCGACCACATCTGCTCTTTCCTCGCAAGGAAAAAGAACTTCTGTGTAAACTACTAAAGAAGCCCTCCGGCTGTCACACTTAAATCTAGCTATTTGTTAACTGCCCTCAATTTCTCCTTATCCCTCTAGAAGACATCAATTCAATTTAATGGTAATCAGTCAACTCTGCTGTCTTTGTAGGCATTATTCACTCTGTATTTTTCCAATGCTCTAAGTCATTACACTATCAAGACTATTCCTCTCCTTGGGGACTTTTTCCAAGGTCACCACTCAGGAGATCATCAGCAATTGGTGGGCTGCCACTTTTGTGGGAGGACCAGGAAGCCCTCACATTTCTTCATTCATGTCAGTTTAGATCCTTCCAGAAGTAAACACCTGGGCAGGACTGGATGTGCAAGGGATTTGGGATATTGCCCGTGAAAGATAAAGCAGTGGGCAGGAGAAGCAGGCAGGCAGAGCCTTCGGACAGAGACAGAAGGATGAGAAGTGTCAAGAATGACAAGATAAGGACTGAGGAAAAAGGGAGCCTTAGACCACCGGAGAGTTCTGAGAAAATCTTGGACAAGCCGAGGAGAGGCTCTAGGGAAAATTTGTTCATCAGAAGAGTGTCACATGAGGCAGGCACAGGTTGGCTCTAGTCCCCCTGCCCTGCTCAGCCATTGGCTGGGAGCAGCCTTGGCATGGTGGCCCCTGTGCTCATGGGAATGGCAGCTAAAAGTGTCGGTCTGCTGTGCTCTCCCGCCAGCAGGTTTCCATGGAGTGGGCATCGCCACAGCCGCCACAAGTCATTTGCAAGAATCCACTGAAAAGTACAGAAACATAAGCTAGAGAAGGTCAGTGGCAATTAAAACCATAGACTCTGGGGAAAATGGGGGTGAAGTTTAGAATTAGGAACAGCGTCCATTGAATGTTGGTAACTGCCGAATACAAGTTTTTATTTTAAGTATATGTTAGATGTTTAATCCAAATGAATATAGTTCCCTTAAACAGTCCATTTCTTACACCAAATGTGATATTGGAGAGGCAAAGTTTTCCCTTTAAAAAAATGGGAAAGGGGCACCTGGGTGGTTCAGTTGTTTGGGTGTCTGACTTCGGCTCAGGTCATGATCTCGTACCTCCTGAGTTCGAGCCCCATGTCGGGCTCTGTGCTGACAGTTCAGAGCCTGGAGCCTGCTTCAAATTCTGTGTCTCCCTCTCTCTCTGCCCCTCCCCTACTTATACTCTGCCTCTCTCTCTCTCAAAAATAAACATCTAAAAAATTTTTTTAATTTAAATTAACTTTAATTTTAATTTTAAAAAACACTAAAAATGCTAAGATGAAAAGAATAGCATTGGCCCAACGATTTATTCATTGATGAGTAAACAAGGGGGGGGCTTTTTGGCTAAATAATTTTAGTCAAATGATTTATCTAAATCATTTTAGATAGCTTGATGGTCTTTTAATGTATGAAAAAGAATGTTCTAGCCTGGTGTAAACATGCTTTTGGTTCCTGAATTTTAATTGACTTTTAATGACGGTGCAGCACCGTTTTAGTAGAGCCTGAAGTGCTTACTTTGACATACTTCAAAGGAACGCTCAGAGCTGCTGTCCCTGCAGTTGTTCAGAACTCTTGTAAGCAGAATGTGAAAGTTTGTTCCCAAGGAAGAAAAAAATCCCAGCACCTAGATGCACTCAGATATGTCACTGAGACGGAAATTATTTTTCCATTGAGGTCTAAGGCCTCAGATGCAACATATGTGGCCCTATTACCCTAACTGTGAATAATTGTTTTCTGTTTTCTCTCTTGTCTTTTTTTTCTGTTTGCATAGTGTTGTTCTTCATCTTCCTCACTATCATCAACATTATCAAAAGTCACTGTGGGGGGGGGGGGGGCGCCCGCGTGTCTCAGTCAGTTAAGTGTCTTGTCTTCAGTTCAGGTCACGACCTCATGGTTTGTGAGTTTGAGCCCCACATCTGGCTGTCTGCTGTCAGCACAGAGCCTGCTTCAGATCCTCTGTCCCCGTCTCTCTGTTCCTCCCTCACTCGTGTTCATTCTCTCTCTTTCAAAAATAAATAAATAACAACATTTAAAAAAAAAAAAGGAAAAAAAGTCACTGTGGAAAGTATCACCTTGCCCTCAATGTGTTAAATCTTACCCAGTGTGAGCTAATGCTTGCGGTCCCCTTGTGCAATGGGACAGATTCAGGGCTGAGGGCCACATACACATGTGTTAAAGCAAAAAAAAACAAAAAACAAAAAACAAAAACCTCAAACCCATAGTCCTCAGAAACATTAAAACTAACTATTGAAATCTTGAGTTGGAAGATGAGAGAGAGATTGGAAGTTTTTTCTTCCAATCATGGTGAAGTTGAGCCTGACTTGGCTGTGGAGAGCCCTGCCCCCACTCCCTGTTGAATATTTGTTCGCAAGGTGCTCTGAGATCAGAAGACTCTAGGGAGATGAGCAATCCTGAGTTGGACTCCTCTGTCAGTTTCCCCATATCCCCTGAATAAGTTTGACATCAGGAATATTGTTTTTAAGTATAGCATAAATATTTTAAGATACTCGCCTAAGAGGCAAAGTTAATTATTATTCAGTGTTTTGTTTTGTTCTAATGCTGTGTGGAATTCATTATTAAGCACCCTTTTCCAGCCGTGGGTGACTTCTCACACAATCACTTCTCCCCCGCCTGAGATATGCTATTAAGTTGGCATAAAAAATGTATTTTTTTTCTTTCTTCCCAAGTCTGGACTAAATAAAGCAGCTCAGATCCATAAAGGAAGTAACTTATTCAAGCATTCTTAAAAACGTAATTAAAAAATATTTTTGTAGTAAATATTTTAAAATATTCTACTTAGTCATTAACCTCTCTCTAGAATATCAAATTTGGTGTTTCTTATTGCCCCCTTTTTAGGGGAAATATGTTATGAATTCTGTTATATTAGCTTGAATTATGTTGTAACTACCTGAATCTAGCCTCCTGCAAAAGGAAAAAAGATCTGAGACTGAAACAGGCTGGAAATTCCAGATTCAAATCTTTCTCACTCTCTCTCTCTCTCTCTCTCTCTCTCTCTATATATATATATATACACATATAGCATATGTAATATATATGTATATTTACACATTATATGTATTTTAAAGTATATTTTAACAGTGTATACAGTATGTGTTTATAGTGTGTATATATATGGTACATATGTATGTTTACAGTATATATGTATTTATAGTATTTTTACAGACTGCTTTTACAGTATATACAGTATATATTTTACAGTATGTGTGGGTGTGCATATGTGTGTGTGTTTGCGTAGAGAGATAGAAAGAGAGAGAAAGAGAGAGGGCGCGCGCTTCCCCTGCTGCAGCATTTGTGAATAATGCCCTCTGGTGGAGCCCACAAGTTCAGCTTAAGGCCATGAAAAACACACTGCATGATTATACCTAGTGCACTAACAAGAACTCTTTGATCAGTGATGATCCCACTAATGGAAAGATACACAAAATATGTACTGAGCAGTCCCTTGGAGACAAATGTCCTTCTACTGTGATCAATTTATGATTTATTTCTTAAATGACTAATGAGACTTAGTCAGGTTTTTCTGACAGCTTTGGGTCCTCAGCCTTCTGCTTTTATCATTTCCTGTCCATAATAGGAAAATCTCTATTTAGAGTGTTGTGCAGGCTCCTAGGTGGCTTTGTCGGCTGAACATCTGACTCTTGATTTTTCAGCTCAGGTCATGATCCCAGGGTCATGGGATCAAGCCGCTTGTCCGGCTCTGCACTGAGCGTGGAGCTTGCTTAAGATTCTCTCTCTCTCCCTTCACGTGCTCTCTCTCTCTCTCTCTCTAATTAAAAAAAAAGTGTTTTAGTTTTTTATTCATCTATATAGAGATACATAGGGAGAAGATGTACACATGCCATACAAATGTACATTTCCCTATTTCCACCTCCCAATACTTTGTGGATACCTTTGTCACCCACATAAGGCCTATTTTTGCAAAGAGTATAGTTAGGAGGTATGGGAGGAGTCCCTTATTTCAAGAAAATTGTGTTTACTATAAGCCCAACTCAGTCTTTACATCTTTCAACACTGCTGATATCCTTCCCAAGTTGTCCTAAAAGGATTCCCAAAGCAATTCCTGTAGCAAACAGAAAATAGACTGCCTTTTAGGAATGTCCCAGGACTATTCCCCTGTATTTTATGTCAAAGAAAAGCACAAGCTCTATTATTTTAAGAGACATTATGTTTTAGGAAATTTGAATGTAATTCCAATGTGTTTCCTTTTCTTTCCCAACTATCCAAAATTAATAGCAGTGATAATCATTCAATGAGTACCTAGTACGTTATATAAATTATAATCCTTATTACACACTTATAATGTATATATTATAATTCCCATTTTTTAAATGAGAAAATTGAAACTCAGAAAGAGAACATAATGTGATGAGAGCTACACAGCTTTTGAATGATAGAGCTCATAATGAAGCCTGTCTAGTCATATTCCAAAGTCTACGTTTATATTAAAATAGACCAGAACTGTCTGATACTTAGTGTACTTAGTAAAGTTGGAGAATGTGAAAAATTCCCCATGTCAGAATACTAATATGATTCTTTTAATTGAAATATTAATGGGGCCCCTGGGTGGCTCAGTCGGTTAAGCATCCAACTCTTGGTTTCAGCTCAGGTCATGATTTCACGGTTTGTGAGTTCAAGCCCCTCATCTAGCCCTGCACTGACAGCATGGAGCCTGCTTGGGATTCTCTCTCCCTCTCTCTCTACCCCTCCCCACTCTGTCTCTCTCTCAAAATAAATAAATAAACTTTTTTTAAAAAAGGAATATAATTAACATACTATGTTATATTACTTTTTGGTGTACAAAATAATAATTCAACAATACTATTCATTGCTCAGTGCTCACTAAGATAAGTGTATTCTTAACCCCCTTTATCTATTTCATCCATCCCCCCACCCATCGCCCCTCTGGCAACCATCAGTTTGTTCTCCATATTCAACAGTCTGGTTCTTTTGTTTATTTGTTTGTCTCTTTTATTCTATGTCTGTTCATTTGTTTCTTAAGTTCCAAACATGAGTGAAATTAAATGATATTTGTTTTTCTCTGATTGACTTATTTCCTTAGCATTACACCCTCTAGATCCATCCATGTTGTTGCAAGATCTCATTCTTTTTATGACTGAGTAATATTCCATTCTGTGTATATATATATATATATATATATATATATATATACACACACACACACACATATACATATATATATACATATATATACACATATATATTCTGTATATATATGTGTATATACATATATATACACATATATTCTGTGTGTGTGTATATATATATATATATATATATATATATATATATACCACTTCTTAGACTATTCATCTATCGATGGACATTTGGATTGCTTCCACGACTTGGCTATGGTAAATAATGCTGCAATAAACAGAGGGGTGCATACATCTTTTTGAATTAGCATTGTTGTTTTCTTTGGATAAATACCTAGTAGTGCAATTACTGAGTCATAGCATAGTTCTATTTTTAATTTTTTGAGGAAACTCCATACTGTTTTCCAGAGTAGCTGCACCAGTTTGCATTCCCACGAACAGTGCACAAGGGTTCCTTTTTCTCCATATCCTGCCAATGCTTGTTGTTTCTTGGGTTTTTTGTTTTAGTCACTCTGACAGGTGTGAGTGGATATCTCATTCTGTTTTTGATTTGAATTTCCCTGATGATGAATGATGTTGAGCATCTTTTCATGTGTTTGTTGGCCCTCTTTACGTTTTCTTTGGAAAAATGTCTATTTAGGTCCACTGCCCATTTTATAATGGGATTGTTGTTTGTTTGTTTGTTTGTTTTGGTGTTAAGTTATATAAATTCTTTATATGTTTTGGATAATACCCCTTACTGGATGTATTATTTGCAAATATCTTCTCCCATTAAGTGGGTTGCCTTTTAATTTTGTTGATGGCTTCCTTCACTGAGCAAAAGTTTTTTATTTTGGTATGGCCCCAATAGTTTATTTTTGTTGTTGTTTCCCTTGTCTGAAGAGATATATGTAGAAAAATGTTTTTGTGACAGATGTCAAAAAAATTACTGCCTATGTTTTCTTTTGGGAGTTTTAGGATTTTAGGCCTCACATTTAGGTCTTTAATCCATGTTGAGTTTATTTTTACGGATGGTCTAAGAACATGGGTCCAGTTTCATTCTTGTGCATGTAGCTGTCCAGTTTTCCAACCAGCATTTGTTGAAGAGACTATTCTTTCCCATTGTGCATTCTTGCCTCCTTTTGTTGCAGATTAATTGGCTAGAAGAGCATGGGTTTATTCCTGGGCTCTCTGTTGTGTTCCGCTGATATATGTGTGCATTTTTGTGCCTGTACCATACTGTTTTGATTCCTATAGCTTTGTGGTATATCTTGAAGAGTAGGATTGTGATACCTACAGCTTTGTTCTTGTTTCTCAAGGTTGCTTTGGCTATTCAGGGTCTTTCGTAGTTCCATACAAATTTCAGGATTATTTGTTCTAGTTGTATGAAAAATGTTGTTGATATTTTAATAGGGATTGCTTTAAATCTATAGATTGCTATGGGCAGTATGCACATTTTACCAATACTAATCCATGAGCATGAAATACCTTTCCATTTGTTTATGTCATTGTCAATTTATCTGATCAGTATTTTATAGTTTTTGGAATATAGGTCTTTCACTTTTTGGATAAGTTTATTCCTAGGTATTGTATTATTTTTGGAGCAATTGTATATGGAGTTACTTTCTTAATTTCTCTTTCTGCTTATTCATATTAGTGTATAGAAATGCAACATATGTCTGTGTATTAATTTTGTACCCTGCAACTTTATTCAATTCATTTTATCGGTTCTGGTTTTTGGTTTTTGGTTTTCATGTTTTTTTGGTGGAATCTTTATGGTTTTTTATTGAAATTAAAATGCCATCTGCAAATAGTGAAAGCTTTGCTTCTTCCTTACCAATTTGGTTGCCTTTTACTTCTTTTTCTTGTGTAATTGCTGTGGACAGGACTTCCAGTACTATGCTGAATAAAGTGATGAGAGTGGACATCCTTGTCTTATTCCCGATCTTAGAGGAAAAGCTCTCCATTTTTCACCAGGTATGATGCTAGCTGTGGGTTTGTAATACATGGCCTTCATTATGTTGAAGTATGTTCCCTCTACACCTACTTTTTTTTAGAGTTTAAAATACTAATATGATTTTTAAAAGAAGCCTCATGAGCAGAATCAGGTAATTAAGTAAAAATACTTCTTGAAATATTCAAGTCCCTGTAATAGTTGAAGAACATATTACTGTCACCAGAACAGGGAAGAGAGAAAAATAATATTTACATTGGTGGGATAAAGTGTCTATACATTTAAAATATTTAAAAGGAATGTAAATATAACCCCATAGTGATAAAACTAAAGGAACAAAAAGGTTTGTCTCTTTCCTTAAATCTGTCCAAAAGCTGCTGTTAATACTAAAATCTTCACTCTAGAATGGGCTGGCTGGACCAGTGTGTTAGTGAATTTTTAATTTTTGTAGATATCTAGTTTTTAAAATAAGTCTTTTATTATAATTATGATATACCTTAGTTGTTACAAATTCAAACCATATGGAAAGACATATCTTGTCTTTTTGTGATATGCTTCTAGATTCTTTTATTTTTCATTCCTTTTTTTCTTTCCTCTCATCATTGGTGTTTATTTAATTATGGAAATTCTGACACAATGCTTAAACTATCAAATGGCTCTATTAGGCTCTTTACTCTCTGCCATTCTACTTCTTGCTTCCAAGGGCAACCCCTTTGAATTTTTCAATTTGATATTTTGGTATCTACCTTTGTATCTGCATATAACACATTTATAAGTGTTTATACTTTGTGTATTTTCTCTTTGAAATTATCTGTTGACTTCCCTTTTTGGAAGATGAGGATTTATATCTTTTTCCTATCCCCTCTCCATTCCCATTACACACATACACACATACACACACATCCTTTCAATTTAGTAAGAGTGAAATTTTGGTTTTGGTTTTTCAGAATAAATTTAGTATATTATGATTACTTTTTATTTCTTGGACAACATTTTGTTTCACTTTGAGCTATTATTTATCTATTACATTTAACTAATTTAGATATACTCATCACCAATTCAACCCCAAAATCTCCTTTCTTTATTTAACAAACCTCTTATTATATTTAAGCAATTAGATCTTCTCCCAGTTTTCTCTCCTTAAAAAAAAAAAAAAAGTTTTCCTGGAAAGTGACAGTGAGATGCATATGTATATAGACAACACACACACACACACACACACACACACACATAAATCCTTCACTGTGTCATGAAATTCATTTTTATCTAATACAGCAGGAAGCTTGTGGGTTGGGGGAAGAAAAAATAAGAGTGAAATCTTCATTAAGTAGAAGTAAATAAATTCATATTATACATTTTTGCCTTTTTAGAAACAGACAAAAATCTTGGTTTCAGATATTGAATAAAAAGGTAGCACATATGTTGGTATATATGAGGCCCCTTACAAATGACTCAATAATTACAGAGGTACCTGATTTTACTTCCAAGTCAAAATCAATCCTAATTTTAGGAATGTTACCAACTAATCATGGCTTCTCTGGACAGATTCTCAGCTATATGATAGCTTCTAATAACTGGAATTTTATCTGTATTAGCTGAAATTCCTGAGAAAGGGATCGGTTTGGCCTAGCAAATCATATGCAGACTGGCCCCGAGTTCATTAGTCACCTGCCACTTGTGGGTCTGCTGACGTTAGTCACGTGCCCACACCTGATAAATGGACTCTGGAAGCAGATGTCCTGGACATGAGCTACAAGTCATGGCCCTTGGCAGTGAGGAACTGTCTGAAGGAAACTTTCATTTGGAAGAGAAACCTCATCAGTTCATCACCAGCTTTAAGTTTCAACGGTTTGCCATTGCTTTTAGGATAGAATCAACAAAGGCGGTGTGATTCAGCCCCTGCTCGGCCTCTTGGTTTACTCTTCTTTTTCTCTGCTGCGGCCATGCTGACTTCACGGTTTCTCAAAACACCTTTATTTCCCTGTTGTCCCAGGGCCATTTGTGTGGGCTTTTCTTTTTGCCCATCTAATAATCACCCTCTTTATCTCATTTCGAATATCACGCTTTCCATGTCTCCGAAGAAATCTGCAGAACAATTTACTCTTGGAATCCGAAGCCACCAAGTGAGTATGGTTTTATGATGAATCTAATTGTGGTCCCCTAAAATAGAGGCTGCGGGTCTTAAACATTGACACGGTTCAGGACACACTACTCCAAAAGATGACACTGTTAGCATACTGAATATTTATTCTGAAGAAATTTGAGATACAGCATATGCACAAAGGACTCTATGACTTTCCCGGGACTCAGGGCATAAAACCCTCACGAGACGGGTGCCTTCCCTGTACCTGGAGGAAAGGCACATCCCTTTCTCCATGACTCTGAAAGGAATGGGGAAGAACAAGCCTTGCTTCTTCTCCCAATTTACCTCACTAAGCTCATACCCATTTGTGTCCCACGACTTTCCACTCTTCATCAAGCTTAGCATAAAAACACTCAGGTTTCAACACTTCTGTGGATCTTCACTTCCTTATAAGCCTCCTGTGTCACGTGAAACTCATAATAAAAACGTGTAAGCTTTTTTTTTTTCCTGGTTAACCTGTCTTTTGTTACAGGGGCCTTGGCCAAAAATGTAGACGGGTAGAAGAAAAAGTTGTCTTCCTGCATCAGCAACTGGTCGTCAGCAGCAGCCAAGAGAGGGCAAGTTTCTAGAAGGTGAGAATAGTCCTACTGTGTTAAGTAGTAATTGGCCAGGAGAGAAAGCATGAGTAGTCCTGGGGTGGTGCACTCAGAACTAAGCTCTCCCATCTTTGAAATCTGCTATTATGCCTTGAATTGTTCCCATGGTGTTTTTGTCTTTTCCTTATCCAAGAAGCTCTTTGACAACCACATTTCTCAAGTCTAGCTTAATCGGTATACACGGATGCCTCGTGCATTGCATCTAGAAAGTTTTTAATAACCACTGAGTAATAAATACGCTCTGTTGAAGACTTGGATCATTACATTACCACACACAATAGCCAGGAGTCTTTGATGGTCTTTTCAGGTTTCATCTTTGTCTCTTCCCATTTTTAAGGATGCTTAAAAAAGGGGGGAGGGGACATTTTTTCAAATTATGTTAGTTTATGGATTTTCATGGTTCTCTAAATTTAGGGAACTCTATAATAGGAAATGTTCACCTCCCCCCCCCCCCCACATTCATGAGTAATCTCCTGCTAATTTTTGGTGTGGTAAAGTAAATGAAGAAAGCCACTATTGGTGTATACGTTAATAGAGTGATAATTGGACACTGGTGAGTGAGAATTAATAGGAAATGTCAAGGTGGCTTCAAAGAAGTTTCATTAAAAGAAAAATAGGAAAACACTAAGGAGCTTACAAGCCCTTAATTATTTTGTGCCAAATTGCTTTAAAAATTAGTTTGCATCTGGTTGGAAAGATGTCGGTAAGTCGTAAAACCTATATTTGAGTCAATGAAAGCTATCACAAGAATAATGAAAATCAAAGTATTTCACATAAGGTGGTAAATTAGATAAATGTTTCATTTTTGGCTATTCATTTTGAATGAAATTGAAATAATATAAAACTTTCAAGAAAGTTGTGCCAACATTCGAAGCCAATTATCCCACCATTTTGAATATCAAGATGTTCTGAGAGGGGAAGTAGAAAGCTCAGATTTGATGTAAACTTCATCTTAAGTATTTTTCTAAGGGGATTTGAAAAAGACACTTACAAAATAATTTCAAGAATGTGCATTTTCTGTATGTGATGTCTACATGTACAGATTTGTTACGGTGAGCGTCCATTGGCTTACACATTTGTCCAGGGTCCTACCTTAGCTGCGTTCTCTCTCACCAGGACCCTTGATGCCCAGACAGGACAGACTTTTCAAAGCTCACAAGGCAGCTGGTCACTGGGCTCTTTACAGGCCCTGGAGTGGCTTGTGCACCTGTCAAGACAGGAATCTGCCAACTTCTTGCCTCTGAAAGATTTCAATTCTCAACGTAGAATTAGATTTCTAAATTTTATTTCTCTCCTTAGGAATCTAATTGTTTATTTTTCCATTCATTCATTCACACCTATTGACCAATATTTGCAGAACTTCATTTGTTTGCTCTCATATACATAATTTTTAAATATTTGATAACTGTGGAACAAGCTGGTAATTTATGGTCTTTGCTCTGTAGTCATTTTGCCACAAGATGGTGGTATAACTCTTTGAAGTAAAAACCAAAACCCCCCCCCAAAAAAAACAAAACAAAAAACAAACTTCCAAAACATTTTAATTTCAAGATTTATAAAAAATAAATATGAAAACATGAGTACGACTTATTTTTGTTTCCCAGCTGAATTTTTCTAGGGCTTTAAAAGCTACACAAATTTTCTAGTGTGAATATATTTTTCCTAAATGATGATATCAATTATAAGATTAAAATCATTGTAATAATGATAATGATGGTAAGGAATAACCACAGCTAATACTTTTTAGGTCTTATATTATGCCCTACACTGTGTCAGACGTTTCACATGAAGTGATTGAATGCTCACTGCCCTATCATTACTTAAGTATGATTATATCTGAAGATTTCAGTTCAGCAGATCAGGGAAGGGGACATACCAAACTGTATTTTGAGCAAATGTCCCTTATGATTCTTATCACCAAAGAAGTTAAAAAACTATTGGTTGATGTCTTTAAATTTAACTGCTCTACCTACAATGATGTTTGAAATCACCTTGAAACTCTTTTACCTTGATATTTAAAAATCAAGATTATAAAATCAAATAATATTTATTCTGGCTCTTCAGAAATACATCTACCCCCTAATTTTGAAGATGTAGGTGAGCAGTACATTGAAAAAAAGTGTGATGCTTTGGCATTTTCACTGTAGAAAATGATACGTAGAAAAGGTGTTTTGTGCTGTCTCACAAAAATATCCCAGTGAAATTTATGCTACACAATGTAATAAAATATAAAGTGTTTTACTGATTTCATGTATCTAATTTGTATTTGAGTGATGCATGTAAACTATTAGCAATTCAAATATTGTATAGCAATAGTGAGTTAGTAAAACTTCTTCTAAAACAACCAATCCCATCTCTTTAAAATGAGTATCATAATTTACCTCCCTAATTTTATACTTGTGAAGTTGAAAACTGAGCAAAAAACAAAGTGTTAAAAATCCAGTGACAACAGCTAGCAGAATATTGTTCCATAGGTCTAAAATGTTTATAGTGCTGTATGTATTTAGACTTCTCTTAAATAACATATATCAGTATTTTCATTTTTGTCAATTTTGTAGAACAGTTAAAAATTCCTTTCTATCTTAGGTTTCCTATCTCTGTGATAATCCTTAAGGCTTCTAACTGGATTAAAGTTCCCAGAGAAAAATGCCATATTACCTTTGTAATTTCCAAGATTGAAGTATGTGATTGAGTAGGAAATAATATTAATAATATGATACAGCATTGTAGTAATAATGTACTTATTATAAGGCCATGGTATAATAACAGCATAATTATAAAGACCAATACATTTCTTGCTTCATTTTTTTAAGTTTATTTATTTATTTTGAGAGATACAGAGACAGCATGAGTAGGGGAGGGGCAGAGAGAGAAGGAGAGAGAGAGAAAGAGAATCCCAACCAGGCTCCGTACTGTCAGGGCAGAGCTCCAGGGGGGGCTTAAACTCTTAAGACTGTGAGATCATGACCTGAGCTGAAACGGAAAGTCAGGGGCTTAACCGACTAAGCCACCCACCCAGGCACCTCTATTTGCCTCATTTTATGATAAGACAATTGAAACCTGCACTTAAGTGTGACCTGTATTCATAGGGACAGTGACAGAGCAGGGCTCATGATTCCCAGATTAGTTCTTCTCCGGAACCTTTCCAGGGGCCTGGCAGCACTGTTTCCAAAGCATAGATTATTGAGTCAATCAATCAATCAACAAGTAAATACATTTGGAAATAAACCTCAGCCTCAAGGTCACAGATTAAATTAAAAAGTGAACTTTCAATAGAACAATGACACCAAAAATTGGGTCAACAAGTTTGAGGGGCCAGTGAAGTGAACCAACCATCAAGATTTAGAGCTTAAGAGATGTAAAGCAGGCTATGAGTGAATTGGTTATTTTATGTGATTGGACTAAATGTTCTTACAACATTCTCATTTTGAAAGAATGAAATCCTGCCATTTGCAACAACGTGGATGGAACTGGAGGGTATTATGCTAAATGAAGTAAGTCAGAGAAAGATAGATATCTTATGTTTTCACTCATAGGTGGAACTTGAGAAACTTAGAGGACCATGGGGGAAGGGAAGTGGGGAAAAACGGTTTCAAACAGAGAGAGAGGCAAACCAAAAAAGGCTCTTGAATACGGAGAACAAACTGAGGGTTGATGGGGGGCAGAGGAGGGGGGGAATGCGTGATGGGCCCTCAGTGCCACTTGTTGGGATGGCACCGGGTGTTGTATGTAACTCATGAATCACAGGAATCTACCCCAAAACCAAAAGCATACTCTATCCATTGTATGTTAGCTAACATAAAAATGAAAACAAAACAAAACAAAACAAAAACAAAAAACTCATTTCTACCTTCAAGCGAGCAGTAATATCATCTGGTCCCACACTGGAATGATTGGCACTTGTAATTTCTTTGTGGTTTGAGAAGTGCCTTTGATTCTTTGAGTCTGATAATCTCTGATAAAAAGACAAGGACTTAATTCTCAAAATCTGCATCTAATGTCTAGTTTCGAACATCTGAGCTATTAATGTGGAGACTGTTAGGTAGCGCCTCACTCATTACATTTGGTTGTTTCCTATGTCACTATTTTAACATATTTTAAATGGTTTATTTAGTATTTCAGTATTTCTAGTGCACCTATAATATCTGTTCTTTTCAAACAAATTTAACAACTGGTATTTCTTGATAAAACGGAGAAAACAGGTTTTAAAATTATTGCTTGCTATACCAAGAAGTGCCACTAGATGTCACTAATCGCTAGAGAAACTTAACCTAAATCTGTTCGTAGCCAAAGAACTAGAAATTCTATAATCTGAGCAATCGTAGGATAGGAGGTCTTTCTATTTTTCATTGCCTTGACTTTACTTTTAGAACTTGGAAGTTTGTCTATTTATATTCCAAAATTTGATTTTTAAAAATTAATGTTTCCATTTATTTATTTTTTACTCTACTGGTAGCAACTTTATTCATAATTGCCCTAACCTGAAACATTTGTATTAGTTCCTGTGGTAGACATGTGGGTGTACTTTCCACATCTGATGCACAGACAGTGTCCAGCTATCAGCTCCTTCTGCCTCGGCTGCAGAGAACCACCCATATGGAGGTGAGAGCAACCCACTTCTATTGACTGAGCAAGGTAGGAGTATAAAGATCTGGCCCTTTTAGACCTATGTGGAACACTAATTTTTTTACATTGAGACAAAAATGACATGCATCATTGCATTAATTTTAGGTGTACAACACAATGATTTTATATGAATAAATAAAAAAATAAGTAAATAAGATCACATAATGAATTTAGTTAACGTCCACCCATTACAACACGTAGTAGTATTTTTTTTCCCCTGAGATAAGAACTTTTAAGGTCTACTCTCCTAGAAACTTTTAAGTGTGCGATATAGTATTGTTAACTATAGTCACCACATTGTGCACTATTTCCCTAGGACTTATTTTATAACTGGACATTTGTACCTTTTGACCATTTTTGTTTATTTTGCACACACACAACCTCTGCCTCTACTAACCACCAATGTGTTCTCTGTATCTATGCCTTTTTTTTTTTAAGATTCCACATATAAGTGACATCACATAGTACTGTCTTGCTCTGTCTGACTTATTTCACTCAGTATAATGCCCCCCAAACCCTCCCACATGGCAGGATTTCTTTCATTTATGGATGAATAATATTCCACTGTTGTATATATACTACATTTTCTTTATCTATTCCTCTATTGATGGGCATTTAGGTTGTTTCCATATCTTAGCTATTGTAAATAATGCTGCAGTGAACATGGAGGTGCAGATATCTTTTTGAGATAGGGCTTTGTTTCCTTCCAGTAAATACCCACAAATGGAATTGCTGGATCTATGGTAGTTGTATTTTTCATTTTTTGAGGAATTTCTATACTGTTTTCTCTAGTACCCCACCAGTTCCAGTGGACCAGTGGTGCACAAATTTGTTTTTTTCTTTCTATATTCTCATGAACACTTTTTATTTCTTTTATCTTTCTATGATAGCCATTCTAAAAAGTGTGAGATGATATCTCATTGTTGCTTTGATTTGTATTTCCCTGATGATTAATGCTGTTGAGCTCTTTTTCATGTACCTGTTGACCATCTTTATGTCTTCTTTGAAAAATGTCTATTGAGATTCTCCCCCCATTTTTAAATCAGGTTTTTTGGTTTTGTTTTTTTAGTTTTTTTTTAAAGTTTACTTATCCTGAGAGAGACAGAGACAGTGAGAGGAAGGGCAGGGCAGAGAAAGAGGGAGACAGAGAAGCCCATCACAGGGCTTTAACTCACAAATCCTCAAGATCATCACGTGAGCCAAAACCAAGAGTTGGGCTTTTAACTGACTGAGCCACCCAGGCGCCCATAAATCAGATTGTTTTTATCTGTTGAGTTGTATGATTTTTTAAAATATTTAACCACTTATCAGATCAATTATTTGCAGATATTTTCTCTCATCCCATAGGTTGCTATATTATTGTGTTGATGGTTTCCTTTGCTCTATAGCCTTCTAGTTTGATGTGGTATTACATGTTGATTTCTGCTTTTGTTGCCTTTGCTTTTGGTGTCAAATCCAAAAATCATTACCAAGACCAATGTCAAGGAGTTCGCTCCCATGTTTTCTTCCAGGGTTTTAATGGTTTTAGGTCTTACATTTAAGTATTCAATCCATTTAGGGTTTGTGTGTGTGTGTGTGTGTGTGTGTGTGGTGTAATATTGGGGTCCATTTTCATCTTTTTTGTGTGCCTGTCCAGTTTTCCCAATAGTTTACAGACACTGTCTTTTCTCCATTGTTTATTCTTGCCTCCTTTGTCACAGATTAAATGACCATATACACATGGGTTTATTTCTGGACTCTGAATTCTGTTCTATTGATCTATGTCTCTGTTTTTATGCCAAAACCATTCTGTTTTGATGATTAGAGCTTGGTAATACAGTTTGAACTCAGGTAGCATGATGCCTCCACCTTTGTTCTTCCTTCTTAAGAATGCTTTGGCTATTTGAGTTTTTTGTGGTTTCATGTAAAAATCTGTGAAAATTTCATTAGAATATCACTAGGTATTATATTGAATCTATAGGTTGTTTTTGTTACTATGGTCATTCTAACAATATTAACTCTTCCAAGCCATGATTATAGAATATGTTTCCCATTTGTGTTTTCCTCCATTTCTTTTTAACAATGTCTTACAGTTTTCAGTGCACTTGTGTTTCACCTCATTGGTTAAATTTGTTCCTTAGTATTTTATTCTTTTTGATGCAGTTACAAAAGGGATTTTCTTAATTTCTCTGTTGGATAGTTTGCTATTAGTATATTGAATTTCAACTGATTTTTGTGTATTGATTTTGTATCCTGAAACTTTAATGAATTAATTTATTAGATATAACAGTTTTCTAAGGGACTCTAGGGTTTTCTATACATAATGTCATGTCATCTTCACATAGAGGCCATTTGACTTCTTCCTTTCTGATTTGGATGTCTTTTATTTCGCCTTCTTGCCTAACGGCTCTGGTTAAAACTTCCAGCACTATGCTGAATAAAAGTGGCAAGAGTAGGCACCCTTGTCTTGTTTCAGATCTTAAAGAAAAAGCTTTAGGTTTCACTGCTGGGTGTGCTATTAGCTGTGGGCTTGTCCTAAATGACCTTTATTTTGTTGAGGTATGTCGCCTCTATACTCATTTTGTTGGGGGGTTTTATGAATGGATGTTAAGTTTTGTTAAATGTGTTTTCTGTATTGGAGATGATGATATAATTTTAACCTTGATTTTATTAAGGTGGTATGTCACATTGACGGATTTGTGGACATCAAACCATACTTACATCCCTGGAACGAGTCCCACTTGATTGTGGTGTATGATCCTTTTTATGTATGAGTTGACTGATATTTTGTTGAGAATTTTTGCATCTATGTTCATCAGGGATATTGGCCTGTGATTTTCTTCTGTAGATTCCTTGGCTGGTTTTGGTACCAGGCTAATGCTGGCCTTGTAGGTTGAATTTGGAAGTATTCCACCCACTTCTATTTTTTGCAAGATTTTGAGAAGGATTGGTGTTAATTCTTTAAATGTTTAATAGAATTCACCAGGAAAGCCATTTGGTTATATACTTATGTTTGTTAGGAGATTTTTTATTACTGATCCAATTTTCTTACTAGTAATTGGTCTATTCAGATTTTCTTGAATCTGAACCTGGTAGGTTGCATGTGTCTAGCAATTCATTTTTTTTTTTTTGATTGTCCAATTTGTTGATGTATGATTGTTCATTGTAGTCCCGTGATCCTTTGTAATTCTGTGGTACCAGTTGTAACATTGTTTTCATTTTTTGTTTTATTTGAATCTTCTCACTTCTTTCCAGGGTGAGACTGACTAAAGATTTGTCTATTTCATTTATCTTTTCAGATAATGAACTCTTAGTTTCATTTATCTTTTCCATTTTCTTTTTAGTCTGTACTTCATTTATTTCCACTCTGACTTTGTTATTTCCTGCCTCTACTGCTGGTAGGTTGTTTCTTTTTTGTTTCTTTTTTTCATTTTTTCATTTTTTTTTAATTTGAGTATAATTAACACACAATATTACAACGGTTTCAGATGTACAGCTTAGTGATTTGACAAATTTGTACATTACTCTATGTTCACCACAAATGTAGCTACCACCTGTCCGGTTCCATCACTATTACAATATCATTGACCGTATTCCCTATGCTGTGCCTTTCTTCTTGTGACTGACTCATTCCATAATTGGACGCCTTTATCTCTCCCCTTTTCACCCATTTTTCCCAGCCCCCCACTTTCTTCTCCTCTGTAATCATCAGTTTGTTCTACTTATAGATGTGATTCTGTTTTTTGTTTGTTTCTACATATGCTTGTTCTGTTCCATGGTGTGCCATTTGTTTATTGATAGGCACTTAGGTTGCTTCCATATCTTGGCTATTGTAAATAATACTGTAATAGACATAGGGGTGCACATATCTTTTCAAATTAGTGTTTTTGTTTTCTTTGGGCAAACACTCTATGATGGAATTATTGGATAATATAGTATTTCTCTTTTTAATTTTTTGAGGACTGTCCATGCTCTTTTCTACAGTTACTGTACCAATTTACATTTCCATCCACCGTGCACAAAAATTCCCTTTTCTCTACATCCTTGCCAACTCTTGTTTTTTCTTGTCTTTTTGAATTTAGCCATTCAAAATGATGTAAGGTGATTCCCAGTTGTGGTTTTAATTTGAATTTTCCTGATGATTAGTGATGCTGAGTATCTTTTCATGTGTATGTTGGCTACCTATATGTCTTCTGTGGAAAATGTCTATTCAGGCGCTCCAGCCATGTTTTAATCATATTGTTTTGTTTTGCTTTGTTTTTGGTGTTGACTTGTATAAGTTCTTTACATATTTTGGATATGATTCCCTTATCAAATATATCATTTGCAAATATCTTCTCCCATTTACTAGCTTTTCTTTTTGTTTTGTTGCTGGTTTCCTTCATTGTGTAAAAGCTTTTTATTTTGGTGTAGTCCCAATAGTTTATTTTTGCTTTGCTTTTCCTTGCCTGAAGAGATAGAACTAGAAAAATGATGCTACATCAACGTCAGAGCAATTACTGCCTATGTTCTTTTCTAGAATTTTTATGGTTTCAGGTCTCACATGTACGTATTTAATCCAAATTGAGTTTATTTTTGTGTATGGTGCTAGAAAGTGGTCCAGTTTTATTCTTTTATGTGTAACTGTCCAGTTTCCCAGCACCATTTATTACAAAGACTGTCTTTTCCCCATTGTATATTCTTGCCTCCTTTGTGGTAGATTAATTGGTTATAAGGGCATGGGTTTATTTCTGGGCTCTCTATTGTGTTCCACTGATACATGTGTCTGTTTTTGTGCTGGTACCATACTGCTTTGATTCCTATAGCTTTGTGGTATACCTTAAAATCTGGGATTGTGATACCTCCTGCTTTGTTCTTATTTCTCAGGGTTGCTTTGGTTATTCAGGGTCTTTTGTGGTTACACTCAAATTTTAGGGTTATTCATTCTAGTTTTGTGTAACATGGACTTCTTTTTTGTTGTTGTTCCTTGAAGTGTAATGTTAAGTTGTTTATTTTAGATTTTCTTTTTTCTTAATGTAGATATTTAGTGTTCTGAACTCTCCCCTCAGAACTGCTTTGTTGCTTCCAATAAATTTTGGTATTTTGTATTTCTTTTTTTATTTGTGTTGAGATGTTTTTTATTTCTCTTTTTTATTCACTGACCCATTGGTTGTTCAGTAGCATGTTGTTTAATTCCCACATATTTATGAATTTTCCGTGTTTTTCCTGTAATTGACTTCTAGTTTTGTACCATTGTGTTTGAAAAAGATGCTTCATATCACTTCAATCTTTTTTAATTTTTTAAGACTTTTCTTTGTGGTCTAACATATGATTTCTCCCGGAGAATGTTCCATGTGTACATGAGATATATATTTTGTTGCTTTTAGATGCAGTGCTCTGTAAATATGTTAAATAACTCTGGTCTGACATTTCATTTAAGCGCAAAATTTTCTTATTTTCTGTGTGTATGATCCATCAATTGATGAACATGGGGTCCTTTACTAATATTGTTTTGCTGTATATTTACTCTTTTTCATTTTGTTAATACTTGTTTTATATATTTAGGTTCTCCTGAGTTGGGTTACAAATATTTATAAATGCTATATCCTCTTATTGTACTGACCCCTTTATCATTATATAATGACCTTCTTTGTTTCTTACTAGAGTCTTTGTCTTAAGTCTATTTTGTCTTACATAAGTATACTACCTCAGATTTCTTTTGGTTTCCATTTGCATGGAATATCTTTTCTATTCTTCACTTTGTCTGCATGTGTCCTTCAAGCTGAACTAAGTCTCTTGTAAACTATATATAGTTGGGTCTTGTCCATTTGTCTTTTATCTGAATGAGGTCCGTTTATCATGAAATAATACACGTAATAATAAATACCATTTACCACTAACATTATTATGGGGAGTAATAAACAATCAAAATATTGCCCATATTTCTTTGGCTATTGGTATTCATGGAAGTGATTTTTGAAAAAGAGAAATTTGATCTAATAAGTCTTAGTTAACTCTGGAATGAAACAAGTAAAGAAATTGCTTTTCTTCTTTCTTTCTTTCTTTCTTTCTTTCTTTCTTTCTTTCTAGACTGAGTATGAGCAGGGGAGGAGCAGAGAGGGAGAGAGGAATTTTAAGAAAGTTTCACACTTAGGATACAGCCTGACATGGGGCTCGATCTCATGATCCTGGGATCATGACCTGAGCTGAAATCAAGAGCCAGACACTTAGCCAACTGAGCTACCCAGGCACCCCAGAAATCTCTTTTCTGACTCCATCTGGTCTTCTCTGACCACACTGGCTTTGTCATTCTCTAACATGCTAAGAACACTCTTCTGGAACCTTTGTTCTGGCTATTTCTTCCTATAGAAAAGTTCTCCTCTGAGAAGTGGTTTGGCACCTTCTACCTTCTCACCGAAGCCTGACAATTCTAATACAGCAACACCTTTGCCACCGTTCTTCATTTCTCTCACCTTTCTCTACTTTTTGCTTTTAACATAGTAACTAGGATTCCCTTCTTCACCAAACTCTAGACAAGGTCCAGTGAGCTCCTTTTCAATTAGGCCCTATCTCCTTGGGTCTTATCCTTAGGAATCTACTTTTAGCAAGAATCTTTCTAAGACAGTGTCTCAAGAAACTTCTACCCTCAATAACTGATCACCCTCCATGTCTGATCAAATTCTTCATCCCATACCATCCCCCAGGTTAGGTATCTGATCGCCCTGGCCTGGCTTCATCAAGAATCCTATCAAGTTGGTTTAACCAGAAATCCCCTTTTACTCCTATGTTTCTTCTTAGTAATTTTCCATCCACTGACCCCTCTACCCCACAGCTTGGCTATAAATTCCCACCTTCCTTGTTGTAGTCAGTATTGAACACAATTCTGTACTGGCCTCTTTTTTTCTCCCCCTATTGCAATAGTTTCTGAATAAAATGTTTTTTTTTTCTTAACCACTTTAACTTCTCCTAGGCTCTGGTTTTCTTTGATAATAGTACTTATCACCTTCTATGAAACCAAATAATTTAATTGCTGTATGTATTATTTACTGTCTGGCTGCATCTTTTAGAGTGTGAGCTTCACAAGACAGAGATCTTTTTTTCTCACTGATAGAATACCAGCACCTAGAAAAGTAATTGGCATGTAAAAGGAACTGTATCATATCTGTTGAATTAATTAGACTCAAATTCAATCAACAACTATTGTGTACCTATTATAATGTACCTAGCCCTTATTCAGAAGGGAAAAAAATAGGAAGTTATTTTCTTCCATGAATTAAAGAAGAATGAATTACTTCAAATTCATGACTTGTGTATCTGTTCCTGACACTTGATGTGCCTTAAATCAGTGGTCAATCTACATCTCCAGTCATTATGATAGTTTGTATTATACCTGTAATGTACATATGTAGTTCATACTTTATATACTTGCACTTCTTTCTTGGCAAGACTAAGGGAAGAAACTGCCTTTCTTTACTTAGCCAGAAAATGGAATAGAAAAAATTCATAGGAGATGCAGTTAGGAACTTGGTGAAACTGAAAGCTGCAAGAATAAAAAAAAAAAAAAAAAAGAGCCCCTGTCTTGAATTAAGACCATACGGATTTGCTAGTAAAAAGATGTAAATCTTACATATTACCACAAGGTAATGCCTTTCCAAAGATTTTTTATTCTTACCTAGGATTATGTAATAGGAAATTTTAATTAGTAGGAAAGGTCCCACATTATCAAATAAGTTATTATTCCCATTATTGGAAAAATTTAAGTATAATTCTAGGACAGAGCATGAGAGTGTGTTAAACAGGAAAATTCTAAAATGCTGCCCCTACGACTGATTTTTAATAGCATTACTCAAACAAGCTAGAACATGCATGCTATGCCCAGTTTGGAGTATACTCCTAACTCAGGCCTGAGACTAAGATCCTGCCAAAAAAGAACATGTTAAGAACTTTTCCTTTGTTTATTGTCCTGCTACATTTTTATAGATCCCTATGATGCAAAAAGTATGAGAGAAGCAGGAAATGAAGTAAATAGAATTGAATATGGGGTAACTAGGTTTAGGCCCATCCTTCTTGGCAACAGAACAGAAAGTGAAATTTGAACTAAACTATGCTATTAAGCAGTCCACTACCTAAAAGTAGCAACAAAGACCATGATATAATGATATGAAAATTGAAACCTGTCCAATTCCCTGCCCCCGTGCTAAGCAATATTGAGACAAACCCATATATTCACATGCCTGTGTTAAACAAATAAGCAAGAGTAAGGAAACATGACTTAGCTATTTGATCCAGGAAATATTTGCTTCTAAAAATAACAGTGAATAAATTAAAATAGCTGAATCATCAAAATATTTGTTCATCAAGGCTCATTTCAAGATCATTATTTTGTTGTATCAACTAATCAATCCATAATAATTTTACCGTTAACTCACCTCAGTCCCAACTGGTTCTTCACCTTGCAGGGCCCACTTTAAAATCATCTAGCCAAGGCCTTAAAACCTTACAAATATCCTCCCCTAAATTCTTCATTTTAAGATACAACTAAGACTGCCAAGTGAAGTTCTGCAATAGGGGTGATATACTTAGTTTTGCTTGATCAATCAGGGCCTCTGTTGGTCTTTTTGGAGGACAGTGTTCAACACATACTACAGAACAACAGATACAACAGTTCAACAGAACTAACCTCAGTGTTAAAAGACAGGGAACAAGTGTCAGTGTCCAGTGGCCTAAAACCACTACAAACAAATTAAGGTTGAATGAAATTGGGGGATGGGGTGCAGTAATCACTGGAACAAACAATGCACATCGTGGGAATTCATGGATATGATTCAGAAAGAGTGTGTTACAAATGCATCATAAAATTTGGGCTTTTATTAGGTGATTTGGAGACAGCTGGAAGGAAGCTTTGGACTGTTTGTGGATTGGATGTTGTCAGGAATTGGGGGCAATTCTAGAATTGGCTACTTCTTTAGCTATCTATTGCTGCATGAAAAATTACTTCAGACTTAGAAGCTTAAAACAGTACACATTTATTTCACAGATCTTTGGGTCAGGACTCTAGACATAGGTGAGATGAATTCTCTTCTTTTGATCTTCTCACAGGGCTGCAATCAAGGTGTTACCTGGGGCTGTGGTCTCATCTCAAGGCTCACTAGGGGAAGGATTCATTTCCATGTTCCTGTGCATGTTGGCAGAATTCAGTTGTTTTATGAGTTGTCATACTGAGACCCTTGGCTCCTTGCTGGCTGTCAGCTAGAGGCCACCTTCAGTTCCTCACTACATGGGCTTCTCCATATGGCACCTTACTTCATTGAAGTCAGCAAGAGACAGCTAGTCAATAAAGTCCACTGGCAACATGAGAATTATAATCTTATGTAATATAATCATTGAATTAAGATCTTATCATTTTAGCCATATTCTACGAGTTAAAACCAAATCAGGGACTCTGCTTACATTCAAGGGACAGGGATTACACGAAGGTGTGACAAACTGGGCCATCTTAGAGTTGGTCTGCTACAGGCATCTTAAGGAATCTTATCTAGGACAAGGAAAGACTGTCTAAAGCTGTGATTAGTAAAGAGGCAGTGCTTACTCAAGTTAGCCAGGATAGGAGGATTTTGGTCATTTTTCTGCTTTGGATAATATTTGCATTTTTATCTGTTTAGACATTAATATGGAGTGGTCTTATTTTGGTCTGCATCCATCATAGTCACATATGTTGGTGGCATCTGTTGTATTGTCTGATATTGGTGTCCTATAAAATTATTTATGGTCAACAGGAGAGTGCCAAGACACCAGGTCAGGAGCTACCAAGACCAAGGTTTAACTGATGGTTCGAGAGCAGTTCCTAGCTATCAGGGGCTGCTTCTCTCTTCCTTCTAAGAAATAAACTAGGATATGTAATAGATCGTTTTCTAGGTAAGCAAGATTATTGATTCAAATCACATCTTCACTCAAAATGGATTTGAAAATGGTCTCTTAGGGGGATGCTGGGTGGCTCAGTTGGTTAAGCATCCAACTCTTGATTTCAGCTCAGGTCACGATCTTATGGTTTGTGAGATGGAGCCCCACGTTGGGGTCTGTGCTGACAGTATGGAGCCTGCTTGGGATTTGTCCCCCTCTCTGTCTCTCTCTGGCCCTCCCCTGCTCATGCTCCCGTGCGTGGTCTCTTTCTCTCTCTCAAAATAAATAAATAAACTTTAAAAAAAAAAAGAAAGAAAATGGCCCCTTAGAATTCTGTTGTATAAAATGTACAGATTATTATGCACAGTTTTATATAAGCTGCCATTACAAACGAATATAGTTTTATTCAATAATGTGAATATACGCCTTTTAAAATTATTTTTTCTTTGGTTTTCTAAAGACCTAGGTTAGAAGATAATGAGAAATATTTGAAGCAAAATAACTGTACATTGTTAATTGTCAGGTTTCAGCTGCCCAAAATTGGCATAGCAAGAATTTCAACAGTGCTTTTTTTTCCTATCTTAGAAAAAGGACTTAAAAAGCATTATGAATTTTAAAATAATAGAAAGTGTGGTGATACAAATATAATCAAACAAAAATTTAATGGTTGCAATGGTGATTCCAAGGTTTGTGGCTGAAGAAGAAATTGCAAAGTGGGCTTAAGCACCTCCCTTCCATGTACAGGCAAATCAAATGATAAAATTGTGTGGGTCTGTCACTGAGAACAATGATATAATTGAATAAGTATCCCTCTGGAACCTACAATCATAACATCAAACTGCAGTAGCTGTTGCTGTAGGGAAACTATGACAACAGAAGGTAATAATAAATAGTACCAGGACTAGTACTTTCTGAAAATGGCAGGTAATTCATGGTCAAGATGTCAAAAATTGTTCCCAATTGATTGTCTTTCCCAAAGTATTTGAATCATTCCTGCATATACTAAGGTTGTGTCTCTGTTTTTTGACTATTTGATTTTCTCTGGAGTTTCTGAGTCAGACACATCTTTCTATCAAAAAAAAAATCAGCTTCCCACCCCTGCATATGCTCATTTATCAGATTAATTCTTTCCTACTGTTCTTTGTCTCATATGCTACACACAATAGTCATTCAAAAATCGAAGGCACAGTCCTTACTTATTATTATGTTTCCTGTTTCTCTTCCTGAAAGAATCTTCACTGCCTGATTTTTTTTGTTTTTCAAGTCTCAGGAAAAGTATTCTTAGCATCCTTGAAGACGTCTCTGCTCCCGTCCCACAGTTTGCAATAGGTGCTGTTCTGCTGTAATTTGACAGTAACTTGATCCTGCCTATGTCAAAGTACTTACCATGTTTATTCACTGAATTCCTGACCTCCCTTTCCCTCTGCTAAGTATGTAAAACTTGTAAATGGAGGGTTGGTCTATTTTCTTTCTCTTTTTTCATGGAGCATTGTCAGGCCCAGCCAGAGAATATCTGATTGCTAGGAATATGTGCCTTTGTGTGACTTGCTGTTGTATGATTGGTTTGGAGGACATATAACTTGATAAGGATAGTCACTAACTGGTAGACCAAAATGATGCTTGTCCTATAGTAAAACAGTTTTATTGCCCTGTAGGACATTAACTACGTTTCTATCTAATTAGCCATCTTGTTCAAGTATTCATTCTTTCCAACTCTCTTTGAATCATCCTTGTTGGTTCTATCATTAATTCGTGAATTAAAGATTTGATATCTATTCAATTTATGTTTATATACAAGTTATGTATTTAACTTCTTGAAAATTCTACTTTGACACCACTAGTCTCTTAGAGTTTCTGCCTTTCAAACCGACATTCAGTGTTTGGAATAGAGCAGGTGCTCAGGAAATATTTATTGAGTGTTTGAAGTGAATATTGCAGAAAAAGAAACTGGACTTGTGATGAGAACTTGTTTAAATTCATGTGATTTCTGGTGTAGTAGTGAAATTGGATTGAAAACCTCAGTTTTTTTTTAATTTTTAGTCCAAGGATATTTCTAATGGAACATGACAGCTTGAACACCATATATAGGACTTAGATATTCAAATACTATGGTTACCACATACTTGGAACAAAATATTCTGTTACCTGAAATAAAACTGAAAAATGGTATAGCTGCTTTAAACTTTATTATAAGATTCAATCACCTTTATGAATGTCAAAATTATGTATAACGATAATGTAAAGTAGATAGTTAACAACATAATATCACCCATTACATACTTAGGGAACAGTTTTATTACTATACTACTCACATATTAAAATTTCAATAAGAAAATGTAATAAATATGAGTTATTTTTAGAAAAATGAACACAGCAGGTCATAATAGTGCCATATTTTTTTCACTTTTTATGAATCATAATATTTATATTACAGTTTCAAAAATGTGCATTTGTAGAACAAGAGAGAACATCACACAACCTAGCATAAACTTACACTCTTTCAGAAGATAAATTCTAAAAATCTGGCCAAAATAATGCCCTCATTTTATGAAAAATCAGACAAGAGAGGAACAGGGAGAGAGAGAGAGAGTGAGAGAGAGAGAAACCAAACAGCTGTCCACTTTTTAGGAAAGTGACTTTTGATTGAAATCATTTAGAATGTCTTAAATAAATATACACGCCATCATAATCACAAAAAATTTTATAGACTTGTCTACTACAAAATGAGATACAAGGGAATAATACTTTGTGTAAATACATATAAATGTCATACCAAGCAATCTTCTTAAAATCTCCTCTCATAAGGATATTTAAAATTAAACATATCAAAATTAAATATAATCAATAATAATATAAATAATAATCAGATATATCTTTTTGATTCAACTTAAATATATGGCAGTTTCCTCTGTAAGTTCTTTACAGGGCCCTTGGAGGGAGGTGACATCAGACATAGCATTGCTTCTGCCTTCAAGAAGATTGCATTTTCCTGAGAAAAAAATATATATATAAATAAAAAAACTAAGAAAAACAAAGTGATATAAAGGCCTCAAAAAGGAGGATAATACTTTCCCATGGATATAATTACCACAAAAAAGGCAATATGTGAATGGACCCTGAAACTGTGTTTATCAATTAACTCCACAAACTTTTAATGAGTTTCTATGTCCTTCAGGTAAAATGTGGAGGTGAAAGACATTGCTCTTGGTTTCAAGAAGCATACAGTCTAATGGCAGAGACAAAAAATAGCAAACGGAAGCATACAGTTCTGATGGAGCTGTTGGCAGGAGTCCCTGGGCACACAAGAAAGCAGTCAATTCAACTTGAGTTAGAGGGATGATGAGTAAAAGGAAGGATTTACAAGCACAGAAGTGGAGGGTAAACTCAAGAATTGAAAATGACTAGAAAATGTTGACATGAGAAAAGGGTCATGATATAAATGAAAAAAGAGACAGAATGCAAAACGATGAGTTTCATGTCGCCAGTGTTAGACCCACACATATTTATACAGAGGGAAGCGGGAAGAGGGAAAGCCATCATGGAAAAGAAGCTGAAATGTGAACAGTGGTGCTGTGTAGGTAATAAGATTATAGATGATTTTCATTTCCTTGCTTACACTTTTTATGTTCAAATCTGTTACAACATATCTTTAATGGAGAAAAGATGATAGAGGCTATTTTGAAAAGTGGCCATGGGTCTCTCGAGTGCCATTTTCTATTGTGTACCATAGTAAAGGCTAGGTGAAAACATCTGCTAGGAATGTGGCAGTGCTTAGATTGCCTGCAGCAGACCTTACCTTCCCAAATTAGCAATTCTGTACTAATCTCTGAGCTCCCAAGTGCTCACTGGCTGCATTCTGGGATGCTTTGTAGACATTCACTAGGAGTTGTACATTGGTTTTCTTACAGCTTTTAAGTGAAGTCTTAATGAGTCTTAACGTCGAAATGATAAGGGAGTAGGATTTCTGTCAAAAACTATCCAGGAGTAATAGAATTGGCAACTCAGTCCTCTGAAAATCACTGGCAAATCTGGGGATAACAGGAAAAATTCTCTGAGAATCTAAATTGAAAGTATAAAGGCCTTACCCTTAAAACTAAAATAATCTATCATTCCCTTTCATAACTTAGAAGTTCATGGGCTTGTAAACTGGCCTAAAACTGTGGGAGAACTTCAAGCCCCAGCTTTCCTAAATGTAAGAGATCAGCAAACCAAAATCACACAAATTTTAAGAAATGTTTGGCAATATTGTATTCTTGAAACATTAATTTTTAAATGATTTGGAAAACTCTTTTATATGGGTCATTTCCTGACAATGTTAGAAAAATAAAATTATTGTATACCCAATGATAATATAAAACAATAGCATTCTTCTTATTAATTCTGGTGTTTATATTTGATATCTATTTTATTTGTTGTTTTCATTGGGGACTGGAAAATAGTTTTTAGAAAACAAGAGCTTTTAAACTTGAAGTAATTTGAGATAGTCTATACTAGACTATTTTAGGCTTCAACTATACCTTCCTTTAACATTTTCATCATACAGTGGTGCCTGGGTGGCTCAGTCAGTTGAGCATCCAACTTAAGCTCAGGTCATGATCTCGAGGCTTGTGAGTTTGAGCCCCACGTCGAGCTCTCTGCTGTCAGCTCAGAGACTACTTCAGATCCTCTGTCCCCCCCTCTCTCTGCACCTCCCCTGCTCATGCTTCATCTCTCTCTGAAAAATAAAATAAACACTTAATTTCTTTTTCATCATACATGTATTGGGAGCGAATTCTGGTATTTCTGCAGCTCTTCTGAACAAAAGGCATTGACAGTTTTGTTCAAGGATGTGTGCAAAACTGCTCCAAAACAGGGACGAGACTGCTTTACATCACAGGATAATAAATCTAAAGTCTCCATTCCTGGAAACATTTCATAGTATGAGAGATAATGTCTCTTTGTAGAAAGCAGGAGGGGTAGATCTTCCATCAACTCTTAAACAAGACCAAGATCTCCTTAGTCTCAAGGTTATTCAGCTGTGACACAGATCTGGCATGTGCAAGTAGCTATCTTGACCCACCTTCACGGTACCACTATGGGATTTGAAGTATATGCTGTCTTCTGTGCCTCAAGTAATAAACAATCTAAAGCTATCTGGCCTTTTTTTATCCTTACCAACAAAATATATGGAAATGTAACAAACTGACCATTCGCTGCTCTATGGGAATAGTTTGGCAGTTTAACAGATTACAATTTAGGATTGTAAGAAAATATGATGGGGGCGCATAATTTTTTTCATTTTATTTTATTTTTTTTAAAAAGACAGAGACAGTGTGAATAAGGGAAGGGCAGAGAGAGGGATACAGAGGAGCCTAAGCAGGCTTCATCCTGTCAGTGTGGAGCCTGACGTGGGGCTCAAACCCATGAAACCATGAGATCATGACCTGAGCCAAAACCAAGAGCCAGTCACTTAACAGACTGAGCCACCCAGCTGCCCCTTGGGAGACATAATTTATATTCCATGAATGTAAATTAATAGTCTATATTTGTTTTAACAAGCTCCAGAGGTGTTCTATTTAAATACACATTATCCTTAACTTGCCAAACATTTGTTTTAATATTATAACCTCCTAAAATATCTTTGGAGTTACCACTTTTGGAATTATCTTCAACATGTATTTTTAAAGTTTAAATATTATGATCATATTATATTTCCCTTAAAAACAATATTATTCACCTTGATTTCACATTTTATTAACCAGATTTGTCTTTGAATGGCTTTAAGCTTCTGATGTTTTCATAGGAGATTTTTTTAATAAAAAGAATTTCATTTCAAGCTAAAGTATATTCTAAACAAGGTATTCTTAAAATATTATATAATGTTTAATTCATATATAGATAAAGAAGAAATGGGAGGAGGAGGAGGAGGAGGAGGAACCTAAGGCTGCAGAACAGTCCAGTTTCTAAGATGGTTTATGCAAATTTCAGGTATCTTTTATTTAGTTCGCCATTTTGCATTAATTTTAATTCACTAACTCCATTTAAGAAATATTATTAAAAACTATATATTCTCCATCAGGTTCATCAACCTTAAATACAATTTTACACTAAAGTAAACATTATAAAAATACATTTAAGAAACATATAAAATGTTAAATAGCTATTTCCTTTCATTTTAACCTCCTCACTCACCTTTTGTGTAGTGAATCTGCAGAAATAGAAGTAAAGTTGCCTGGAGACCCTACTTGGGAAAAAGGTGAATTGGATCACTGACGTTTTAAGAGGGTCCCCAGACTAATTCCATCCAAATGCAGTGGTATCATGTACCCTCATGGCAATTGAGAACAGCCAAGAATTTCAACCCATGATTCTGGTTCACTAATCTGACCCTATAGTCTGTCCTCCCAAATTTTTCTTTATCTCTTCCTTTTTTATGAAGTTCCTCTTAATCTTCTTCCCCTTAGATTAAATCCCCAAGGATACCACTTTTCCTCTAGCCCTCTTAAAAGAAGACTTAATTGTTCGCCTGTTTCTCTGACATCCAATCATCAAGAAGACAGGAGATGGGAGTATGCCTATGCTTTATTCTGACGCAACCACTTTCAAACAAAATTTTCTTCTTTCCCCCATCAAAAATCTCTCCTCCTCTGAAGCTGATATCATTCAAGTGCATCATCTTTATGCCTTCTTAATTTTGCCGTCTTCCAACATGCTAGTCATTCTCCCTCATTAATAAAAGACTCCTAAGAGGTTGTCTTTCATTTTAATCCTGCTTCTGTCCTAATTTTCCAAGACCTCAGCTCTCACAAGAATGACAAAACCAGTACTCCACCCTCTTCATTCCTTTACTTATTTGTCCTCTCTCTCCAAAACATTTCCTTCCATCTCACCTGTATACTCTTTTCCCATGGTCATGCCTTTTTTCTGATGATACCAGCCGGAAGAAAGGAGTTAAGCAGCTAGCCTGTGGTCCATTTCTCTCCCTTTACTGGACTTAGGGAGGAAATGTTATCAGCAAAGAAAGATCCCAGATGATTTTTGTCTAATCTCAATGTAAATATGCTAATTGACTCTCCAGGGATCAAAGCACTGGTACATTCTAGGAGGAAAACCCTTGTCTGTTGGAAGACTTTTATCAGGACAAGCCTAAATCTATGAGTTTATCCAGGAAAGCTTCCTAGAGAATGCCATGTGAGCTATATAACTGCAATTACAAAATGGATGTATTTCATAACTTGAAATTCTCCCCTTTGTGTTAGATAACCAGCACAGCTGGCTCAGAGACTTTATCTATTACTCTGGGCCAGAAGGCAGGTCCAATGCACAGAGGAATATGCTGATGAGCCATACTCTGGATCTTTTCCTATGCTTCTTGATTATTTATATGAAGTTTAATAGTAAGATCTATAATTTTGATAAATCTTGTTTGACAAATCAATTCTTTGTGTTTGTTCCACCAGCAACAGCACCATTTCTAAATTTCACACATTTTTTTTTTCCCCTAACACCCCCTATCCTGTGAGCAAAATTCTGGAGGCAGATGAGATTAAACGAGTAAAATATTTTATGAAACCATAGCACATTGTATTGTATCATTAATGAAAATCCATTTTTAAATTCTCTCTAGATAAATCCATCTAGTCCTGTGACTTTCAATACCATCTATATTTTAATGAGTCACAAACTTAAATATTTAGTCCAGACTCATTCCCTCAACTCCATACATTTACTTGACATCTCAGAGTGCTTAATTGACATCTCAAATCCAGTAAGTGCTAATAAACTTGATTTTTTTAAATGCCTTCTGCTTATTTTTTATCTTAAGAAATGAGGCCATCAGTTAATGAGTGGTTCAAGCTGCAAATATGGAAGCCATTCTTATTTTGTGTCTTTTTCTCAATCTTCCTCTCCCATAGCTAACTCATCACCAATTCATGTTGATTCAACAGCTAAAAATATACCTGGAATCCATTTGATGGATTTCATCTTAATTGGCACTGTCCTAATATAAACGACCATCATATATTTATCAGACCAATTTACAATAATTCCAGGCCAATCTGCTTCCACTCCCACATCCTTACAGTTCATTCTCCACACAGCACCCAGAGTAAACCCTTAAATTCTGATCATGACCCCTCTCCTACCTAGAACAGTGGCTTTTGAACATTCTGGAATAAAGCCAAACTTCCTTATTATGATTTACAACAATGTGTGTGCCTTGGCTCCTGCCTTCCCCTCAGATCTAATCCTATAAACAATTTCTCCTTATAACACCTGGTTAAATGGGCCTGCTTTTTCTTCCTCAAGCTAGCTAAATACATTATGATCTTCACTCAAGCTCTTTATATAGTTGACTTTTCTTTCATTTGGCCTCTGGTCAAATGGTTTCTCTTTAGAAAAGCTTTCCATTCTCTAAAGCACTTCTCCCACTAGATATCTTCCACAGCATCCTTGGACGATTTATTGAAATCATCTTTATTTACTATTTTACCTGGTTATTGTTTCTTCACTTCTTACTGGTTATAAACTTCTTGAGTTTATCTGTTTTAGCTGTCTTATCCATTAATCTATCTCCACGGTGTAGCACATATTAAGCATTCAATAAAGGTTAGATATTATCATGGCTTTTTTAAAACTAATTATTAATTGCTTAGAATGTTGTGGGTGCATTAGATATGTTACCTCATTCACTATTCACAACAAACTTATGAAAACCAGGCATTTTTTTACACTATACACAAAACATATATACATGCACACACATATACATGCATGTATTCATACATTCATATCTCTATACATCTATATAATTAAATCTGTATCTATACACATACACAGATATAGATAGAATTTTTGTGATGGGGAGCTGAATTTTTTCCAGGGTTATGTTCACTAATAAGTAATGATGCAGTGGAACCAGGATTCAAACCACAAGAGTCCCTAGCCAAATTACCTCTGTTAAAATTCATTTTATAATGGTCATTTTTCTATCACTTAGGGTATGAAATTAAAACAATACTTGATAGATTCTGGTAACCAAAAAATTATTAGTATTAGATCAATTATATTCTGAGATATAAAAAAATGCTATTAAAAACTAACCCTTTGAGTTATTCATAGTATTTATGCTAGGAGTAAAAGTTGGAATCAAGGGAAATAGAGAATATCCAGCAACTCTCTGATGCATGCATTTTCTTTTATTGGATTTCTACCCCAGAGGTTTCACAGAAACATGAAACTTTTACTCAAATTAGGAATTATTATTTTAAAGGAAAATCTTACATCATGAAAGATTCATAAAACTACCATACATATTAATGTCCTATTTGGGAGATTATTATTACCTTTAACACATTAGGTAAAGAGTACTTTTTTCATGGAGATTGGGACAAGTTAGATTTGAATTATAACAATGATAGTTAGCTATGAGATGCTCTTGAATATTCTTAAAATATTTTTATCTTCCTGTCAATGTCTTGAATAATATTCTATGATAATGTTTGCTCACAAATTCTATAATGTGTGCTCTGTGAGAATGGCAAAACAAACAAACAAAAAATAACAGTGTCAATAAAAGTATTATATATTTGATGAATATGTATTGAACTCAAACTCATATTCCAAAGTTCATGCTAGATATTTATTTCATAAACGTAAGGTCAAAAGAAAATTGTTTAGAATATGAGCAAGAAAATTGACCAAGCGGGTGGCAAAATTTGAATGCGTATTATTTCAGCTATAGTATCAAAGAATATTTAAGTTCAGTTGAATAAATAAAGAACATTCCAAGGGTCAAAGAACAAATATATATGGCATTGTTTTTAAGAACTTATATCCTTAAGCTTACTTTAATACTTTAAATTTCATTTTGTGTGGCTTCAAAAATAGCCATCTTTACAAAAGTGACTCACTTGGTTTCTATCTCTATTACATTCCTATCACAATATTATGTTATATCATTTTCACTTACTGTCTGAGCCGCTAACTTCTGGCAATCCTCTAAGTACCTACTTATTGGTGCATTCTATTTCCATGTGACAGACCTTCTCTTTCAACTTGATTACTATCCAACCAGCATTCATCATAATATGCAGAGAATTGTCACCCATAGCCCTGGGCTTCTCCACATTTTTTATTTGCTAGCTAGGACCTAACCTCTCTCTAAGCCTTGTTGACGCACATACAAAACTGGGCTAATCCAAATCAGGAAGATTTGGGATGATAAATAAATTGAGGTGATGTTTATAAGCGCGCTTTATAAAATATAGCATGTTGTGTGAATATAAGGTATTGCTACTAACCTTATTTCACCAACCTCTCTATCCATTTCATTTATTGAGCAACTTGAATTAGAAGCAAAAACTATTAAATGACGAGTCCAGACTTAAAGCTTGCCTTGACTGCTTGGGGTAATTATGCCTTATCTTGTCAAAAGTACCTAATGGGAAGGAAAGTATATAATAGAACAAAGAGCATTACATGAAGATCAAATGAGTGTCTGTGAAGTTCTGGGAGCATCAACATTTCAAACAAGAAATCTGGATGGAACTTCATTCTAGTCCTATTAGCTTATCTACAGTTGAACAATGAAATTAATTTGTTAAAGAAAAAGTCAGGTCAAGAAAAGAAGAGGTGAATGGTTTGGTCTGTATTTAAAATTAAAAAAGATATCACATATGGTGCTCCTGCTAACTGTTCTAGGAGGAGTCCCAAAATGTAAGTTTTGTCATTACCAACCCTTTAAGTGGAAGTGATGAGGCAAAATACTTTGGTTGGATACAATTATCCGTTAAAATATCAAAACAAAGTCCTAGTTTAGATCCAATACTCACCAAAGTCAATGTGAAAATAATTTTATTCCCCTTTCAAAGGTTACAATGTTCCACCTAACAGTTACACTTTTCATTGTAAACAATACATTAAATACACACACACACACACACACACACACATCAACCTCCATATCTAACCACTTGGCAGAATTTAAGTTTTAGAAGTCTATGCAAACGGAAGACCAGACAAAGACTTAGTGACAAACCATACTTCTCTGATATACTCAATTATATACTGTATACTTAATTATGTAATATATAGAGTATATTTGAGAATAATATAACATAGACACACATAATAATGTAGAGTACAGCATTCACCTTTACTCCAATTTTAGGTAAAGATCTTTGAAAAACCTTACTTTGTGCTCTAAACTTTGACCTTGAACATTGTAATATGACTATTACTATTATAATTAAGTGCAACAATTTAATTCAAGCAACATTTATGGTATATCTAAGTGGACTGGCATGACCTAAGTGCTAGGAATACAATAGTAAGCAAAACACTGAAATAATAACTCCACTCAGCCCTGAAATTGGCGTTCACTTATTGAGGTGCTACTCTGTGCAGAGTAGCAAACTTACCACTTTATAACTTGTAAGAAGACACCAATTCTAAATGTGTCTAAGTCGAATGCTCTGTATATCTAAATATCACAATATTTTTTTTAAAAAAACCTGTTATTGTTGGTTAAAATTGGTTACTGTTCTTTTAAATAATTTTTACCTCGAGGGATGTTGAATTTGTAACAATCACTCAATTTAGTCCTGATTTGAGCTACCTTATACATCACAAAGATACTTCCTCAGCAGCTTGAGGCTAGTTAAGAGGAGTGAGTACTTGGCAGTTCCCTTAGGATGTAATAATCCCCACGATTGCTTTTGTTAGAGCCATTTATGTACCATCATTCCAGTGATTAATTGCCCTTTACCTCTTTTTTATTCATTTAAGAAATGTTTGCCCAGTTGTTCAAATACATTATACACTGTAACTGGAACACGGGCTCATAAATTACTTACTCTCTTTCTCAAGCTAAACTAGTGATTGTATCAATAGACTAATTCAAATATTCCAATGTGCTTAACTATTGCCATTTCACAAATGAGAGTCGATAAAATAATGCCCAGGGAATGGGCTTTGAGCTTTTCCACGTACTTTGAGCTTCTCTACAACTGTATAATCAAGATGAACCTGGAAAGAAACATGGTAGGACTTTCTGCCTCCCTGCAGACACGGGCAAGACAATGTGATAGAGCAGCTCGCTGTCCACATAGAGAGGAGTCTGAGATCAGTGAGTGAGTGTGGCAGAGAATACAACCTGTGTTCTTGTGTAGATATTTCCTTGTATATGTAAACTAGAGAACTCAGATTCCGCCAGGCTTTGAAATCATATAGGAACTTAATATTTAGCTGGGAACCTCAGAACTTTTGATTGCACGTAGCATATTTTACCAGGCTCCCCCCCCTACGGATTTGTGCAAATTGCTGAAAAAATGGACTATATTCTGGAATGCGTGCTGCTTGTCATTTGCCAGTTCAGCCAGCCTCCTGCCTTCAGTCATTTGGTCCACTCTGCTGCAAGAATCTCGCAGATCTTCTGTCCACAGATCTGCTTTTCTCAAGCTAGAGCTACGGTCTAATGTAGCACATTGCTATAATTGTTCTTTAATATCACTCATTATGGCTTAAAATCCTAGTATTGTCTTCTACTCTGGCTCATACGTGAGTGGTGGGAATTCTCTCATCTCATCCATGAGTCTGTAGACATGTTTTCAACCCAAACCATGTTTTTCCTTCTAGTTACAACAGAGTACATGTTCCTCCATTTGAAGACCAATTGCTTTCTATATGTTCAGGATCTCACTTCTTTTTACATGCATATATTTTCCCTTTCTCTCTTAGTTTACTACTACTTTAAAAGTTATCTGTCATTTTCAGTCTGAATGCTTTAAGGATTTTCTATTTCTTTCAGCTTCTTTATGATGTATCCACATCTAGAATTCCTTTATTTATCTAGATTCACATTTTTTTGGCTGCTTGAATTTAATTAAAGTCTATCATCAGTTCTAGAAAACTCAACAACTATTATTTTAAATATTGCCCCTTTCAATTCTGTTTTCTCTCCTTCTGGGATTGTGATTAAACCTGTTATTTTGTCTCACCTTTTCCTCTATTTCAGTTCTCTGCTTTTCTGTATTTTCTTTTTTCTTTGCTTTTTGTCTCTCCGTAACTACACTCTGAGTATTTTATTTTGACATAAATTCTAGTTCACTAGTTTTCTCTTTAGCTGTGTCTAATCTACTATTAAACTGATGTAGGGGCACCTGGGTGGCTTGGTTGGTTAAGCGTCCGACTTCGGCTCAGGTCATGATCTCACGGTCCGTGAGTTCGAGTCTCGCGTCGGGCTCTGGGCTAACAGCTCAGAGCCTGGAGCCTGTTTCACATTCTGTGTCTCCCTCTCGCTCTGCCCCTCCCCTGTTCAGGCTCTGTCTCTCTCTGTCTCAAAAATAAATAAACGTTAAAAAAATTTTTTTAAACTGATTTAGTAGTTTTTTTAAAAAATTTTTTATTGTTGCCATTTATTTTTATTCTTATAAGTTTTTGATTCATTTTAATAATTTCATCATTTTGATTGCTTTCCTGTTTTCAGCTACTATCTCTGAGCCTGTGTGTTTCTTCCTTAAATATATTTGACATAATAGTTTTACAGTTTGAATGTGATCATTCCAATGTTAAGTCTTTGAAGAGTAGTTTCTGCTGTTGCTGCTATTTCTGTTTTTGCTGTTTCTCACTGCTGAGATCTATTTACATTTTTCACCTAATTATCTTTGGATTTGTTTGTTATTATACTTAATCATTTAAATCAATAATCTGAAGCCTTAATGTAGTAAATAAGATACTTGCCTTATTTGCTTCCGCTATGTTATGTCAGGTGATGATCGGTTTAAAGCCATCTTACACTAAGATAAAGTCCACAGATCTTCTATACATCCCAGGATATTTTAACAGACTTATTTTGTGTTATCTATTCCACACCTCATCCACTATCATCTTTAGGGTACCATATTTTTAAGACTTTCTCTTCTCAGATCTGCACTATCCAGTATGGTTGTCATGAGAGCCTTCTGGTTTGCTTAAATATGGACATAAGTGACCTACTTAATATTACAAAGCTCGCTTATATTGCTAAGCTATACAAAGCAGTTAATTTTTTAACTGAACATGAAATTATTTTCATCTAAGTCAAATAAGATTCAGTTCCATTAAAAAAGAGAATTCTAATGCAATACTTAAAAAATGAAACAATAAATCAACTATTATCCTAAATCCTACTGACAATCGCATCCTTATAAATGTCCTTTATGTTTTTAATCCATTTACTAAATCTAAATAGCCATCTTCTGCATTTTTATTAAAATTAAAAAAAAAAGAATGGAAGATGATAGGGATAGCATAAGGTCTTGGCAACTGGAAACATTGCCTACTGTTCTGAAGCTTATACCTTGTGGGAATATGCTATAATCCTAGTTTCAATTATACATTTAAAAATCAGGGAAAAAAGTAAGTAGCAATACAAAAATATATTTTTCTTCAGAACAATATATATCCTTGACGTAATTTAACAAACAGTGAACAGTGTCAGGGTGTTTTTATCTAGCCCTCAACTTTAAGGGATGGTTTCTAAAGGAGGCTCCTGGTGAGTAGATAAATGGGAGAAAGGATAGGATGATGCCTTTAGAGGAGTGAGAAGCTAATAAGGAGGAGGTTGTCAGATCCTTGAGATGCACCAGGAATTAGTGTTAAATCTGTCCCCCATTTGGAACCTGATCCTGTTGTGTTTTCACAAAGAAGGTGAAGATTTTGGGGCACCTGACTGCCTCAGTCAGTACAGGATACAACCCTTGATCTTGAGGTCATGAGTTCAAGCTCCACCTTGGATGAAGAGATTACTTTAAATATAAACACACAAACACAGGAAGGGGAAGATTTAAAGATAAGATCTGACGAGGACTAAGAAAACTAACTTGACTAAATTCATCCTCTTACAGGTCTGGTCAACAGTATAAGTGCACAAGAGTGTCTTAAGGTCTTGTTATTCACAGTGTGGTCCATTGCTGATTGAATTTAGAAATACAGTCTCTTGGGCTCCACTCTAGACCTGCTGATTCAGAATCTGTACTTGAACAAGAGTTCCCAGTTGAATAATAGCCAAAATAAAGTTTTAGAAGCAGTGGGTTAAGGAAATTTAAAATTACCCAGTGAAGCATTTATTTTATTTTATTTTATTTTATTTTATTTTATTTTATTTTATTTTATTTTATTTTTAATCTTAGAGAGAGAGCATACAAGCTGAAGAGAGGGGCAGAGGGGGAGAGGCAGGGAGGAAGGGAGGTGGGGGGGAGAATCTTAAGCAGGCTCCACACTCAGCACAGAGCCCACATGTGACTCAATCCCCATGACCCTGGGATCATGACCCAAGATGAGATGAAGAGTCGGATGCCCAACCAATTGAGCCACCCAGGCACCCCCAACCCAGTGAAGCTTTTAACATAAATGCTACATTAATAAAGATCATTTTAGTTTAAACAGCAAATATGTTCCAATAAGCTTAATCCTAATAGTTATTTCATGAAATGTTATAAAAAGTACAAATAGACAAGATGTATAAGTGCTTTTGAAATGTATACCAAAGAAATTGTGATTGTCAGGTCTTGTAACCTCATAAAATAAAGAGATTTGGGAGATGTTTACACTGCAGACACCTGCCAAAAGCAAAGAGAGGAAATAAATGATAACTATTAACACAGTCCTGCCTTGAAAAGTATGTTGTACTTTTTTTTTCTTTTCAAGTTTATTTATTTATTTTGAGAGACACAGAGACAGCATGAGTGGGGCAAGGACAGAGAGAGAGGGAGACAGAATCCCAAGCAGAATCGTGGGCTGACACCCATGAAACCATGAGATCGTGACCTGAGCCGAAACCGAGTCAGATGCTTAACCAGCTAAGCCACCCAGACACCCCGGTGTGCTGTACTTTTAAAAAATTAAGTAAGAACCTCTTGATCTGCTAATTCTGCTACCTGGAAAATTTTCAAAATAAAAAGATCCAAAGGAAGAAAGAAACATGTCGTATGTATGAAAGTAGACACCACCGATTTTTTTAGGGAAAGTATCAGTTGAAGACCAACGATCTAAGAATTAAAGAAGCATTAAATTACAAGATGTTGATAGTATAGAACACAAAATTAGAGGTATAGGAACAGAAAATGTTTATGACTTTGTATCAAGAAAAAAGAAATCAGACTGCAAATCTTGATTTAGTGTATGAATGCATTCATATAAATGAGGGCTAGAAAAGCATTTAGAAAATATAAATTAATTTGCTAGTGCCATGAGATGGTAGCATTTTTCAACTTGTAATAATAGGATTTGCAAGTTAGAAAGCTAACTCATGGGATGGCAAAGAAAGGACTTCCAAAAATCTACTCTTCCATAAAAAACAATGAGAACATTGGCAAAGTAAACATTTTCAGTATGCTGGAAATTAACTAAAGTTATGCAACAAGCTGGGGAGCATTTATTCAAGAAATAGAGTTGGAATCTTAGTACAAACAGAGCTTTGTAGCATTTCAAGTGCCCTAATCTCATCCTTTTTCCCCTGCTCTGTAGCAGCCTTGAAAACCCAAGCCTCGCAACCCCAATAACTGTGAAAAACAGTAGCCTGGCAGGCCCTGGAAAATCAGACCAGTTTGCAATGTTCTAAAAGCCCTATCCCCAAAAGAACTGTCTCTCTTTGACCTAACTGGCAGCTTGCTAAAAAGCCTTAGGGCTAGTTTTATGTGATTCAACTCAGAGATCCTTCTGCTGAACACTAGTAACACCAGGGCATGAGTAAAACAACAACCAACAGCAATTGTTTAACATTGAACTGCCTGAAATAGCATTGCCAGTTGGAGCTAATAACATACTGACCAAAAACTTAAAGGAAAAGCGGATATCTTGGCGGTCCATAGTGGGCTGTGAAAAACTTTGATATGTTCTTATGAATTTTGAAGTCCACATGCATGTTTAGGGCTGTGTTTACGAACACAAAAGACCTAAGAAGGCTATTATCTCTCACTTCTGGCTGACCTTGAGGCTCTGCACAAGATGGAAGTGACAGCTAAGGAAGGGTTATAACCTGCCTGCTGGAGCATTGGAAACACACCTACACACACACACACACACACACACACACACACACACACACCCCACAGCTCTTTGGCAAAAGCTGGGGGACTTATTCATTCAAAGCATTTAAAGGAACCTCTATTCAATCATTACCTGAACACTAAGGTAACAAAGCCGAGATTTCAGTTACCACACACAACAAAAAATATAGACTTAGAAGTATTAGTTCAGGAAATTCACTAAGTAGAAATAACAACAACAGCAAAATAACAAACCTGAGTGGGGATGGGGGATCTAATTTCCAGAATTAGCTCATTATGTTATTTAAATATTCCAGTTTTAACAAAAAATAATATTAACAGGAACACTTGGGTGGCTCAGTCAGTTAAGTGTATGACTTTGGTTCAGATCATGATCTCACAGTTCGTGAGTTTGAGCCCTGCATTGGGCTCTCTGCTGTTAGTACAGAATCTGCTTTTTCTTTTCTTTAATATCAAATTTATTGTCAAATTGGTTTCCATACAACACCCAGTGCTCATCCCAACAGGTGCCCTCCTCAATGCCCATCACCCACCCTCCCCTCCCTCCCACCCCTGATCAACCCTCAGTTTATTCTTAGTTTTTAAGAGTCTCTTAGGGTTTCCCTCCTTCCCTCTTTGTAACTTTTTTTCCCCCTTCCCCTCCCCCATGGTCTTCTGTTAAGTTTCTCAGGATCCACATCAGAATCTGCTTAGGATCATCTGTCCCTTTCTCTGTCTGCCCCTTCCCTGTTCATGCTTTCTCTCTCTCTCTCTCTCTCACTCTCTCTCTCTCCAAAATAAACTTTAAAAAATAATAACATTAAGAGACATGTAAAGAATCAAAGAAGTATGGCCCATACACAAGATAAAAGCAGCCATTAGCAACTGCCCCTGATGAAGCCCAGATGTTGAGGTTTCTAGAGGAAGACTTTAAATCAGCCATTATAAGTATGTTCACAGAACACAGGAAAAGTCTTAGAAAATGCCTTTCAATATACTTCTTATCTGTAGGAAGTACAATATTAACTTAGAAAAGCATTGGCTTTTAGGGAATTTTTGATCTAAAAATATTTAACATGCTAGATATGGTAAATGGGAAAGAGTGTAAGAAAACAATGTTCTTGGGGCACCAGGATGGCTCAGTCAGTTAAGCATCTGACTCTTGATTTTGACTAAGGTCACAACCTCAAAGTTCATGAGCTTGAGCCCTGCCTCAGGGTCTGCGCTGACAGCGCTGAGCCTGCTTGGGATCCTCTCTCTCTCTTTCTCCCTCCACACCTCCCCCACTCATGCTCACTCTCTCTCTCTCTCTCTCTCTCTCAAAATAAATAAACTAAAAAAAAAGAAAACAATATTCTTGTTTCAATTAATTAAATTATTTATTTTATTATTTAATGGGTATTGTATTCTAGTAAATATTTTAAAAAGTGTTTCATTTTGGACATCTTAAATTGTCAATGGGGTCATTCTCAAATAATGAGGGTTTTTGGAAATATAGTCCTTTGGGTTATTGGAGAAAGAAACTGTACAGGACAAGGGCCCTCAAAACAGCAAGAGAAAAAAAAACGATAGAAGTGTTCAGAAAAGGACTAGCAGAATATGATGGCTCCAGAAGAGAAATTCAAATGAAACCATAACCAAAGCAGTGCTCTGACACAAACCTGGTCAAAGGGTCTTACGAATTCCTCAGCGAGAAAGAATTGGAAATTGACATCAGAAACCTAGATTTTGTTGTATATAATTAAATTTGTGGTAATCATGTAATTCTATACGTTCAATATCTTATTATTTTCATAAATTGTTTTCATCAACCTGGACTAAAAAAATCCCTTCCTGGTATTGCTATAAATACATCTGTAGAGCAGGTAGAATTCACCTACAAGCGCTAATTAGTATTGTGAAAAAGAGACCAGCCCAAACCAAGTAATTAGCATTGTAAATGAATGGTTTATTTCTAAATTAGAAGATTCATGATGATAAGGAGATTTTTATTCACTACTGAGTCCTGTATACCTGGCCTAGAAACTGTCTGGAGTATGTGGTTACCTTTGCTGTAAAAGTACAGACATTCATGAATGAACGAATGATATACCACATTGTCATATTCAGATGTATTTCATAAAAACTAAAAATCATATTGGAGTTATTCTACACCAGCTAAACATGAGCATCTAAACATGGAACAAGATGCCATGCAAAGTAGATAATTCTGTTATCGGTGACATCAAGCAGAACATAGACGGCCATTTGTCAATGTTGCCTGAGAAAGGATTCTGGTTATGAGAAACACTTCCAGCTTCTTAAAAAAAAAAAAGAAAAGAAAAATGAAAAAGAATCCTAGCGTCTTTTTCAAGGCGATTAGTCAAAGATTTCATTGTATCTATACAAAAGGGTTAGTTTCCCTAATTTACAAGGTCTCTCATTGTTATGCAAATAACAAAGGTACATTTTGCCCAGATATTAATACACTGAGTGGTATCTCCAACCACTTCAGGAAGGGTTGAAAAGAAATAGAATAGTTGGGTGTACTCAATGGGGTAATTACATAATAAAGGAAAAAGTACATTTATATAATTTTTTCTTTAAGTTAAATATGGGCGGACCTATTAGAGGGGCTTATATTTTAAAAAGTGAGAGCGATAATTGTTAGCAGGGTTGGAAACAACACAAACTCTCAAACGTTGTTGGTGGGAGTGTTAAATAGCATCACTACTTTAAAAATTACCTAGCTATTTCTTATAAAATTAACCTAGACTTAATTTATGACCAAGAAACGAAAGCATATAACAAAAAGTCTTTTATAAGAATGTTCATAGTAGCTTTATTCATATCAACAAAAAACTAGACGCAGTCCTGGTGTCTATCATTAGGAGAACCATCAACTGTGCCATACCCAGACTATAGAAGATGGAGCCCTCAACAATGAATGACTAATACACAACATGAATGAATCTCAAAGCATTATGCTCAGTAACTTTTTTAAGGCCTTACACAAAGGGCACATACATAATTCTATATATATGAAGAACATGTGAATGATTCCATTTATGTGAAGTTCTGGGTCAAGCAAAACTAAGCTTTGGGGGAAAAATTAGAATGTCGTTTAACCCTGGAAGCGAGAGGGGTAGGGAATGACTAGAAAGAGACATAAGAGACTTTCAGAGAACTTTAGTGGCCTTACGCTTAAGATTCTATATTTCATTGTATGTAAATTTACCAGAAAAAGAAACTGTAAGCAAGTATTGAGTTCTAGCTAATGATATGAATGGGTATATTATGCTAAAAAGTAAATATAATGAAATATTAATTATAGAATCCAGCTGGTAAGTATTTGGGTGCTTAATTCACACTTCCTTCAATTTTTCTTTTGAAGATTTTCACATTAGACAAATATGGATGGAGTGAGAATTTGAATCTAATAATTCAAAGAAGTTAAAATGAGGACAAAGAATGCAAATGTATAAATATGGAAAACTTAAGTTGTAAAATTAAACTCAGAATATAAATGCTGTGTGGCTTTCCTTCTGCCGGCTCTTTTCTTTTCAAGAAATATCAAAATGAACGTGAAAATCTAGCTAAAATCAAGTGAATTTTCAGTGGTAACATGATAGACTTTTAGAATATCACTTTGACAGGCACCTGGGTTAAGCATCAGATTCCTCGTTTCATCTCAGGTCATGGTCTCACAGTCTGTGAGATCAAGCCCCACTTCAGGCTCTGTGCTGACAACACAGAGTGTGCTTGGGATTCTCTCTCTCCCTCTCTCTCTGCACCTCCCCTGCTTGCTCTCTCTCAAAATAAACAAACATTCAAAGACTTTAAAAAAATAAAGTATAAAGTTGATATTATAGTTGCCTGAAATTTATTTTGACAATGATGATAAAACAGAGGAAGCCGTATAAAAACAAGATCCCAAGACACGGTCTTATTTTTTCCTTTCTTTTTCTTTCTTTATCTTTCCTTTTTCTTTTGAAATACATTTGACATGTAACATTATGTAAAATTTAGGGTATACAACATGTGGATTTAATACATGTATATATTGTAATATACACTAAACCAAAAATAAATTAAATGAATGAATGAGTAAGTTTGCCCGCCCTGCCCAGTGGCAGTTCACCTGTCTACCCCTTTCCCTTTCTCTCTCTCCGGGCTGTGCTTGGCTCTGCCCTGAGAACTCAGCCCTCAGTGTCTCCAGTAGATTTTAGACACTCACCAGGCTTCTGTCCATGAAGCTCCTCACACCTTCACTTCCCTCTTCAACTCAAGTGTCCCTTCTTCAATGAAGCCTTCTGGAGGCCTTCAGACAGGTCTCAGGAGCAGCTTTTATTTCATGATCTAACTTGTCAAGTACAAAACAAAGGTCTCAGTGCTTGGTTTCCCCATGAGAACATTTATGTGAGGATCCGTGTGGCAATAAAGACAACGGAAGGCAGGTAGCAAGCACAAAGCAGTTTTACTAAAGTGAAAGTGCACTCTCAAGTTGGGAGAGTCAGCAGGTTCTCCATGGTGGAAGGGCCCTAGGTTCTTCTGGGATTGGACATTTTTGGGTCTCTCTGGGCTGGGTTGGGTGGTCACTAATGGAGGGTGCTTCCGGTCATGCGGGACACCCCTCCCACAGGTTGGGAGGGGAGTTTTTGACCCTACGAGGTTGGAAGAAGTGAGTGCAGGCTCTGCACTTGGGGCTCTTGGGCTGTTAGCCTCCTGGTCTTGGAGGCTGCAAGGTCAGGATGTTGAGCCCACCATCCCTTCTAACGTGTAACCTATTTATCACTATCCTTACCTCCAATTCATGTCTCTATGGTTCCCCCTCAAGGACGTGGGGCTCTGCCCAGAGGCATTCCTTCCTTCCACTGCTCCTATCTAGCTGCTACCTAACGATTGGACAGAGCAAAGAATGTTTTATATAAAACCAAAGTATACTGCAGAGAAACTGTATGCATATAACACATGAAGCTTGGGCTGGAAGTGGGTCAAAATTCAGGTGCCAGGAAGGAGAGAAGTTTAAACAATGTTTAATTAGCACTCATTTTGTTCCCATTCATCAATGGGGGCAAGACGTTCAACTCCTCATTTGTAAGGCAAAAAATAAGAATATGGAGGGTCTGTCTTCTGTAAATCATACAGGGCATCACAGTTATCTGCAGTAAGCCATCTCCTAGATACAAAGGGTAAGGAGATTTCTTTAACTGAGGCTGGTTTTCAGTATCGTGGGGCTCCAATAAATTTCATGCATTCATTAGTGTAACTCTCTGACATATGTGTATCTCACCCATTAAATTATGTTACAGGAAAACATGGGCCAAGTCTTTTTTTGCTGCGCACATCATAATCTCAGAGACAGGCTTTCTAAGTGCTAACTAGCAGCCTTATCATACAAGGGAAAGAATGAGCAAATGGATTCAGAGTAGTTAACAGAAACTTTATACCTCAGTTTTCACATCCGCTAAGTGAAGGATTTGGATAATTATTTTCCTATTCTGAAATATTTTCGTTTTATAAAACCAAGTGTTTAACCTAAACACAGAGTATAGGGATAGAATTTACCTAGCTTTTAGTTGGCGAGGGCAAGATGGCATTTCGTTCCATATTTTATTTGTGCATTTGAAGTCTTGTTGAAGTATGACTCATACAGTGAATAATTGCAAAATAGAGATTTTAACTTCTGAAAATGTAAGATTTAGTGTCATTGCCTTTCTCGTTCACCTTCCGGAAAAACAGAATGCCATTCTCAATTTTGTGATTGCACCACCCTAATGTCTGATGATTCTCATAACTTATGAAATCAGCCAATCCAAAGACTTGCCCTGCTTCTGATATCCTGCCCTAAGAATTTCAGAGCTCAATGCATAAGCAATAAAAAATTTGCTCTTACTTCCCCTAATGAATTGCCATTTTGGACTTGTCAGTGTGATATGTTCTTCCTTGAGGCAGTGAGTCATTAAAACTCTGGTTGTTTATATAAAATCAGCTTACTTTATTTGAGAGGGCTTTTCCAAAACTTCATTCTGATGAAACTGGAAGAAACTTGACCTCCTTTAAGAAAAGGTGACATTTGGAGAAACCTGTTATGTAAGTAATCACTTCTTCTAAGGCATACATCTTTTGGGGGTAGGACCAGGTCTACCTGGAGACCTTCTCCAGGACTAAGGAGAAGTCTTCTTCAGGAAAATAGGGTCTGAGTCATAAGCAGAATGGGAATCTTGTATCTCATGTAGAGCAACTGAGGGCTTCAGTAGGAAAATCTCAAAATCTAAGATATGTCTACTATTATAAGTACTTGAGAGAAAAGTTAATGGTAAGTGGAGAATCTGAGAAACCTAGGTTCATTGCTCTCCTTTCTGAGGTACCTTAATATCAAAAACTCTCACTCCCCAGCAGAAGAAACTTCAACCAGTGCAACTTAGAGGGAGAACTGGAAAATACAGGAGTCTGGAACTCAGTAATTTGAACGGGCGAGTGAAATCGTACCCAAGAAATAGTTGTGATTTAAAAGACCTGTGAGATTAGGGTGTATCTTTAAGGAAGGTGAGGATCCCATCTGGGGGAGTTTAAAGTAGTGTTTCTCAGGATAACGTGCATATCAATCACCTGGAAATCTTGGCAAAATGCAGATTCGTATCCACTGAGCCTTGAGTAGTACCTGGGATTTTGCATTTTAATTAGCTTCCAAGTGATGCTCAAACTGTTGGACCTTGGTCCATTCCGTGAGTCACCAAGGTTCCGTGGAATGTCTGCAAGGCACATCCTAAAGTCAGTGATGTTCAGCAGTGACAGGAAGCAATACCATGACCTTTAGGTCCCTGAGCATCAGCTAGATGTTTAGGCTCCATCTGGATTTATAAAAGGAAGCCTTTTGTAGAGATCTTAACAAATTGTCCTCAGTGACACTAAGATGCCTAGTCCTAGCATTCATTACATGAGCATTTTTAAGGTTTTCTTCCATATGTGTATTAAAATTTAAATTTATTTTGGATCCTTTAACTCTTACAGTGGTTTTTATATAAAAAAAAATATGGTCCCATTTACAATTTTAAACTTGAGGGGAAAAACCAGTCCCTGTTTATTGAGTCAGGACTTTGTCAATCTTTTCATTTAGTGTTGTCAATCTTTTCCAGTGCCTACTTGCTAATCCCCCTATAGGCTTGAGGCTAGTATTGTGACTAACTAAGTATTTATCACGGAATGGTGAAGAAGTGAAAGAAATCTTGTTCCCCTAAAGCAGAATGTAAATTCATTCCTAATGGAAATCATGGCTCTCACTCTCATAGTGCCTTGGCGAATTCATAAAACAGCTCTAGCATGTCAAAATTTATACCAATTTAGGAAGTATTTCTCACAATGACCAATCTGTTCATCAGAAACACATGTTTATTTTTTCTCCTGGAATTTTTGATGTTTTTAATTTCATTTTCTGTTTTTTATAATATATTTGTATGCGTTTTATTAAAAAACAGTTTATGAAGAATGCATTCATTTGACTGTATACTAATTTTCAGAAAGCTGTTTAGAGGCTGCGGTTGCAATAAAGAGTGAAGCATAATAAACAAAAAATACACGCACCAGTTCAGTCCTCCCTTAACCCAAAGCTGAAGCATACGTTTTTCCTAAACAAAACAAGAATGATCTTTTTAATTAAACCTCAATCTCCCCATGCGGGAGCAGAGGGCTCACGCTAGAGTCAGCAGCGTCGCAGGTGATAACCATTTCCCCCAAATTTGCATTCCATTCCCAGAATCTCTGTGGAACTCTTAGGCTGGTATTTAGTTTACTTGATAGAAAGATTTACTGGAAACTATCTAAAAAACGACCTTATTTTTTAAATTGTTAGTCTTATTTGTGTTCCAAGGAATGATTCTGGAGGAGACTACACAGACAATTGTTACTACATATCTGATTTTATGATTTTAAATCATATTCTTAATAGAGTTATTTTACTTACAGCTGTAGTGTAAGGATTTTTTTTTTATTATTAGCTACACTTCGAAGACATATCTGATAACGTGCATATAACGTGCCATTACATGGGTGTTTTATATTTAGGTTGGATATTTATAATTTGTTTCTAATTTTCCACTAATCCTACAAATAAATTTTTTCTGTCTGACTCTGTGGTTCCTTCAAGGAGACATTTATGCGTGCCTTGCTTTTCTCTATTCTTCTACTGAATTACCTTAAAAAACATTATTTCACTTACTTAAGGTTCTTATAAAGCAGTGAAATTTGCTGTTTTTAGCGTTTTGTTTTAGAGTTATTAACTGTGTCTTTTAAAGCAATCCGGAGACTTCCTTCTTATTCTGTCCATGTATTTTAGAAGGCAGAAAAGATAACTTTATTATTGTGCCCTTTTTTTTTGTTTCAAGGACAGTCTACATCTGATGTATTTCAAAGGATATGTGGAACTTTCCATTTTTATTCTAATTATCCTTTTTAATGATGTTTAATGTTGTCACTTACAGTGAGGCCATAAAACACGATGCACCGAGGATGCCGATGTTAATGACTGCTTCAAAAGAGGATAGTTTGGGGAATGCGCAGTGCTGCAGACAGAAATATTTTCCGTCCCGCGTCTCTGAAGGGATTTTCAATTCAGCAGTGCTCAGAAGAACTGCATCTATGATTTTGCTGAGTTTACCTCAAAGACATTTTCTGTTTTATCCTTTCTTTATTTGCCAGGCAGCCTTCAAGCAACAAATTTACATGAGAAAACCATAGTGTACCAACTTTTAATTAAAATTTCACACCCAAAATGCATTGGGATTTAATTTAAATATCTAATTGAAACACAACTTCAAAATGAAGATATGAAAGAAGGAATATGAAACTAAGCTATTGCGTGACACTCTGATTTAACCATGACAAGCGCACTGACGGGTCACTGGGCAGGGGACTGTTCCTCACCTATAACCCCTAAAGTTTTCTTGCTAATGAGTAGCCCCTCCCATGTTTTTTGTAGGTACCATAACTCAAGTCAACCAACATTGAAATTATTATCCCCTCATTCTCCTGTCTTTTCTATGGCGGTGTAAGACACTGACATCCATCTAGTTGTTGGAGCCTGAAGTCCCTATTCATCGTATTCCTTTGTTCTCCTTAATAACCCGGTGTCATTTACGAACATGCCTGGCACAAAGCTCTCCTTACATAAGGACAATGCTAATTGGCGGAGAATTCAGAATTTCTTTTACTACAGTTTGAGCCAGGAAATTAGAGCACAAAAAGTAGTGGAGGCAAATCAATCCCAGAGCTCGATAGTAGAGATCACTGAACTCTGGCTGCAGAGGGGCCACAAGATCACAAAAAAGCCAGAGTTGCATTGAATTCTGAATGTTACTGCAACATCCTATGAATTACGGCTACAGCAATTATTATCTCTTCCCTGAAAGTTTAATGTGTGTGGGTGTGTGTGTGTGTGTGTGTGTGTTTCTCAGTCCCAATGGACTTGGCCACAAAATACAATTCCTGGGGTTTTTTAAGTCTTTTTTACAATGTTTGTTTATTTTTGAGAGAGGGCAAGCAGGGGAGGGACAGAGAGAGAGGAACACGGAGGAGCCAAAGCAGGTTCTGCACAGAGAGCAGGGAGCCCAACGTGTGGCTCAAATTCACAAACAGATTGCAGCCTGAGCTGAAGTCCGACGCTTAACCAACTGAGGCACCCAGGTGGCCCAATATAATTTCTGTTTTTAATAGTCACACATTACTTGAGGAAATCTGAGCAAGCCTCTCCTGCTAACAGCCAGCATATAGATAATCCTAAACTATAATATTAAAGGGATATTAGCAGACAGTGGCATCAAATGTAAATTAATGGTTAAAAGCATAGAGTTTGGATTGAGTCCTGGCTCTGCCGCCTACCAGCCGTGCGACCTTAGGCAGATCACTTAATCTCTCTGAACTGTGGTTACCTTATGTGTAAAATGACAGTGGGGCATATCTCATGAGAATTTCCCATTTATTTGACTAGACCTTCTCTTCTTTGGATTTTTCCTTTGATTTCTAAGAACATTAAATTTTATTATGAATATTTCATTTTTATATGCATTGGATTTATTTTGAGAGATATATTTGTACATTAATTTTATTTTACTCCTGGCCTTGTCTATAGGTAAGAATTATCCTGGTCACTTGCCATGCTCTTGTGAGGCCAATCCAAGAAATTGTTATGCACCAGTGGAATGACCTTAAATGGAGGAAGACTGTTTTCCATTCACTTCCCAATTTCCATGGTTTATTTTTCCAAGTGTAGATCTCAAAGTAAACAGGTACTTGCAGGAGGACCACACCCAAAGCAATCCACAGTATGAAAAAGACATTTTGTGTCATTTTTCCAAGGATCATTTACATATTTTTTTCTTCTACATTAAAGCGTTAATGCAGTAACATTTCAAGTTTGGTGTAATAAGGGCTAAAGTTTATTGTCCACTTTTACTTCAAAGATGAACTGTAATTCTTCTTTTGATCACGTCTATTAATGAGCTCGTAACTGCTCGCTAAAAATAAATCTCATTCCATTCAGTGGCTGCTGCAGCCAGCTTATAATGGCTATTGCAAAAACCAGTGTTGAAGTTCTAGGAATTTGTAAGCCAGTTAACAGGACACTGGTGACTTGAAATCAAAACCGGTGGGAATATTTACAATAAATGCCACAAATCAGGGCCGGGTTTTTTTCTTTTTTCTTTTCTTTCTTTTTTTTTCCAGAAAACTGGCTTTTGAACACTTATTAGCCCAGCCCAATACCATTCTTCCATCATTTCATGTTTTCCCCGTTTTGGAACAGAATGACTCTTTGAAACCTGAAATTAATCCACTGAAACATTTGGCTGTGATATTTATTCCACAGCAACTGTAAATAGATTTATGAGAGGAGCCTGGCATCTTTTGTCCTTTGTGAAAAACAAGAACATAAATCCTGCCTGTCCAAAATATAGGCAGAGTAAAGAATGTTGCCCTGTCTTCCTTATCCCATCTGTCATCATAGGTAAAATTTCAACTAAATCTTTTGAGAAATCTGAATAGAATATTTATAAAGCCTTATATTGCAGGTTGTACTCAGCAACGTTAGTTTCAGAAAAAAGTAGATTTTCATCCAAGAAAAAAGCAAGAATCGTCTCTAAAGGAATATGCATGGAGATCACAGAGAACTTTTTAAGTTTCCTTGGCAAACGTGCAAATCAAAAAACATTATCTTCTCATCTCATTCAGACTGCCTTTGAGAGAATTGCTAGTTGATTACTTTCTGGTAGCGGTATTTGGGGCTTCACAGAAAAACCTAGACATATTCCCCTTTATCTTATGTTTGATATGGAGAATTCTCATTAATAAAATATAAACATAACAGGCAGAGATAAATGCAATTCATGTAACTTTCTGAGATGTCCTTTCTATCTGTAGAATCCTCAAAATTAGTCTTCTCAAATGCAGAGCGAGAGATGGGCTTGTTACCTTAGACATACGCTTTTATTTTTCTTCTTGGGTAAACAGAGGATAATTGAATTACTCAGTTACATGTTTAGTATACGTTTCGCTTTCCAAGAGACTGCAGAACTATTGTCCAGAGTGGCTGTGCAATTTTTGCACTCCCACAAGCAGTATATGACATTTCCAATGATTCCATATCCTCAGCCACACTTGGTATTGTTTCATGTTCTAAGTTTTGACATTCTGGTGAATCTGTAGTTATATCTCTTTGTAGTTTTACTTTGCATTTATTTCCCTGATGACTGATGATACTGAGCATCTCTTGCGCTTCTTGTTGGCCTTCCCTTTGGTCCCCAGATTTTTTCCTTCATGTATATATCATGTGTTAGTAGATAGGCCACTTTCAGATGCAAGCAAATGAAACCCACTGGATTGTTTTGACCAAAAAAGCACTTTATTCAAAGGATACCAAAGAAATGAAAGAAAAGTTGTACAATTGAGTTTGGGCAAAGAAGAATCCAGAGTGTCTCTCCAGGTATCTTTTAGCATAAATATACAAATAGATCATTTTCTTACAGAGCTGACATTTAAGTGACTCGATTCTGCAGCTTTAATACATCACAAGTCTAAATTCTAAATTTCTGGAAGATTCTTACTCTATTTGAATTAAGATCTTCAGGAAATTTTTACTTCTTAAATGCTTTTCCCTTAAATTATGGTGGAAATAGTCACATTTGACACCATTTCTTAGGTTATAGTTCTCTCTCATTAGTCTGATCTTTCCTTTAAGAATAGCTTATCCTCATATTCAGCTTTATGTGCTGATGAGAAAGGTTCTAAATGCACAGGGGAGAAAGAGGATGGAAATCTGTCTCCCATCCACTTCTTTGATGATTCTTGTGGAGAAGAGTAGACTGCCAAGGGAAATGTGCTCACCTGTAGCAGGTGGAGACTGAAGACACAGCAGAGGGCAGATCAGAGAGGAGAGAGTTATGGAGAGGATGTGCTCACATCAGAGAAAGTGGACCCTGGATATCTGAGGCAGCGAGCAATTAAAGGCTGTGGACACATAAGAATCTCTAGGTAGGTAATTGGGAATTAAGAGACCTCTTGCTTAATGGTCTCACTTTCTTGGTCAAGAATTTTTTTTTCATTTTTTTAATGTTTTTATTTAGTTTTGAGAGAATGGGACAGACAGAGCATGAGTAGGGGAGGGGCAGAGAAAGAAAGATACACAGAATCCCAAGCAGGCTCCGGGCTCTGAGCTGTCAGCACAGGGCCCAATGAGGGGCTCTCAGGGCTCGAACCCACAAACCAGGAGAGCTGAAGTCAGTGGCTTAACTGACTGAGCCACCCTGGTGCCTCTCTTGTTCAAGAATTTTGATGCTGAAAAGAGAGGTAGTGGGACCTGAAGAAATAAGGGAAGAAAATAGCCTTGATAAGTAATGGCTTTAACAACCAAGGAAAATCTCCATTTACCAGGCAGTGTTGGTTACAGGCTCCAGGCCAGGCTGTGGTCCACAGGGTTTTAGGGACTCCACTTGTGTAGTTTTCTAATAGTTTCTATTAAACTCTAGTAATCTGAAGTATGGACAGAACAGCAAGAAAAGCACAATATCACCAAGACTGCAATTTTTTTAGGAATTTGCTGTGCAAAAAAAAGGCTGAAGTGATTAAGAAGAAAAGGGCTGATGTGATCCACCGTACAGTTTTGTTTTGTTTTTTTTTTTCTGGAAGAGAAACAAGTGGGGCCTAGAGTGTGAAGCTTAATTGACCTCAGTGTTTTTGGTTTTTGGTTTTGCTTGCGGGGTAAAGTCCTTCGCTTTAAGAAAAGGGTACATATTTGTGTCACTTGCTAATATTTTACTATTTTTAACACTGGTGTTGGTATTTCATGCACTGTGAAACCTATTTTATTATGTATTTTGTGATGAGATATATTATTAATGTTATTCATAAGGTCATCAGTATAATTAATTTGGGGTACAGCCTCTGAAATCCCATATCTTCTTCATGAGTTATGGAGATATTCATTAAAATTCACAAATAAACAAGTTGATCATAAAAACATAACTATACAGAATTATAAATAATTCTAGAAAATAACTCTTTTTGCCAGAATGATCACCATAAAATCAATGTTTTAAGGACCTAACTATTCCTTTTTTCCTATATCATTACATGTAAAGTGACTATCTTTAAACATATAAACATTTCTAAGCAGCCCATCGAGCTTACATTGAGAAAACTGCCTAAAGACAAAGTAAGGCTTTCTGGGAACCATTGTACTCAGAATCCAATCCTACTATTTACTGTTTGTGTGACATAATTGTGTTTATTATTCTTATCTGTAAAAATGGGATGATGATAAAGGTACTAGCTTCATAGAGTTCTGAGAATTAAAAGGTTATGTAAGTAAACTTAGAGATCAGTGCATGAGAAACTCCATATGAAGGCTTTCTTTCTTTCTTTCTTTCTTTCTTTCTTTCTTCTTTCTTTCTTTCTTCCTTTCTTTCTTTCTGTCTTTCCTTTTGTAACTTGATCTATGATGATGCTTTTCAAGATGACCCAGATCTCTCAACTTCCTGCAATTCAGTGAGTCAAAACTATTCCCCATTTCCTACTTAGGCTGAGTATGCTCTTGAGAGATAACAATGTTCCTGTCACATAATCAATGCTTTGTTTGCTTCTTCACTCTGGATTCCTTCCTTTCCTCCATGTCGAAAACTTCTGCACATCCTGCAAGATTTGCTCAGCTCAAAATTCCACTTCTATATTAAACTTCTTTGACCCTTTCTGGTCCCTGTACATTTTTTAACATTTTATAAAAAAAAAAAATCCCTATTAGCATAAGTCACATTGTTTGGCAGTTTTTGTCATGTATATATTTGTCATTTATATATTCCTTTACTATAACTGAGCGCTTCCAGGATAGAAGCTGTATCTTTCTTTCATTCTTGCTCTAATATCTAGTACTTACAATACTTGTTCAGTAGATGAAAAATTTGGAGAATCATGACATGAAGTAGTCCATTAACCAATCAAACGTCTTTGAGGGACATGCTTGATAACAAATAAGAGCTAAAAATATTAGGTGCTTATGAAGTGACATTCCCTGCCTCACGTGCTTTTCTTTTTCCATCCTCCTAACAATGCTATGATGTGGGGAAACTGAGGGTTGGGCCAGGTAATATACTTGAGTACACAGCTAGTAAGCACTAAAGCTGACCATTGAGGCCAGGAAGTCTGACTACAAAACTTGAGTAATTAACCTGATATTCTTTTGGTGATAAATACAAAAGTCATTCATGGCTGTATAACATATATCTATATAAAATCACAAGTATATACATATGCAAACATAGTGAATAATTTCCTCTCTTATATTTTCTATTTATCCTGAGCATTAATTCCTGTATGAATGGATTTGCTTTGATACACTAATAAACACCTGCCTGGCCTAAGTGTAATGGCTAATTGCATTTTACTAAGTCGCAATGATTGATTGCTTTCTATATTAAATTAAATTTTGTGTTTAGATACTCACTTTTTAAAAATGGCTTTGTGAAGCCCCTGACGTCAAGATCCATGCTTTAAAAAATAATAATGATTAGGCCTTTCTCTGCATTCACTTTCTTCTCCCATATGCTATTAATTCACTCAGTTTTTCATTTGTTTAATGTCTGACTAAAGCAATGATTAGGTTCCTAAACAGTGATCTAAATGTTAAATTAAAAAAAAAAAAAAAACAACAAAACAGCACTTCAGAAATCATTGGCCAAAGTCCATTTGCTTTTGTTACATATGCAATTAAAAATACATATTTATTCCTAGAAACATAATGCAGATGTATTATATGGAACCATCGTGTGTTGATGAACTCTCCTCCTCTTAATAGATTCTAATCTAAACTTGGCACCCAGGAGCTAAACGAGCTAAAACTGACTCGGCACAGTTTTGGTTTAGTTTTGTTTTTATGTAAATTTGATATATTTGGCAACATTTAAAATTCAGGAGAATTCATACAAACTCTAGGTCCCTGCTTTCTTTTTCAAAAATCAGAGTGGGCCATGCCTTCCTTCATCACAGCAATTCACACCTCCTGAGCAGTGGTAACCCCTTAAGACCATTAGAATGATCCCATTTCCCTCTGTCCTTCCCCCCTCATTAAGTTCAATCCCCGCCCAATTCACTTGGTGGTATAACCTGCCCCATTCCTGAAGACATTTAATTGTGTAACCCTTATTCCAAGCTGACTTTATTGAATATAAGCACTACTAACTGGCATTTATAACTTATTATCATCCATGATTATTAACTGTAATTATGTCATTATTCAATAACCCTCTTTGTCTTCTGCTTCTTAAACTTTAAAATAAATGGCATAGGAGATACAAAAAGAGCTACGCTGTTTTGACAAGCCCTGCAATATCTTTGGATTTTCATTCCCGGGTCATAGTGTTTAATGAAAGTGACTAGTAATCCTTGACACGCTAAGAACCAGGGAGGAACACAAGGAATAAATTACATGGCCTTCAGTTTGACAGCATCAATGTATCTTAAAGTTATAACTTTATAACTTCAATTTCTATTTTCAAGTGCAACAAAGGAAATGAAATCATGCATGAAAACTTCTAGAACAACAAAAGTGATTTTCTTGACCAAAGAAAATTTGGAGATGAGATATGACTGTTAGAGAAAAACTGTGAAGTCTCAGGGAATAATTATTTTACAGAAAGATATTTTTAGCATATTAAGCGGAAGTCATATTTTGATTAATATTTTGAATATAATGTTATTTTGTCAATAGTCCCTAATACACAGAGCAGTTACTATGACATTTAGTTTTTAGAAATATCATTTGTTTATGAATTCGTTCAATTTCTGAATACTGAATGTCTGTTGTGTACATTATTACAGTGATAAGGTCTTCACGTAGTTCACAGTCAAGTAGAGGAAATGGATACATCAACAAAAAAATGTGATTGAGAGTAACAAATGTTTGTATGGGCAAATTGCTTTGGTAGTTTGTATTGGTTAAGATCCAGTTTTAGTGAACCGAATCTGTTGTCCCTAAAACAAGCAGCAAGAGATTTATTATGGACAAATCGGATAATTCGGAAACCTGAGCATATAGAAAGAATTCCTAGAGCTCCACCACAAAAGCAGGCTGCCAATGAAGCAATTGCCTTACCTGTTGAATCAAGACAGTGCCCCCACTTGCTAGTAGACCCAGGACGGAGAGTGACGGAAGGACATTTCAAACAGTGACACTTGACCAAACTACATATGCATTTGGATGCGTTGGGTAAAGAATATGGAGGAGAAATAGATTTTAAGAAGAAATCTTCTATTATTAGCAGATGTGGAGAGAGAACGTGCAGTTTTGGAGCGGATAGGGAGAGGCAATTCAGTTTTGATTGTGTGGAGTTTGAGGAGCCTATGAGGCACCCAACAGAGATGTCATGGCAGCCATTGAATATATGTCTGAGGGAAGTAAGAGTTCAAGATGCAAGTCTGGAAACTGTGAAGTTCAAGGTGGTGGTACAAGTTGTGGACCTAGTTCAGTCTGCTTAAAGGAAGAGGAAAGAGAGGAATTCTGGCAAGAGCCACATTTACAGAACAGGTATTAAAGGCAAAATCCAGTGAAGGCGGTTATGAAGTGAGTTCTAGAATGCAGCAGGAGACTTAAGAGAAGATAGATTAAAAAAAAACCAACTATTTTTTTAATTAGAAATACTAGAGAGGGTCAACCTCTGAAGGCTACTGAGAGGTCAAGTAAAACACGAAGGTTGTCGATTGTTTCCAGTGTCGGCAAACCTCGACAGCTTTGAGCCGAATGCTGCCTTGGGAGTAACAAAGGCAGAAAGTAGATTGCAGTGGGTTGAGGAGTGGTAGGTAATGAACCAAAGTCAGGAAGGAAAAAATACACTCTTCTAAAATGCCTATCCAGTAAGGTAAGACTTAAGATCTTCTGATAGCCAGAAAAAAAGATTAAGACAAAACTTTACTTCTCTTTCTTTTTAGTTATTAAACATGAAGAGAAATGAGTATATTTATATGCAGAAAAGAAAGCTCACAGAGAAAGATCTAAAAGTCGATGAAAGAGAAGAAACACGGAATGCTTGATAAAAACAAGCCTCTTCAGATGATGAGCCTTGGAAGGAATAATTTTTGCCCATAAGATTATAGGAAAAAGCAAAAGGAAGTGTCAGACATAGGTATTTAGTTGTAGGGGGAAGAAGGATGAAGTCACACTTGAAAGCCTCAAATCTTTGACAAGTATGATACTGACGATCCTTAAGTGGCTGTGACCTCCAATCACTGAAGAACATGGCGAAGACTGTGCTGGCCTGTACAATCTTGGTCTCTTCCTTGAGATGTGTGTCTGCCATCTGGTAGACAGAACGTGTCTCACCACACTGCCCCAAGCATAGGAGGTCACTTTCAGAAAAAGGTGTAACTGGTCCAAGTCCCTCTACATTTTGAAAGATCTTTCACTATTTCATTAACCTTTTCTTCCATCTCTGTAAGAACCAGCATCTAAGGTAAGATTTCTGGGGCAAGGTCAACAGTGTCTATAGAAATAAACTCTTTGTGTTTGATTTAAGGAATTCAGGTGATTATTTTAACTTACTCTTTGAACCCTTCTTATCAGTTGAGGCACACTTTTGAAAAGACCCATTTAAATTAATCTTCTTCAGAACTCTGGTACTAGTACTATTGTTAGAAACCATAATTGTGCTTCATTAAATTTAATATCCAAGGAAGGATGATAATAAGCCAACATTAACTTGTATAAAGCCTATATAGCAAACATGCCAAGTTAAAAAAAAATCCCAAATTTATGCTCTAATAGGAAATAAGACAATAAATATTATAGAGAGATGGGGCACCTGGGTAGTTCAGTTGGTTAAGCATCTGACTGTTGATTTTGGCTCAGTTCATGATCTCCCGGTTGTGTGATTGAGCCCTGAGTCTGACGGGCTCAGCACTGAGCATGGAGCCTGCTTAGGATGCTGTCTCTCTCTCCTCTGCTCTGCCCCTCCCCAGCTTTTGTGTTCATGGCACGCATACACACTTTCTCTCCCTTAAAAAAAAGAGAGAGAGAGAGAGAGAGACAGATAAATGGAACACAGGATGTTATTAGGGTATACGGTGAAGCATATTTGAGATATTCAATGTCACACCCCCAGATGGAACTTTATACAGTCTTCATCTTCCTATCCCCATTCACCCTTATTTTAACTTCCCTTGATGGACACTTGTTTATTTTCTGCAAAAAAAAAAAAAAAAAAAGGAAACAGTGTTAATATACAGGTTGTGAGAAGTATAATGGCCACTGTGGAAAGCTGATGTGGCAAATGGGAAAAAAGGTGACTCAAGACAGACACAGTAGTTGTGGAATAGCAGTAAGGAGAGGCATGAGCAGGGGTGCCTCTGTTCTACAGTTTTCTCTAGCATCTTACAATATCACTACAAACTATACAACTGCCCTTCAAAAATATTTTGAAAGCAGTGTTGATTACATGTATTAAATGTAGTTAGATTTTCCACATCCTATGAAAAATTATTTTTGAGACTATCTCTATTCAAAATACCAACCCAATGTTTGTTTCAAATTAGCCAGTCCATTTATTGGTTAAAAATATAATGTACACATCAATGCACAAGCTACTTATACTCTTACAATTATGGTGTTGGCCATGTAAACATTCAAATCTTGCCATTAACATTCTCTGGAAACAAAAATGGAATCGATATAAATAAAGGAAAAGAACAAAAGACAGAGTCCTACAAAATCAAACATAAATGAAAAAAAGAATGTGGAGCTGGTAATACTCAACAACATGTGTTTAGGAGATCATAAATATTTTAAGAAATAGTAGCTGAGAGCAGAAAAATTGACAGAAACCAAGATATATTTATCCACAAGCTGTTAAATGATCATTTCCTTGGTTTTTAGCATCTTGTTCTCTCCATATCTACCTTATGTTTAACACACTCTAGTAAAAAAACACATATTCTCACTGGAAACAGTTTCTTGAGAATAGTTTAATCTTTAAAAGCATATATGTATGTGTGTGTTCTATATTCATATTTACAATATTGATTCATTTTTTTCCTAACGTACGGAAGAAACTATAAAATAGCCTCTATCCTTAACACCCTTTTTCTAGTCATTGAAGAATAATTGGGAATAATGGACAAATAAAATTATATATGTTTGAAGTAGACAAGGTGATGAGTTGATATAGATAGACAATGTGGAATGATTACCAAGACCAAGATGGTTAATGCATCCATCACTTCACATTGCATGTGTGTGTGTGTGTGTGTGTGTGTGTGTGTGTGTGTCTGTGTGTTTGGTGACAATACTAAAGATCTACTCTAAGTAATTTTGGAGTATGTAGCTCTGCATCCTTATAACCCTCTTGACTGCTGTGACAAAGACATATGACCAAAAATGTAAAGTATTACATAATGGTAGAAAATTTTTATTTTCCAGGAAATTACAAAATGCTTACCACCTGTCCCTCTCCTCAAAACACCCACTGTTAACTTTATTGTGATTCCTTCCCCTTCCCAAAATATTCATTTATTCATATACTTGCAGCCAGTTTTTTTTAATATGAAATTTATTGTCAAATTTGTTTCCATACAACACCCAGTGCTCATTCCAACAGGTGCCCTCCTCAATGCCCATCACCCACCCTTCCCTCCCTCCCACTTCCCATCAACCCTCAGTTTATTCTCAGTTTTTAAGAGTCTCTTATGGTTTGGCTTTCTCCCTCTCTAACTTTTTTTTTCCCTTCCCCTCCCCCATGGTCTTCTGTTAAGTTTCTCAGGATCCACATAAGAGTGAAAACATATGATATTTGTCTTTCTCTGTATGACTTATTTGACTTAGCATCACACTCTCCAGTTCCATCCACGTTGCTACAAAGGGCCATATTTCATTCTTTCTCATTGCCACGTAGTACTCCATTGAGTATATAAACCACAATTTCTTTATCCATTCATCAGTTGATGGACATTTAGGCTCTTTCCATAATTTGGCTATTGTTGAAAATGCTGCTATAAACATTGGGGTACAAGTGCCCCCATGCCTCAGCACTCCTGTATCCCTTGGGTAAATTCCTAGCAGTGCTATTGCTGGGTCATAGGGTAGTCACAGCCAGTTTTAAGTTTACTTTCACAAAAGGGATCTTAACAGATAATTCTGCATCTTTCTTTTTTTCATTAAAATAGATCTTACAGATATTTTCCTAGTAGTACATATATCAACATTTCATTATTTATTATTATGGCCAGATATAACATTATATTCATAGATTGTAATGTATTACTCTGTCCTCTTTGATGAACAACATTTTGGTTGTTTTCAGCATTTGCTCTTATAAAAATTTCTGCCCTGAATATTTTTGTACATAAATTTGGACAAATTGATAGATTAAATTTCTAGCAGTGGGCGAAAGGTGGAAGTATCTTAAATTTTGGCAATCATTGTGAAATGTCTACCAGAAAGGGTGGAGTAATTTATATTCCCAACAACAATGCATGAAACAGCTCACTTATCCACACCCTGGCCAGCACTGAAAAAATCAAATATTTTAACTCTTGTAAATTTAATAGAAAAAAATACATTGTTTTCATAATTTGCAGTTTTCCCATTGTTATCGAGATTGAACATTATTTGCATATGATTTACTATCATTCGTATTTTTTTGGAGGATGCCTTCCTTTTTTTTTAAGAACCTGGTTTGCTCCAGCAAAGGAAAAAGAGATAGGGACAACCAAGAAAGGATTCTTAACTGTAGAGAGAAAAAATTGAGAGTCGCTGGGGAGGAGGTGGGGGCCGGGGGGGTGTAAGAAATAGGTGACAGGGATTAAGGAGGACTCTTGTTGAAATGAGCACCAGGTGATGTGTGAAATTGTTGAATCGCTGTATTGTATGCTTAAAACTAATATAATACTGTATGTTAGCAATACTAGAATTTTAAATAAACCTGAATAAAAAAAGAAACTGGCTTGCTCGTATTTTCTTATTGATTTGCATAATAAGCTTTTTGTAAATTAAGAAAATTACCATTTTGTTATATGCATACTTTTATTTTCAACTTGTTATTTTTCTATTTTGTTTTTGGGATCTATTGTCATCTAGAAGCTTTTTTGTTGATTCTGTAAAGTCAAATTTTTAAATATTTTTTTAATGTTTATATATTTTGAGAGCGAGAGCGTGCGAGGAGGGGAGGGGCAGAGAGAGAGAGAGAGAGAGAGAGAGAGAGAGAGAGAGAATCCCAAGCAGGCTCCACAGTATCAGCACAAAGCCCTACGTGGGCCTCAAACTCATGAACCATGAGATCATGACCTGAGCCGAAATCAAGAGTTGGACGCTTGGGGCACCGGGGTGGCTTAGTCGGTTAGATTTTGGTTCAGGTCATGATCACGAGGTCAAGTTTATGAGCTTGAGTCCCTTATCGGGCTCTCTATTGTCAGCACAGAGTCCGCTTCAGATCCTCTGCCCCATTCTGTCTCTACCTCTCCCCCGCTTGTGCTCACACATGTGCTTGTTCATTCTCTCTCTCTCACTCAAAAAATAAACATTAAAAAAAAAACAGGAGGATGCTCAACTGACTGAACCACCCACCCAGGTGCCCCTCAGAATTTTCAGTCTTTTAATTAATGGCTATTCCAAAAGACTTTCCATATTCTAATTCTCTGGATAGATTCACTCATACGTTCCTCAATTTTTTCAATCACCTCACTTTTTCTTTATGTTTTAATCCTTTGAGCATTGGAAACATATATATATATATTGCTGTTTGTTCCAATTAGCAGTACTTTCTATAGCATTTATTGAATAATAATTTTTTGTACTTGAAAATTTGATATGCCACAATTATCATCAATCTAATGCCCCTAGGTGCTTGGGTCTCTCTCTATACATAAAATCTGTTTCATTGTCATGACTCTTTTCCCCCTGGACTATACTGCCTTAGGTATTTTCAATAAGAATACAAAAGTTTTACCTGGTGACTTTGCTTTGAAGCACTTTATTTATTCAATTGATTTTTTGCTTGTGACTCCCTAGAGGTGAGTAGCAGTGGAAAATACCTGACTTTCCCTGAACACCTGTCTATGTCACCTCACTGAATTGTATAATTAATTCCTAATCAGAATTCTTCTGTGCAGGTACTAATTATCGAATATCACAGATGAAAAAAAAAAGCGGTTTCAAAGAGGTCAAGTATCTAGTGCAAAGTCACATAACTAACAAGTGGCAAAGCTAAGATTCAAACCTATGTGTGTCTCAGCCTAAGACCTTTGCTCTTTCCACAACCCTACAGTTTCCACATCTCATGTTAGATGCAGGGTCAAGGGCACACAGTGACAGGGTCATTCTGCAGCATTAGCATCACATAGAGAGCTGAAATTTGACATAGAATGCTGAGTATTATAAGGGAAGTAGGAGCAACGGGCATGGGATTCCTCAATCTCCTAGACAGCAGAGAATATTTACGTTGGTGTATAGAGTGTGTAAAGGAACATAAGGAGGAAAAAAAATCTCAGAATGCAGTTTGGGTTGGATGGGAGAGAGCGTTGATTACCTGGCTAGAGAGGTTATGTTGTATTTATGAACTCATTAGAAGGAAAATTTTTCCTTCTATGCAATGGTGAGTGCTCTTTTCATTTGACTAGGGCAAGGGTCAGCACAGTATTTCCTACCCGGCAATTTGGACCAGCCCATTTTTGTTGTTGTGAGAAATGTTTATGGAAACACAGCCACCCCCATTTGCTTATGTGTTGCCTGTGGCTGCTTTGGTGCTACCATGCAGAGTTGAGTAGTTGCATAAGGGCTGAAAAGCCTAAAAATCTGTCCTCTGTAGAAAAAGCTCGGCAACTCTCGTACTAGGATATTTTCTCAAAATCTCACCATAGCTGACCTGCATAAACAGATCAATTTTGTTTATATGAATAAAATGTCAGCAAAAGGATTTTCAACAGTGACTATGGTTCTTCAACGCACATCCCCATCTAAAATTGCTTGAGGTATCTTAATACTAAAACTTGTATTTGCTTCATTCTGTTTTTATATAACGACACAACTGAAATCATTTGACGCATTCAGGAAAGTAAATAAAAAATCTGTTGAAACGTAAATTGATCAGTGAAGTTGTTTGTAAGGCCTCGGTATGTCATAAAATACCCTGAAAAACACTTGTAAACTTTGCAGTAATATGAAAAATTTTAGAAATAATCCAAGATATATCATGAATCAAAAACCAAGTATCTAATAAATACCGCCTATACTGTGCAAATTATGTTACCCTTGTTCAACAAGAGGAGGCCAAATGGACATTAATGCTACTGATTATTTACTTGAATCTTCGTTATTAAGACCCTTGAGTCAGGGCGCATGGGTGGCTCAGTCAGTTAAGCATCAGACTTCGGCTCAGGTCATGATTTCATGGTCCGTGAGTTCAAGCACCGCGTCAGGAGCCTGTTTCAGATTCTGTGTCCCCCTCTCTCTCTGCCCCTCCCCTGTTCATGCTCTCTCTCTGTCTCAAAAATAAATAAATGTTAAAAAAAAACCCTTGAGTCATTAGCTAATTCGTATAAAGTGCATTTGTGAGACATAGGAGAGGAGAAATGTTGCTAGACTGCATCAAAAGTGCTGTGGTTCCAAGAGCTGACTTAGCTCATAGCAGCTTCAGTCTCTGCACCTCCTTGACTGGAGACCACATCCTGTGGTGCTCAAAGCCTCTCTTCAAAATGTCACCTTCCTGCTGAACGGCATCCTCCTTCTTGCGTGCAGAGTTTGAGTTGTTTCCTAATCAATCGTGGATAGTTTGTGGAAAATGTGAACACCAAAACGTATGTGTTGTTTTAAGATAATGCGGAGTAAAGATCAAGGATACGCTTTTAATCAAGTTAGAAAATGACTTCCTATAATTATTTACTTTCAGAAAACTTAGTCTTTCCTATTTAAAGGAGACCTAAATATTTTATCCGTGGTCTAGACCTAACCTTGGCACCACTGGCGTCCGAGACTGAGTAGGTTATGGGGATGTCCTGTGCATCGCAGGATGTTTTCCGGCACCCTTGGCCACTACATACTGGATGGCAATAGCACCTGCCTTTTCCCCCTTCCCAGTAGTGACACAACAAAAATGTCTCCAGACCTTGTCATAATCCCCTTCCAGGACAAAACTGGCCCTGGTAAAGAACCACGACCCTAGACAGAGATGTGTCACAGGCTGTGTGAGAGCATGTGTACTTTCTCATCTAGTTAATAACCAAAACCATGGTTTTTGATAGGCAGCCTGCTTTTAGATCCACTCTGTTTCTTGAAAATTATATTTATTTACTAATCCTTTGTGGGGAGACTTATACGCTCCATCTTCACATTAAACTACCTTCATCACTAGGCTGACATTTACTAGCTGTATCATTCGATAAATGACTTGACCTCTAGGAGCCTCAAATTTTCTGTCCTGGGAATCATTTATGTAAAGTACTCAGCACCAGGCCTGTTATTTAACAAATCATTAGTAAGTTTTGGGATTTTATGGATGATTGTTTTAAATTGTATTATGATTTTTTCCCTTCCTCATGGAAAGATTTTATATTTCCATGCCATGTATATCTTGTATGATTTGTTTTAGCCAATAAACTGTGAGTGAAAGTGACCACTTTCGAGAAGAAGCTTTAAGAACCATTGCACGGTTCTTCTGCATCTCCCCTGGCTCTGTCGAGAGACCAGCAATGTCTCAGGGCCTGTTCCTTCAGACTGACACGTGGCAGATATATAACTTGAGCTAGAAATTGCCTTTGGTTGTCCAGAATGAATATATACTCAGGTGTGTGTGTGTGTGTATCTGTGTGTGTGTATCTGTGTGTGTGTACGTGTGTGTGTGTGTGTGTGTCTGTGTGTGTAGTGCAGCCTAACTTGGACTGAACTAACTGATAAACTAATTTATCAAATATTTCTTGAACACTTATCACATAGCAGACATTATATTATGGATACAGAGATCAGCAAATCCTTCCGTGCTGTCTTAGAATATAGATTCTACAGATAGAAAAGGAAAAAAAATAACAGAACATAATAAAAATAACTGAACTGAATGTGATGGAGGCTGTCTTTGTCAGGGGAAAGGGAAGCACCTCTTCAAGTTGAAACTTAAGGTCAAGTAGTTTGCTGTACAGAGGGCGGAAGCAGAATCAGGCTAAAGGAAGTGCAAGGCCAGGAAGCATGGGGAGGAGGAGCATTTTCCTTTAATGGTGAAGCGTTAGAAGGGGATAGAACATGCAATGTATGAGAAGACAAGGTGTGTGTCATAGATAGTTTAGGGAAATAGCGATGACTGTGTTCTGAAATTTGGGATTTATCTTTTTGGGCAAAACGAAACCATTGAACATCTCTAATCAGGAGAATAATCCTGTATTATTCACTCTTTCATTGACTGGCCATACTTACTGCTTGTTCGGAAGATTTTAATGGCCTTGTAACATTATTTAAAGGATTTAAATGTCTTATTTCTCAGGGCAGACTCAAAGAATGGATGTTTTCCTGCTAAGTGAACATTCAACTTTTCTAATATTGAATTTATTGCTTTGAGAGGTATAATCCTAAAAGTAGAGTAACCTATGGAATTACTCCTTACTTAATAGCGTTAGCTGATTACTTCTTGTTGAAATGTTGCCAGTGACTGTGTGTTAAGGTGGTGTTTCTGGGAGAAAGACGATAACAAAGAGAAATAATAATAATAATAATAATAATAACAACAACAACAGCACAATAGTGAGCAAGGCAAAAAAAGGAATGGAAGATTGTCATTGAAAAGGATTCTGGAAATGGTAGACTCATTTCTTCTTTATTTTAATTGTATTTGGGATTAATAAGGAATTATCCTTTTTTTCAGTGGGTCTGGATAGATCTATTTATTCTACTGATAATAATGGCATCCTTCATGGATTTCCTGAAAGCTGTTTCTCACTACAGAAAACATTCTTAACTGGTAAATTAGGACACTCAGCCTTTCCAGTAATTGTGTAGCCATTATCACCATCATCACCATCCTCCTTCTCATCATCACCATGATAACCATCGTATTATTATTATATATCAAGTGGCCCTGCTATCATGACCACTCTGTGATATAGTCTCATCAATCATAACTGTGATACATGGCCACATTTAACTGCAGAATAATACCCGGAAAATGAGATTTAAGCTTTACAACCTCTATAACCTATATGGCCACTCCGTCCAGTGGCTATGAGCCACATGTTACTATTTAAATGTAAATTTAAATACAACTTAAAGTTTATTTAGTTCCTGGTCCTTGGTAGGCATATGTCAAATGCTGGAAGGAACATGTGCCTTATGGCTGCTGTACTACGTGATGTACTACATGGAACATTTCTATCATCATAGAATATTCTGTTAAAAAGTACTTCTCTAGGGGTGCCTGGATGGTTCAGTCGGTTAAGTGTCCAACTCTTGGTTTCAGGTCAGGTCATGATCTCACATGATTGTATGTTTGAGCCCTGCATTCGTCTCTGTTCCTATAGGGTGGAATCCACTTGGGATTCTCTCTCTTTCTCCCTCTCTCTCTGCCCCTCCCCTTCTCATGCTCTCTCCCTTCCTCTCCCTTAAAAATAAATAAATACAATTTAAAAAAAAGTACCGCTCTATAGTAAAGGCATGCAAGAGGGAAGAAATTCCACCAAACTTCCATGATGCCTCGCAGTGTCTAACATAGGGAAGAGCCATGTTCAAGGGTTCTTTTAAAAGGTTAATAGTTACTAGGGGCGCCTGGGTGGCTCAGTCGGTTAAGTGTCTGACTTCAGCTCAGGTCATGATCTCGCGGGTCTGTGAGTTCAAGCCCCGAATCGGGCTCTGTGCTGACAGCTCAGAGCCTGGAGCCTGCTTCGGATTCTGGGTCTCTTTCTCTCTCTGCCTCTTCATCACTTGTGCTCTGTCTGTCTCTGTCTCTCAAAAATAAATAAATGTAAAAAAATTTTTAAAAATAAAAAATAAAAAAATAAAAGGTTAATAGTTACTTATCTATTTTTGTTGTAAGCCAAATATATTATCTCCTTACTGATTAACATTCTATATTTAGAATGGGAAGGAGCAAATAATGAGTAAGATAAAAATAGTGACTGTGCTCTAAATTTTTCTAAAATTTCAGTGGAATCACCTACAAATTTTGGTTCTCTTCTGCTACTACAAAATTCAAAAAAAGGCATAAAATAAACAAGACAGCAGCCTCTCAGAGATGTAATGCCACTTTCTGTGCCAGCCATTCTATAAAATATTAATGAGGACATTTGCTGTAATAAATGTTAATACATTCTCTTGAACGTGTGAACACTGGCAGATGATTCTTTATAGTGACACTCAGTAGTGAAGAGTTTATTAAAACAATATATTAATTTTTAGGAAGCTAAAAATAATACTTAAGTTCATATCTGCTGTTTTTAATAGTTTCCTACTGTTACTTTTTTCTAAGTAGAAGAAAGTAATATTTTGCGGAAAATGCTTGAATCCAGGAACCAAAACATTGGGTACATAAAGCCCCGCATTCTTTGTGTCTCTTATTCATGATAACATTAGTGGAATCAGGAAAGGATAACAAGCATCTGTGGACTTCCATATAATACTGAGAGGCATGCTAACCCATCCCTAGTTGCTTAGTGGATGTGATTTCAAATCCAGCATCACTCAATATGTGATATTGAGAGAGAGTTCAAGAAAGTCTCTGATATACTAAAAGCCAACTTGGTATACCTAGAAGAAAAATCCTCATTTGAGAAACAATTGAGTGGATACTGTCTTTACCCATCTCTTGATATAACAACTGTGGTCTGTATGTTATTTGTGTGATATTTCTTGGACCACTCGAAAATGAAAGCATAGTTTTAAAGTTTATTTTAATCTAAAAATCAGGTAACTTGATTCGTAGGTAACTGTTACAATTTTTGCAAACATGAATTAAATTTGCCTTCTTCAAGGGTGAAGATTTTGTCTGATATTTCTGTTCATGGACATAATAATGGAAAATTTTCCTTTTGGAAATTAAGTAGCAAATGTAGAGAAAAACGTTCAATTCTAAAGCAGGGCTTCTCATAATGTTATAACGGCATGCCAAGAATATTAGTGTAAGCCCTCTGCCTTATATGGCACAACTTATTTATTCAACAAATATTTATGGAGTAACTTCCTCAGCCAAATCTTTGTATTGCATAGTTTAAGGGACCAAGGAAAAGTTAAAAACACAAAACAATTTAGGAGTTGGTTTGCAGTCCGTAGAAGAATCATGTTATTCAGGCCGCATATTGGAATCACCTGGGAAGGTGAGGCGACCTCAACGTTTCCTCCAAAATTAGCTTGTTGAAGCTTTACCTCCCAAAGTGATGGCTTTTGGAGCTAGGGCTTTGGGGAGGTAATTAGGGTTATATGAGGTCATGACGTCAGGGCCCTCTTAATGGGATTGATGCCCTTATATAAAGAGACAACAGAGCCCTGAGGCTTTCTCTCCCCTAGGGCTTGGGCACGTGATTCAGTCACGTGAGTACAAAGCAAGATGGCAACCACCTAGAACCCCAGAGAAGAGGCCTCAAAACAAGTGCCTCCCTTGCCTGCGTCTTTACCTTGGACCTCCTGACTTCCAGACGGTAAGAAACACACACACACACACACACACACACATATATTTTGTATAAAATATCTAGTTTATGTCATTTTTTATGGCAGCCAGACATGAGTAATAGAGGAGGTAAAAGGTATATAAGAAGCCAAACAACAAAATCTTACACACATTCCCACTTACAGAAGTTGTAATGGTTTTGTCTTGTTCTTGGGGCGTCGATGTTTTTTGAAAGCTCTTCAGGTGAATTTACTCTGTAGTCTGCTTTTCTTGCTTTCAGAAGAATTGTCCTGGAGAAGGAGTTTCCGTGTGTGTGTGTGTGTGTGTGTGTGTGTGTGTGTGTGTTTTCCACCCATGTACTCCTGAAGGCTGTAACACTCTCAACAGAAACCACTCTGTTAATAGTATTTCTGTACATAAGGAGAGGGTTTGCACAACTTGTACAAGTTTAAACAAGCTCCTTGGACAGATGAGTCTTCATTTTCCTCTACTTGGATTAAGAATCCCTGTGTTAAAGACCTGTTAGAACAGAAGATAAAGGTATTATTTTTATAAGAAACCTTTTGAGACCAGAATTGCTCTTTGTTTGTTTGGGTTTTGTTTTTTTTGTTTGTTCGTTTGGTGCTCAGGTGATAGAAATTGACCTAGTGTTTAATAAGAGGAAAACTTGATTTTTTAAATGTTTATTTTTGGAACAGAGGGAGCAGGGGAGTGGCAGAGAGGGGGACAGAGGATTCAAAGCAGGTTCTGGACGGATAGCAGCAAGCCCCATGTGGGGCTCAAATTCTTGGACCCCAAGATCATAACCTGAGCCAAAGTCAGATGCAAAACTGACTGAGGCACCTAGTTGCCTCTATGGGAGGCAAACTTCTCTTCTTCAGCATGGACTCTTTGCATTTTCCGCATGTGTTTTGATCAGGAGAATTGGGAGTTGGGGGAAAGCAAGGTCTGAGACGTGAAAGTTCACAGAAAGTGCAATGTTGTAGCATGTATGATGCTTTCTATTTTGGGAAGTCCTACAAATCCTTGCAAAATTTGTCAAGGAGCATCCTAGCCTGTAGGTGGGAGCTAAAACAGCAATTTGGGGTAATTTATATGAGTAGACTTTTTCTGTCACAGCATTGTAAAGTCTGGTCTTAACAGGTTTAGTCATTTATATCTTTGTATGAATTTAAGCTATTGTGCCATTAGTAATACCCATAATTTAGAAACAAAAGCCTAAGTTTCCACTGAAGGAATACGCCTGGGGTTAGTGAGGAAGCCAATTTATGTGTCTTCCCCCACCTCTTCCTAATAATTAAAAAATCCTACTTTACACGTAATTGGAAAAACAAACTATCATTCTCCACACTCCATCAACTGTTCGTGGACAGGATGGTACCTTTCTCAAGGGCTTTGGGATGTCCATACAAGAAGCCATTTCAAAGTATTGAATCTCTAGAGGACACAGGGAAGTCAGAGCTGATGGGGCACTATCAAGAAAGAGCCAAAGCATAAGAGACTCTTAAGAACAGAGAACAAACTGAGGGCTCATGGAGGGGTGGGAGGGAGGGGGGGGAGGGTGGGTAATGGGTATTGAGGAGGGCCCCTGTTGGGATGAGCACTGGGTATTGTATGGAAACCAATTTGACAATAAATTTCATATATTTCAAAAAAAAGAAAAAAAGAAACTGCATAACAGGAGGGGGTGAATTTGCTGCCATTCCATATACTTAAACTTTTTGAGTCCCTTCATTTGCCAACTTTGGCGGGGGGGAGGGGCAGGAAAGCTAATGATTAATGAAAGGGAGCGGCCACACTTTGTTGACATTAACTTTGTAAGTGTCTTTCCAAGAGGGGAGGTGGGGGTCAGTTGCTTCAGCCTCACCTGAAACTCCTTGGAAATGCTAATGCTCTGGGGGTGGGTCCAGCAGTGGGCGCTTAAACACCTGCAGGTGTTTTGGAAGCCGACTCCAACCTGACAATTGCTTTAAAGTAACATCACCTGTAGGAAGGGTGCTACAGTTGCTGTAGAAGCCAATTATTTAAATAATGAACACCTACAAATACTAGGAGCTAAGAGAATAAGCCTGCAGAGCCCCTACTTTGTGATAAGTTTTGAGTCTCTAGAGAAAACAGGGAGGCCTTGAGAAGCACTGCTGAGGGATAGAGTGGCACAGGGAGGAGGAACACCAACTCTAGAGCCAGACTGAGCCGGCTTCAGTCTTCACTGTACCACAGAAGAGCTCCATAGCTGTAAACAAGTTCCTTGAATCTCTGTGCCTTAACCTCTTGATCTACAAAATACCTAATTCAAAGACTCCTTACAGGGATGAAGGAGTTAATACACGTAAAGCATTTAGAACAGTAACTGCAACACCAAGCTCTAAAAGAACTGGCTGTTATTTCGATCTTCATATATAATGTATGAGTTTACGTTAAAACCTCTTAATCCAGTTATAAGTGTTTCATTTTTTTTTTACTTGTAGACAGTGTGTATTAGTTTAAGTAACTTAAGGAATGAGGAAACTTTCAATCATTAATATCAAAGAATTAATCAAAATGCTTTGAATATTTAAAGAGGATTTATTGATCGGCATTGCTAAAAATCTGAGAGAGAAGAATCAAGGTGCAAGGTCTGTATTGGTGTTCACATGATTCCATCAGGACCTGCGTTCTATCTCTTCTGCTAACTCCTAATAACGTGAATGATAGTTAATTCCTATACGGGGACCCACAAAATGGCGGCTGCCCTAGCAGCCACGCCTTGGGCACAAATCAAAACCTGTCAGCCTGCACTTAAGGGAAACGCCTGTTAAGGAATCCGAAGACATAACAATCACAATCCTCCATCTCAAGTTTAGCTAGCTTGCCTAACCTTAGAAAATAGAACCTGTTAGCCTTCTAAGGAAATCCCGGACCTCCTAGCCAGTCATGCCCTATTGGTGCATAGCCTCTTGTAACACCACTGGGGAGGCAATATATACCCCACCTCGTTTGATCCCCTATCCCTGGATTGTTTCCCTGGAATAAAGGACCTCAAACTTCGAACTACATTGTTTTAACGGTTTATATGACAAGAGGCTCTCCCCAGGTTGTTTTTAGGGAAGTATAATTGACAGACAATGTGACTGTAGTTTCAGGTACACAGTATAGTGATGTAATAATTCGAGACCTTATACAATACTACAAGAAGTGTAATAAACATCTAGAACACAGAATTTGGTACAGTATTGACTACATTCCTTCTGCTCTACTTTTCATACTGGTGTTTTATAACTGGAAGCTTGTAGCTTTTAATCCCCTTCACCTATTTTGCCCATCTCTCTACCCACCTTGCCTCTGGCAGCCAGTAGTTCTCTATATTTATAGTCTGTTTTGTTGTGTTGATTTATTTCAGTTTTTAGATTGTGGGCGAAAGTGAAATCATATAGTATTTGTCTTTAACTTTAGTTTAATAGTTTCTAACTCCATATTGTCATGAATGTCAAGTTTTTTTTTTATGGCTAGTTGAGCAATAGTTCATTTGACACACCCACTGTGTCTAGTTTAGCCATTGATACAACAGTGGGCACTTGAGTTGTGTCCATATCTTGGTTATTACTGTTGGAATAAATATAGGGGTGCTACATACATCTTTTTTTTTAATTTTTTAAAATATTTATTTTTGAGACCGGGAGAGACAGCATGAATGGGGGAGGGTCAGAGAGAGGGAGACAGAATCTGAAACAGGCTCCAGGCTGAGCTGTCAGCACAGAGCCCGACGTGGGGCTCGAACTCACAGACCGTGAGATCATGACCTGATCCGGAGTCGGATGCTTACCCAACTGAGCCACCCAGGCACCCCTATACATCTTTTTAAAGGAGTGTTTTTATTTTCTTTGGACAAATATCCAGAAATGGAATTACTGGATTATATGGTATTTCTATTTTGGATTTTTTGAGGAATCTCAGCCTCTTGGCTTACCCAGGAAGGCCTGACTTGGGTGATAGATCTGTCTTCCAGCTAGATGACTTGGCCTTTATCCCTTGACCGTCTTTCCAACTGCAGATCAGGTCCTACCACCCAATCCACATCCTCTTAGCTGAGAAGGTGAAAAAAAACCTCAGGGCTCTTTAACACAAAGAGGGGAAGGGGAACAATGGTAGGAATGAAAATAATAGGTGTTGATTACATGTGCCTAGGGTGACCGGATTTCCAGTGTTAGAGCCATGCCTCAGATTAAAGATCCCCATGTGTTAAACTTGGAAGATCTGCTCTGATGCTCCCAAATACTACTTGAAAATAAATGCTTGTGCTATTCGCTATGTGCTAATCAATGTCCTAGGAACGTAAGGCTATATAAGACCCATTCCTGCCCTGAGGAGCTTTATTTAACAGAGGAATCAAGTGTAAAGTCAAAATGATAGGGTTGTGATTAAGGTTCTCAGAAAGGTGGATGAAGGGCTCATTAGCAGCATTTAGAAGTACTTCCTATATGATCATTAATGACCAACCCATACTTATAAATTACAGGATCTGCACCCTCCTTTTGCCAAGCAGCATTAGGGGTGGTCAGGGACGTTATTTTGCAGGAGATAGACAAAAAGGAAAAAAAGAGAATTAAACATGCTTCAATAATAGAAAAACTCTTCTCCAAATGTGGGTATCTTGATCCTGAAACCTCCGAAGTTCTTCTCTTGAGACTTTTTAAATGTTTGAATGAGAGCCTGAATTCATTCACCAAGGAATAAAAACAAGTTCATTTTCCTTTGGCACTTAATGGTGAAGCTGTTCATTTAATACAAAAATGACACATGGGGTGAAAGCAGATCCATCTGTACAGACTAGAGAGCTGTGAAGCTGCACCGAGCCCCACTCACAGGTCTACATTTGACATTAAAATGCTAGGTTTGGCTTGTAAGTCAGAATGACCAGACTACAACAGACAACACAGAATCCTTGATTCATTGCAAGGAAGTTTTGTGAATTTCTAATGAAAAATAAACGTGAGATGAATGGCACACAGCATTCCCAGTTAAATTCATGATATGAACCGAAGAAGGCAGTGGTGATGCTATTAGTCTGAGGTGGTGTTAAATGAAGATTGTTGTACGGAGACAGAAGGACAGCTATTCTGGCATTTTAGGGAACTTGGTGAGGCCATGTGTTACATGTTCTAAGGCTATTAGATCTGTGTAGCACTTGAGATGTTTCCACTTGGTAATGGACTTGGTCAGCTGCTGGTCTGGTCTGGCAAATATTTGAGGAGGAGCTGCAGTCCTGTGTCGAATAGCCACCTATCAGTGGTCTCATTTTACACAATCTGTTACAGACATGTGCTAAGGGAAATTTTTGAGTGTAAAAAAAAATGCATTCAGAACTTAATTGTGGAAAGAGGGATGTAAATAATTTTGAAAATAAAGTCTATATACTTAGATCATAAGTACACGTTCTATTGAGAATTGAACCTAAAAAGGGTAAGGCTTAGCCTTTGACAGAATTGGCCAATGTATCCAACTGAGTGGCTGATCATTTGTGTAGAATAATGGGCTTCACGATTTCAATAGCTGAGGTGTATACATGTTACGGACTGAATGTTTCTTGTAACCATAACACTATTGTTAAAACCCTAACCTCCAGTGTGGCTGTATTTAGAGTAAGGAGAGAAAGATACATGGAGTCAATGGGGTGAGACCCTGATCCCATCCGATTAGTGTGTGTATAAGAAGAGACACCAGATAGCTCACTGTCTCCCTGTACATTTTCGGAGGAAAGCCATGGGAGGACAAAGTGGCAATGTAGAAGCCAGGAAGAGAGTTGTGACCTTGAACCAAATCCTGCCAGAAGCTAGATCTTAGCTAGACTTTCGAGCCTGCTGAACTCTGAGAAAATGTCGGTTTTTAAACCGTTCAACCTATAGAAATTTGTTAAGGCTGCCCAAAAGCAATTAATCTAGATCTTGGTACTGAGAAGTGGGGTACTGCTATAACGAATTCCTAACTATTACAAGCAGCTCTAGAACTGGGTAATGAGATGGGATGCCTGGGTGGCTCAGTTGGCTAAGTGTTGACTTCAGATTACATCATGCTCTCACAGTTCATGAGTTAGAGCCCTGTGTTGGACTCTGTGCTGACAGCTCGGAGCCTGCTTTGTATTCTGGATCTCCCTCTCTATCTATCCCTCCCCTGATCATGCATTCTGTCTGTCCCTCCAAAATGAATAAACATTTAAAAAAAATGTTTAAAAAGGAAAAAAAAAGATTTGGGTAATAAGAGGTGGGATGAGCTGTGAGGAACTTGTGAGGAAAAGCTGAAATTACTGGTAAGAGGCTGTTGATAGAAATAAGGACATGAAGAATGATTCTGGTTAGGGTTCAGAAAGAAAAGAGGAGAGCCACAGAGAAAGCTTTTGTCTTACAGGGTACATGCATCATTATGCAGAGGACGCTGGAAGGAGTAAGGACATTAAAGGTCCTTGTATTGAGGCCACAGATGGAGATGAGCAACTTATTGGAAACTAGAGGAAGGACAATGCTTGGTGTAAAGTGGCCTAGAACTTGGCTGAGTTGTGTTTTAGTGTTTTCTGGAAGCTGGAACTTGTAAGCTATAAACTTGGGTATTTCACTGAGGAAGTTTCTAAGCAAATTAGGAAGCAGCTTGGTTTTTCCTTACAGTAAAATTGAAGAGGAGAGAACTTGAAGGAATTGTTAACCAAAGGAACCAGAACCTGAAGATTGGGAAAATCCCCAGCCTGTCCATATGATAGAAACTGAGAAAGCTTCTTGAGAAAAGAACCCTATGGGTGTGGCTGAGCAAACAGCTTGATAAAGAGTCTAATATGGATGCATACCACTAATTGGATCATCTTTCTCAACAGAAGCCATGGATAGAGATGGAATTCTGTCAGGAGAAATGAAGCCAGGTTTGAACTTAAGGAGCCAGACACAGGATGAAATGAAGGAAAGCCTTTGGGGTTTTTTGATTCTACAGGATGGGACCATAGAGCTATTCAGTTTAAAACCTGTTTTACCATTCAAGAAAAATAATGTCCCTGGGGTGCCTGGGTGGCTCAGTCGGTTAACCGTCTGACTTCAGCTCAGGTCATGATCTCACAGCTTGTGAGTTCGAGCCCCATGTCAAGCTCTGTGCTGACAGCTCAGAGCCTGGAGCCTTCTTCGGATTCTGTGTCCCTCTAGCTCAGACCCTCACCCACTCATGCTCTGTCCTCTCTAAAAATAAGTAAAACATTAAAAAAAGAAAGAAAGAAAGAAACATAATGTCCCCAAAGGTGGTTCAGGATTCCCCCTGTGACTGCACATCTGGGGGCAAACATGGTTCCCCCTTCATTTCAAAGAGTGGGGCCTCTTTTGGGAGCCATGATGACATTCCCTTATGCATTAGAGGCAAGCCCATGGCCCACTGTTGTCAGGGTGGTGCTGCCCCACAGAGCCATAGGGGTGATATGGTCTGGAAGAAAGGACATCAAACTTAAGATCTAGAATTTGCCTTGCTAGCTTTTTGACTTGGTTGGGATTTATCACCCCTTTTTTCCTTCCACCTTTTCCCTTTTGGCATAGGAACACCTATCCTAGGCATATTGCACCATTGTCTTTTGAAAGCACGTAACTTGTAGGATTTCACAGGTTCACAGCTGAAGAGGACTTTCGCCTCAGGTTGAATAATCCTACCTGGAATCTTACCCATATCTGATTTAGTGATACATACAGGAGACTTGGGCCCTTAGACTTGAGAGTTGATGCTAGAATAAGTTAAGATATTTGAGGCTACTGGGATGTAATAAAGGTACAGTACATGAATGCAGGAAGGATGAATTTTGGGGTCAGGGTGGAATGCTGTGGAATGAATAGGTCCCTCCAAAGTTCCCATGTAGAAGCCCTAACCTCCACTGTGGCTTAAAGGAATAATTGAGGTTTGGGGCACCTGGGTGTCTCAGTCGGTTGAGCATCCAACTTGAGGTCATAATCTCTCAATTCATCAGTTTCAGTCCCGTGTTGGACTCTGTGCTAAGTGCTTAGAGCCTGAAACCTGCTTCAGATTCTGTCTGCCTCTCCCCTGCTTGACTATCTCTCAAAAATAAATTTAAAAGCATTAAAAAAATGTATAAAAACTAAATCCTTAAGTTTAAATGGAGTCACAGGGTGGGGCCCTGATCCCATAAGTGTCCATGTAAGGGGAGACACCAGAAAGCTGGCCTGTGTCTGCATGTGTGTTCTTGGTTTCTTCAAACTGTTAAAAAAAATAAAATAAAATAAATTTGTACTTAGATAATTTGTTACATGTTTGAGAGAGAAGGAGAGGGCTAGGTTGAGGGTGAATGTGGGAGGAACACAGAGAGAGGGAGAGAGAATCCTAAACAGTCTCTCTGCTATGAGCTGACCTTGGGCTGATCCTACCCACAGAACCCTGAGATGATTACCTGAGCCAAAACTAAGAGTCCCACACTTAACCGACTGAGCCACAGCGGTACCCCCAATAAACTTGTTTTTGAACAATCCAGCCTCTGATGGTATTTTCTTAAAGCAAGTCTCGTTGCCTCATAGAATAGGTAGGTCATGCTCATATATAGGCCTATTTTATATTCCAGTCTATCCATTAATGTGTGGACGTTCTAAATCTTACTAGATCTCTTTTACTGAATTGATTCACTGATAGTAAAAATTGTTTTTCTTGGTCTATCATTATACTAGCCCTTAAAATGAAAGTAATAGTTCATACAAATTGCTCTCACTATTTTTCCGTTGGGATTCTGCCATCCCTCATCATTGTATGTAGCAAGCAACTACTTGGAAATTCTAACATGTGTAGTATTTTACACCTTTATATGGTTGAGCATAATCTTCTCTTGAGAGAATTCCCTTCTGCCTTTTGTGGAACTGAGAAACTTGTAATCTTCCAGTATTCAAGTTAGGTATTGCATTTATATTTTTTGTGAAGCCTAACTTTGATAGGCAGAATAAATGGCCTTTCCTCTGAGTTATCTGTGTATCTTTGCACAGGATCAAGCCCCGTGTCAGCCTCCGGGCTATACATCCTGATTAGGATTCTCTCTCCTTTCTAATGAGCTTACACAATATACACAACACCTATAAAAAGAGAAGGCTGGAAGAACATTAGCTTGTCAGAGTTAGTGCTGATAGGCAATATTTCTTAAATGTAACTGAGAATGTATAAGAAAGAAGTTATTATTAAAGTGTAGAGGTGCTGGGAGATGTCAAGATGAGGGTGTCATCCAGAGACAGAACACCTGAAACTAGATCCAGTTGCTGACAAGTCTACCGCATATGAATTTTGAGGTCACCTAGAATTGGGCAAAGATGAGAATTGCAGGCTAGAATTCTCAGTGATGGACAGAAATGATGGGGTTGTGTTGTAGATGGCAAAATAAGAAGGGCTATGATTTAGTTATTAAGAACTCCAAAAGAGGATGATCCTACACATGAGCATGAGAGAATAATTCACTCTAGAATTGGTAGTGAAATTGTTCAGATGTGTAGAAGGAGCAAGAATCAGTGTCCTATCAGCAACCCCGTTTGATTCTCCTCCTGTACCCAAGCTAGAAATCGTGGAATTGTATTTGACTATGATTTTTGACTCGCTGGTACAGTTTGACCACATTCTAGTGGTTATGCTTTATATATACTTTATATATGTATATGTGTGTGTGTGTGTGTGTGTGTGTGTGTATATATATTAAATGCCACCCTTCTCTCCATTCCCAACTCTTGTTAAATTAGGATAACTAAAATACTAGACACCTTTGGTTTGTCCTTAAAGATTCACTCACTAGCTACCTCCTCCTGGCTCCATGCCCTCTGGCTTCAGGGTGTGGCAGTGGAAAGCCTCAGCAAGTGATGGCAAAGAGAAGAGAGTTCAGTCTTTTGAGTCCCTGGTTCCCTCCCTGTGAGGTCTTGGAGGATGGCTGTGTTAAAACAGAAGGTCACTGCTCCTCCTAAAGTCACCCACTTTGCATGACTATGTTGGTCCAAGTTCTTAAAACCTTTCGTTCCCCTCCTCCTTTTGCTCTTAGTAACTGGTTCATTCTCTAACCTTTGTAATTGCCCCAAACTATGCACACTCTCTTTTGCCAGTGCTAGAGTGTCCTATTTGTTAGAATCCTCTTTTTCCAGTCTTTGAAGGAGAAGAGCTGATCATGTCATTCTCCAAACTTGCAAATTCTCCTACAACATGAACTGAATTTACTTCGCATGGTTTAGAAGACCATTTAAGCCCTAAGCGCTGTGGGAAGAGCCTCACTTCTTGCCAAACTTACACGCACAAACTCCATGCGCTGGCCACTATGAGCATTTGGCCCCCGCAACACCTGTGGACCCTTCTGGTCTTTGTGCTTTAGCATAAACTGTGTCCTATGGATGAAAGGCTCATCTCCTCAGTTCACATGGAAACCTGTCCATTTTTTACTGTAAGAACAAATGTCATGGAGAATGGAGATGGGGATATTGCATAACCTACCTGAAGCAATTAGTGACCATTTACTTAAATCCTATGACACAGTACCTACTTGTATTGCAGTGCAAGTAATACTATATTTTCATGATTAATTGATAGATTAATTCCTAGGCCCATTAGACTACAAGCTTCATAGGGAAAGAAATGTGGTATTATTAAATCTTGATACCTTAGTCTGCCGTAGATGTTCAATAAAATATATGGAATAAATACCCCAGACAGTAAGCTGTTACTGTAGAGATCGCATATCTGCTTAAAAGGTGAGATGAGTCACTTGGGACATCTTTTATTTCATTGATTGATAGCTATAATTAGTTTACCTGATCCATCTGGCTAGGCAGATGTCCTCCTTCTCCCCTAGTTACTCATTCTACATATATCATTCTTGAAACTTCAAACCCAACAGAAAAGTTGATATGGATAGAGTATTACAAATGTTTGCAGTAAAAAATGGGTACCTGGGTGACTCAGTCAGTTGAGCGTCTGACTTCAGCTCAGGTCATAATCTCCTAGTTCTTGAGTTGAAGCCCTGCTTCAGGCTCACTCCTATCAGCACAGAGCCTGCTTCAGATCCTCTGTCCCTATTTCTCTGTGCCCTCCTCTGCTGGTGCTCTCTCTAAAATAAAACATTTAAAAAGAAAAATGCTTACACTAAAAATTAATAGTTGTTCATTGGATATAAACTGCATACCATTTTCCATCAAAAAAGCAAATACTTTGTATTTTAGGAAACATTTAATTTATTTTCAAATGAACATGGAGAAAATGTGTTTAAACATACGTGCCTTTTGATGACAGTGGAATTACTGTGTAGGTATAGTTAAATGACAAGAAAAATTGAATTTATTCCACTAGAACATAAGTAATAAAAATAAACCCTGTAAATAATTTAGACCTGGTAAGTGGAGGCCATCTTCCTAAATCTCTGATCTTTGATTTAATGAATTACTTGCAAGTAATCAGTAAATAAAAGGCAAACTCCTATTAAAAGTTAGCGCAGTCCATTAAGCCTCTGCCTTTGACTCAGGTTCTCAAGGTTCTTGGGTCAAGCCCCACCTCAGGCTCTCTGCTGTCAGGGCAAAAACCACCTTGCATCCTCTGTCCTGCTGTCTCTTCCCCTCCCCCACTCATTCTCGGTCTCTCTGAAAAATAAGCAAACATTAAAAAAAAATGACTTTTAACTCTGTGCTCGGCCACTCTCTTTAGTTTAATAAACAAATTTAATAAACTGAAGGGATATGCTTTCACTTTTTTTTCTTTATGCACAGATGAAGCTTTAAAATAAAGTTTCCCACCTTCTGTTAAGCTTTCAGAGAGGCATCTGTGCCTCTGTAATAAGCAGCTAAGAGGCTAAGTCCCATATTTTTCTGCTGAAAAGTCCGATCTGGATTCTGCTGCCATGTCATGCCTGTGAGTCTATGGCAGGCTGTGCCGCCCTGCTCTGGAGGTCAAAAGAGAAACTGATTGAAGTTGTGGAAATTGATCTAAGGCGAGACTGTTGGGTTGTGGGCACGTTTCTCCTAATAGAGGTTTTTATGAGCTACTGGCCCAGCAGGAACAGGAAGAACCTCTGTTCTAGGGAGTAAGTAATACTTGAGAGAAGTCAGAGATTGAAGACTGAAATGTACATCACAAATTCAGCAGTGAGAATACCTGTTGAAGAATAAAAGTATTCTTGTCCTCATTTCTTTCTAAGAACAAAGAGTATCACAGAGAAACTATTAATAAACTTGCCGAGCTTGAACAGAAGAAGGACCAGTTGAATGAATTGGATTAATTGAAAATCTGCTTCCTGGCACAGGTCTATCTCCATCTATGCAACTTTGTTGAACCTGAATCTTTGGTTCAGTTTAAGAGATAATTTAAAGTAAATTTTTCCAAGGAATTAATAATAAATGCAGTAGAAATGGCTTTTTAGAGAATACCTCTGGAGATTGCTTGTGAAAAAGCACTTGTTAAACTATATACTTCAACCCAAACTTATCTGAATATCAATTTAGATTGTCATGTTCAGTAATAAGATTCAAGAGATACCTGTAAACTATTCTTGACATTGGGCCCATTTAAACTGGTATTAGGGTAACTTGATATTCTTAGGTCCTCACCAGTAGGCATAGCCATCTAGGTTTACAGCTGTTCACTCCGGGGAAAATAAATGGAGTGTATTTCATTCTCAGAGCAGACCTTCAGCATTGCCTTTTCAAAGCACTAAATTATAGCAGGGCACTGAAGACAAAATATGTTGTCTGATCTGTGTCCATTTCATAAGACATTTTTCTTCATAGTAAACTTTTGATTAATACGCCACTCACATCTTGGAGGAGCCATGCATGTTGAAGGAGGTGATCTCCTAAAGTAAAGCAAGACACAAGTTTGAGCCCCAGAAATGCCTAATTGTTTTTAATAAGTTAGGATCAACACCATTGCGTGTGGTTTTGCTTTTTAAATATTGCATGATACCTTCATGTTTAGATGTTTGTATAATGTTGCATTATATTGAGGTAAGATGATTATGGAATCATCTCGAGATTATTTCCAGCTTTTAAAAAAAAAATAGTACAGGAATGATGTAATGGGCACCTTTATTCATATACCTGTTATTTTTACTCAATACGTAAGTAATCAGTCATGTTATCTTCATAAAGCAATAAAATGTAATCTGCACAAGTACATTCTATAAATGGGAAGGCTGAAGTCCTCCCAGAGTCATGGTGCTTGTTACATACTGTGCTTGCTATAAGCGATTGTGGCAGTTTGGGGAGATGATCTTTTAAAAATTTTTCTTGCTAAATTGGTATATATGAAGTCGTGTCCTAAGGCAGCAAGTCTTTGATTCCCTATATGCTGTTTAGTGATCTTACTGCAACGTGTCATAGCATCAAATATCTGAACTTGTAGACAATTTATTCCAGGAAGATACTCCTGCCTCCACCAGATAATCCCCCGACTGTAATGAAAAGCATGATGCTTCCCTCACATGCATTCACTCTACGGGCAGCCGGACAAAGGCACATAAGAATTTCATTTGAATAACTGTGGTGAAGTAAGAAATAAAACATGGCCTGATGCATGAAGGACAAAAAAATGAACAATTCGAAGTATATATTAGAGATCTTTGTAAATCCTTCAAATTGAGGACTATACAAGAACATGAATAGCACAAGGAATAGAATAAGTTCCTAAACAAGATTTTATATCCACTCACAGAAAAATGAGTGGGTAACTCTGCCCTTCTACATACCTTATCTTTGTTTCCCTCTAGAGGTTTAGTAGACTTTGTTTAGGGAGGAAGTCTGCAAAAACTCCTTGATTTTTGCAAATCAAATTGTTCACTTGCAGCTTCTCAGTTTCTTGTTTTTAATTTTCTATCACTGGCAATAGTCTGCATATATACATACCGTATTTCTTACAACTTTTATATGTGATCTTAATGTGATTATCACATTATTAGGATTTACTAGATAAATTAGAGATCACGTCAAAATAAAAATTGTAAATAGTGTGCAGATGATGAGGCTTGTGTAGGAAGTCAATTGATGGAAAGTAAAATAGAAGCAAAGCTGTAAATTCCATACACACTGGGCCTCCAGATCACTCCTTTAAAACTACAGCTAATTTTTGAAAACCAAAGTTCAGTACTTTGAAAATAGACTACTTTACAAGAATAACTCCTAGACTGTATGAGAATATAAAAATTGAAGGAAAAATGCCTTGAGTTAGCTAATGTTGAATAGTTTTGATGACCCCAAATTTTTTAATTGACCAAGAACTTTAAATGAGTTTTTTCAAAGTTTAAGGTATATAGTGATAAATTTGTCCTATTTCTAGGCTTCTACTTGATTGACCTGGATGCAATAATAACTCCCCAGACATAGTCTAGGCATAGACGAGTTTATGCATTACTGTGGATGTGTTACAAACACATCCTCCATAGTTTTAAACCTAGTGTACACCCTCTTCTGACCCTTTTGAAAGTTTAAAATATATCTTGGAAACCATCTTCTAGCTTCTTTGTAGTCAACTACACTACAAAAGCAGACCTCAGGAGAGATAGTTGAAGACAGATAAATGGAAATGAAGCTGCGTGGGCTAGGAATGCAGATCTGGTAAGGGCATGTCCAGCCAGATGGGCTTGAGTCCTTGACCATCACTCTCTTCAGAGACTGGAAAGCACTGGCTGTGTACCAAGTCTTCTGGGGGAAGGCAGTTTCTGCCAGCCCTTCGCCTCTGTTCCACCCCCTGCCCCCCACCACCACTTGGCCTGTCAGAGACTCTTCATGGCTTATGCTAGGCTTACCAAATCACATGCAGGTTTTTAACCAGGAGCCAGATTCTTAATGTGCTTCATTTTGGAGGATTTCTATTGAAGTTTATGGATTTATTTTTTCCTGCAGTGTCTAAGTGTATTTTTTAAGATAGTGCTTTTATCTTTAGAAATTCCTTTTGTGTCTTTTCAGATATCTTCCATTTCTCATCATGTTCCTGTTTTCCTCTGCTGTCTTGAACATATAGAGCATATGTACAGTTACAGTTTTAGTTCCTGCTTGTGTTCCAGGTCTTGGTTACTTCAGGATTGGTTCCTATTAAATTTTCTCCTAATTAAGGAATATGTTTTCTTCCTTGCCTGCCTGGTAACTTTTTTAATGGATACCAGATAATGTGTTCTGTACTTTGTTGATGGCTGGCTGTGTTGGATTTCTTAAGATCATTGTAGGTTTTGTTGTGGCAGGCAGTTAATAAAGACTAGGTTAAAAAAAAAAAAAAAGAAAAGAAAAACACCTTTTCTGCAAGAGCCTAGGCCCCTCTCTTTTCCCATTCAGTAATTTTCTTCTAGGACAGTACCCCATAAAGTCTAGCTGTTGTGTCTTCCTGAACTCTGATCTCAGCCTCCCTAACCCAATGAGACGACAGGCATCTTTAGATTCTTCATCCTGGCGTTGACTGACATTGCAGCCTGACATTGACTCCAAGCAGGAAGCTGGTCAGATCATCCAACTCTGTATTTCCCAGATTGTGGTTATCCTATTCCCCTGTGCTGCTTGTTATCTAATAGTCTAAAAACTATGGTTTGTTTCATTTATTGTCTGTTACTTGGAGTGTCTATTTCTATAGCTGTGTAACAAACCACCACAAACCTAGTAGCTCGAAACAACACATGGGTTAGTTGCCATGCATCAGGAGTCCCAACATGGCATAATTGGATCCTCTGGTCAGGGTCTCACAAGCCAGAAATCAAGGTGTTTGCAAGGACCGGTAGTTCTGGACTTTGGATTTCTTGTCTACGCTCGTGTGGTTTTGGCAGAACAATAACGTTTCGGCTCCTTGGAGTTGTAGGTGTCCTGTCTGCTTGCTGGCTCTCATCCGGGGCTGCTTTCGGCTCCTACAGACCACATGTTGTTCCCTACACTCTCAGGATATGGTAGCTAACTATTGCTAGGCCAGCTTTTTAAAGCCAGGCCCAGGAGCAACAACTTACTTAGTGAAAACTCAAAGTCAACTGGTTGGGTCTCTGTTTGTAAAATCCCTTCACCTTTGCTGGATTCTGTGGGCTAGTCACAGATGACAGGGCCAGCCTACAATGGATACAACTCACTGGGAGGACTTTTAGGGTGTGTCTTACCTAAGACCACAGGGCCACTTTTGTCTTTATTACTTGTTCTTGGTTGGAAGTGGAAATCTCTAGTTTTGTTCCATCTTTTCTAATTGAGCTTATAAAGTAGAGTTTCAAAATATTGAACGAAGCGATACTAGACATTCTTAGTACTAAATTTAAGGAAACTTTTTCCATTATTAAACCTGTCATGCTATATTAAGTTAGTGAAACATTTATGTTAAGAATGCATATTAAATATTGATGAGTTGAATATTAGCAAATATGTTTTTGTCTCAATGGAAAAGATTCTATGATTTGTATCTTTGGGTCTATTTATAACTTGGATTAAAGACATTGAAACACATAGGCATTTGTAAATTGAACCTGACTTGGTTATGTTGAATGACTTTCTTCCCCCTAGTAATAAGATTTTTGTAACTAATAGACATGAGTGGAATTCTGTAGTTTTCTTTTATTTTTGTAATATTTTTATGTGAAAGATCTATCGGCTTTATTAAAGGAATTCAAGTTTTCCTTTCTATGCTTTAAGATGGTTTAAATTTTTTCTAATGTTTATTTTTGAGAGAGAGGTGGGGGCAGAGATGGAGGAAGACACATAATCTGAAGCAGGCTCCAGGCTCTGAGCTGTCAGCATGGAGCCCGACGAGGGCCTCGAACTCATGAACTGTAAGATCACAACCTTAGCAGAGGTTGAACACTTAATCTACTGAGCTACCCAAGTGCCCCTGCTTTAGGATGGTTTAAACAATCTAAGAAGCTTTATCCTTAAGTATTTTATAGAAGTCACCATGTCTGGCATGTGAAGAGAAATTGTGGTTCTTTGACTATGTTCTCATTTCCTTGCACAAAAATAAGTCTCAATTTATATCTCTCCCATAGTCAATTTTATTAATATTTTGCTACAAATCATTCTTTTCCAATACATTAATAAAACTTGAAAAAGTAGACATTTGTATTTGAATTCCCACTGTACCTTTTGTCTCCCATTCTAATGCTTGTGTTGTATATTTTTATTCTCCTATTTTTAAAAGGTCTGCAAATGAATTTTTTACCTAGCCATTTTTAAAAAACATCTTGAACAATATAATACTTAGTTTGATTATGTAATCTTTCCTGATGACATCCTTTGCCTATTTGAAGTTTTATATTCATTTTTATTTTGTTTCTTGAAGATTTAATTCACTTATCTAATACTTTCTTCCCAGATTAGTTGACTTGTGTTCTCTTTGCTCCCAAGCTCAGATTTTACTGTTTTCATTAAATCTGACAGTTTCATAAATCATTTATCACTTTTTTCCTAAGAAATTTTATTTTAGGTTTTGTTTCCTCTTTGACACAATTTTTACCGAGATATTTTTTTTTATGGTTTTACTGTTATGAGAATAGGAATTTTATAGTTTTTTAGGGGTTTCTTTTTGTAGTACCTAGTTTAACATAAAATGTGATCAGAAAAATTTTGCCCCCCCACCGGCCCCCAACCCCCGGCTTCGGTCTTATATCTTACATATTATGGCCAATATAGGGTCAATATATGTGAGTGTTCCAGGTGCTTGAGAAAAGGAACTAGTTACACAAGCAAAAGTTACTCATTCAAGTTAAATATTTGGGAGATGAGGATATGATCAATGTAGTGCCTAGTTAGAAATTTTTTCATAGTAAATTTGATATATGTGAATTCATGAATTATGGACTGCTGTGTATAGTTTGGCATAAACAGCATGTATTGCAACCTCAAAAACCATTAAAGTTTACCATCCCCTATACATGGCAGTGAAGTTCAAAAGTTATGAAAACTGAAAGTTTGTAATTCATCAAGCTGTAAACATTGATCAGGAGAAAAAGGGGAAAGATGTTTATTCAAAATAAGTAATACAAATAAATACTACACAAATGATTGTGGAAATAGTAACGTAGGAGATAATTGAGGTGCAGCTCCAAACCCTCTGGGGAGTTAGGTAATATTGAGTATCATCAACCTTCTACCTTTCAGAAATCTAAGCCATGTTAAATTAGGAATACATCTTGCTTTAGGAATTTGTCATAAGGCTTTGAAGACCTATCCTTTTGTTAGAATTTTTCCCTCTAGAATAAGTATCTATGATAGATTTAGTTTGTTACTGTTGGTATACTCTAAGGTAAGGTATAAAACCCTGGAATCATATAATACTTTATTCATCTACTTCTTTTTAAATATTCTGTTAGAAAAAGTCTCTACACTATAAATAATTACTACTTCATCAAAAATAAAAACTGGTGAAAAAGCTAAATTTTCATCAGTAGGGAATTAAAATACTAAAATGATCTACCTATAAAATAATTCAATTAGAAAAAACTTTGGAGCTCAGGTTAAAACCATAGAATTTTCAGGTGAAATGAAAGGCTTTATTCATTGCAAAAGTACTAAGGATTTTATTGTTACAAATGCTTATAGGTGGAATCTTAAATAGATTTACTGTTGATTCTACTCTACTTTCTTTCCTTGCCTTCCCCAGAATCTCCACACTCAGTACTACAGGTATGTCCAAATGGGCTGCACCTCTACCCTAACTTTCAGTACTCCAAACGTCCCAACAATTAAACTACTCACACTCTGCCACCAGTCACTAGATGTTCCCTAAGCACCAAGCACAAGTCAGGAGTAGTCCTAGGTGCTGAATTCTTGGAAAGGGAGGGAAGTGAACAGAAAACAGCAGTATTGCTGGATGTGGATGGCATAATGGAAGTTACAAAATGCCATGGGAACAAATAGGAAATCAACTTGTCCAGCACATTAACGAACACAGAGACCGGCAAAATTAGATAGGGACCTTGAGTACTGGTAGAAATTTTTTAATTCTTCAGTTGGAAAAAGTTGTTAATTGAACAGGGAACAGCCTTAGTGAGACACAAAGATATTAAAGGAGAAAATCCTGAAGATAGATGGAGAGTTTACAGTAAGTGTCCTTGGCGGATTGTGCCTTGCTAGACATTTCATGGCTTTCCACGCCATGCTCCTGAAAGAAGGCTGACTCACTATCTCTCCCTTGCTCTTGAAGCAGATTGCAAGGTGTTTTCTAAATTACAAAACACTGATAGAAATGTTAAATATTAGCTCCACTAGCGTCCAAGATAGATCCATAGACTTAAATAGGTGATATAATCATTCTAGCTTTTCAAATTACAATGTCCTAAAGGTGATCATTGAATAAAATGAACAGAATGCTAATTGTAGTTCTTTTATAAATAGATGTGATAGTAGTGAAGCATTTTGGAAAGAATTTGGGGTGGAGGGAGGACATTTTAATGTCACAAGAGAATTTGGCAGTTTAATAAAAGGGAAGAGCTTATTAATCATTAGCATTTTAAGTTGTTTACAGGAAGTTTGCATTTCATACCTTACTAAAAGGCTCACTTGACATTTTCAAATCAATTCCTATGCTTTATACCTCAGCCCCTGTGTGCTCAGTTTATCATTTCAGCTCATATTACCAATATGTGCTTTATCTGCTTTTTTTTTTATCTGTGCCTCAAGAAAAAAGTTCTCGGATTATATTTTGTCAGATAATGTGAACTACTTAATAACAATCTATAAAAGGAAAAAGATGAACACCAGCAATTACTTCTTGCTTCCCTGGCTTTTCTGTACACGATAGACTTGTAAACTATGTGAAAGTAAGAATTTTATTCTCAACTTTAAATTCTTAGCGTTAACCAGTGTTTGACAAAGAATAAGCATGGAGTAAATACGGTGGGATGAATGAATAAATTCGAGAGTGAAATTCTATTACAAATGAGACAATATCTGTCATTGATTAGCAAACAAAAATTTTAACTCCAGAGTACAAAAGAAAAAAAAAATCAATTAGCTGGGTGGGTTTGTTACAATAGATACTCGGTGCCCAGGAAGAGACAAGCCACACAAGCTCAGGGAATCAGGAAAAGACTGTTGATTGCACACTGGTGCTGGCCCATTGGAGTCCTCTCCAAAGACTGAGCCCCAAACATTGGCATCAGCTTCCTTTTATGGCTGGGGTGGTAGGGGGTTGAGAGACTAAAGAAAAAGGGGGAGCACTTAGCCAGTGGTGCTCTCTGGGCAGTTGGTAGACACAGGAGGCAACCAAGATGACAGAACCTAAAAGTATGCAAGGGGAGTATCCAGCCTAAGATACCTGGCTGGCTCCTTGTATCTTGTTTTTACTAGCTTTTCTTAGGTTTACATTTTCTTCCATCACATTTAATAGAATAAAGATAAGACAGAGTCACACAACAAGTGGTATATTCAAAACTGCTTAGGAAAATTAAATTGAGCCAGATAATGAGAAAACCTTTCTTCCTTAAAAACTATATCCTACTCTAAATTTTTTGGTTGGAAATTTATTCTGAGGAAATAACCCAAATGTGTTTAACAACTATATGTACAAACAGATAATCATTAAAAAAACATCCAAAGCAATCGAGGCAAACTAGAAGACCTCTAATGGAGAAATGTTGAGGTCAATTTCTATAGCCATGTAGTTGACTATTTTTAGCCATTTAAAAATAGGTGTAGTGGGGTGCCTGGGTGGCTCATTTGATTAAGCGTCTGACTTTGGCTCAGGTCATGATCTCACAGTTCGTGGGCGTGAGCCCCGCATCAGGCTTTATGCTGACAGCTCAGAGCCTGGAGCCTGCTTCAGATTCTGTGTCTCCCTCTCTCTCTGCTCCTCCCCTGCTTGTGCTCTCTCTCTCACAAAAATAAATATTTAAACAAAATAGGTGTAGCAATATTATAATTGTATAAATATCTTTTTAAAGTTTTAAGCAGAATTATTGGTATAAAAATCCGTACATGCATTCTATTAAAGCGCATGTACCTTACATGCATAGAAGGAAAAAAAGATGAAAGAAAGTGATCTAAATTCAAATTTAATTTGTTTTTCGTTAAAATCTTGTAAAGGTTTGTGGTGGTTACGTTACTGACTCTTTCTTGGCAGTTCCCCTTCCGTGACTCTCAGAATGTATGAACTCAATGATGAAATAATACTGAGTATTTACTATATGCTGGACTGTTAGACACTGAGAATATAAAATTGACTATGTTAGTGACTCTAGCTATTAATAAGATGCCATCTATGGAGATAGTCATCCCTGAATTTTAGCTTTTATCTGCAGCCCTGCTAGCCTTTCCAGAAAGTTCATGTCATCACTAATAGGCTGCTGTGAGGAAGGTAGTGAAATAAAAGGATTGAAGCTCATGTGTGAAGGTGAAAGAGAAGTCCAGGGAATTTTGTAAACAGCTGGTTTTTCCAAAAAGTGATGTGGAAAGGGAAAGAAGAGAAACTTTGAAAGGGACAATTTAGGTATTTGTATAAAATTAGGAAAATACATAAAATTCAAGTACCTCAACTTGATAGTAATTTTCTGCCACACAATCCAGTCCTGTAATACTGTATTCGATCCTAGAACTTTTCTCTCTACTTCACCTTTCTCTACTAACTATAATCAAAAGTATTAACGATTAGGTCACGTGCTTCCTGTATTGAAAAGTGAGTACTTATTACTGAAATGAGGGTCTAGTAGAAGAAAGAGCAACCCTTAAAACCCCTGCAAACCAAAAGGCAAAAGGTCAGGAGTGGAATCTATGCTCTATGGCTGCTCAAAATAGGACCTTGGACAAGTCTCAGAAATGGTTTGTTTCCCTACAAGCTTATCAATGATAAATCTATTTACCTACCTACCTATGTAAGCGGCTTGTTAAGATAAGCTTAGAAGTCAAATGAGAAATGTAAATAAGAACACTCTTCTACATTAAAGTGTTGTGTATATACAAAACAGTACAAGTAATAGTAATGCTGATAACTATATCTCAGGATACTCTAATACTATATCTCAGGACCAAACTGCCTTTGTCTCAAAGGACCACAATTATTTCATCATTCTGTTTACTCCTTTACTTGTACGACATCTAAAATTCTAAGCGAATAATGTAGTTAAAGCAATTGCACTAAGAAGTGAACAGTTAAGAAAATTAACATGAATAAAATGGTTGACCTACAAGCAAGTTTGACCTATGTGAGGGTGAAATCTCGAGGTAGTCCATTTTCATAACTGTTTCCTGATGATGTCATCAACTATATACTTAGAAATTCTCAGATGACTAAAGAAAGGACAATAATTGGATACTGATGGAGAAGTTATCACAAATTATTATTAAAAAGTTTGTCTAGAGGCGTCTGGGTGGCTCAGTAGGTTAAGCATCCAACTTCAACTCAGGTCATGATCTCGCGGTCCATGAGCTCAGGCCCCACATGTGGCTCTCTGCTGACAGCTCTGAGCCTGGATCCTGCTTTAGTTTCTGTGTCTGCCTCTCTCTCTGCCCCTTCCCTGCTCGTTCATTCTCATTCTCTCTCTCTCTCTCTGCCTCTGTCTCTCTGTCTCTGTCTCTCTCACAACTTAATAAACATTTTTAAAAAAATTTAAAATCGGTCCAAATTTGAGGAATAGACTTTATAATTGAGCAAGGTCCTCATAATTGTTTTCATTCAAAAATTTATAGTGAATTTCATTAAATAGGAATTGTAAAAAAAAAAAAAAAACTTGTAATTCTGTTGCATGAAAAATAATTGTCTCTGTTGAAGACAGACTCTGGACAACTCTTCATGACATCTAGCAAAACAACATAGTTCCATAGGCCTCCCCCCCTAGACCCCCCAAAAAAGTGAACCAAGAGACAGAGGAATGGTTAATGACATTTATCATTGCATTAAGTCCATATTTAGAATGTTGAGGGGTTAGAGTTTGTGAGTAAATCCCTGTGGCAAGAAAAGCAATTTCAGTATGGCATATCTAATATTTATAGCATATGAGTTGGCACAAGAGTTCTTTTGAGATCATATGATAATATGTTGAATGATTCATGTATCTTTGCTACAAATTATTTGCTCCAGTGAACACACATCATTCTTCTTCTTTATAAGTTTGACTAAATGGGCACAAAGTCTAATCAGGCAGATATATATTCATCCAATATGAAGTTTAAATAAAGTTGTTTTTTATTTAATGACAGGAAAGGGTATCTCAAGAGAAATGGGAATACTCAGATTCCATCATCCTGTTCTGCTTTCCCAACTTACCCTTTCCCAAGACACATGAATAGCTTAATTCCGTCGAATCAAAAAAATTACTGAATGATTCCTGGTCCTTAGCCACTCATAAATAGAAAACTTACATTAAATATTTTTAAATTTTTTAAGTCCTTAAAACCATGAAAAATAGAACCCATACAAGGACTTGAAAAAAAAACCGGTACTGGTAAAGTTTATAAAATTGCTTCTAGCTAACTTAAATTTAAATGTTTAAAACATTTAAAATTTTGTTTGTACCTTATCACATATAAGCCTTATTTTAACCTATTGTTAGTGTGTCATTTTCTGTAAGGCAGTAATAGAAATATTATAAATATCAATGGTGAAAGAGCACCTGAATCAATTGTTCAATAAGCCCTGACACACATTCATAAATATATCTTGTTACCTTTAGAAAGAAGAGCAAGGCAAGTTAATTTCAAAATGATGAACACTTTGAATATTCAACACACATGGAATGCAGACTGAGGGTGGTGTCCTTGATTTACAAGTTTCATACAGAATAACCCATATTCATGAAATATCGCCTACTGAGTAATACAAGAAGTCGTTTTTCTTGTTTACCTCCAATCAAAGGTGGGACTGCCAAACAGCTAGTTGCGTTGTTTTAGGTTCCAGATTAATAGCCAATCTACTTGGAACTGATGTTAAATCCTCATTTACACTGTTGTGCATCTATTGTCTATTTCCGGTGGAATGGGTTTTGCTCGGATCAATAAATGTTTCAGCCTAGTTGTTCATCTTATTAGAGAGGTCAAAGCAGTGACAGAGGTATATCTGTTTTCATGTCAAATAATGTTGGAGGTAATGAATTTTCTCCAAGTAGATAAACAACACTCCTGTGATTGTCCTTCAGTCTCCCACTACAGAGCTGATCATGATTAAGCTGAGGTTCTTGGGGAATTGGAGGTGTTGGCATGTTTTAAAACATTTTTTTACTCCAAAATTTATTTCCATCTCTTTGGTATTTTCAGTTCTTCAGTAGTGACCCGGTTGCATAATATACATCTAAGATGATTCTTGTTACATAATGCATTTGCATAAGTGGGAAAATGTAGCAGAAGGATTATTCCAAAATACAGCCAGTTGAAATCGTTTTTAGTTGTGTAGATAACAATCGTTTCAAGGTTAAATAGTAAATTTAGCAAGCTGACAATTAATAAAAATTCCTGACGAGCACAATACAAAAATGAACATAAACGTATGTTCACATACACACTTTGTTGATGCTTGGTGAATGCAACACTAATACCATATTCTCTCAGGTGACAAAATGACAGCAATCATAAGCTTACAGGCAGGTAAAACACAAAGATGTTCAGACGAATATAGAAAGTTTCCATGAAAACTTGAGTTGTTTTGAAGGAAAAAATATGAAGGTGTTGTCTTCATTTCTTGATGAATAGGGCCAGTTGTTTCTGTAGGGATGAAGTTACTGTTTCATCAAGCCTATTCCCTGTAACAGATTTGGATGTGATGAATAGATTCAGTCACTCTGATTTGTAGTCACTTGGTGAATTGCTAGCATTCATTTTAGCCCCCACTTCGGCATTGATCGACAATGTAGTACTGTCACTTGAGGCCAGACACTTGAGCCCTGTAGTCATTAATGTGTGGATTGGTAAAATATGTAAATAATCCCTTGCCAAACACTCATCCTTGGGGACAGATCTTCATGTCACGGGGCAAAGTGAAATCTTGCCAATTAGCAGATTAATTGGCTATGAGAGGTAGTGGAGAGGCCATCACTGTCTGGGAAAACTACAGAGGAGTAAACTGCAACCACCCTCCAGCCACACTTAGGGGATTTTTGATCTACTAAAACTCTAAAACTTTTAGACAAACATGATGATTAATCAGTTTTTCATTTGAAGACAAATATCAAACACTTAAAGCGAGTACTGTTCCTCAGATTGAAGGACATACGCACTTCGAGATTGGGAAAGACCTAAACCGGAAACCAAAATATATTAAGCAATTTTCCACGAAAAAATTTTATTTTCTTTTCAGACAACCTGATCATTTAATGGCCCAGATGATGCATAGGCATTTGGGAAACCTCGTTCCTGAGAAGTAGCACGACTCTGCAGTAAAGATTCTGATATTGGCCAGACTCTTAACATGCAGACAGACCACAGTGTAGTGTCCAGAGGTCCAAAGCAGGTAGCAGTGCCTTGGTTTCAAGGCTGGGGTTCAAAACAGTCTCCAAATCTGAGGGAAGAACCCTGGCCTTGGGGACAATTGGAACTGGCCCGATGACTGAAGTCAGTCTCTGATTTCAAAGACAACGTGGTGAGATCAAGTCTCGAGGACAAGGATGGAAAGTCCATGATAACTATGCAGCCTTGCTAACGGTAGTGGTATAAGAGCAGGAGCAAAAGAGAAGCTTAACCGTGAGTTGTCTCAGTTTATAAATAAGTAGCGGGCTTAAAATCGGATTAGGAAACCCTTAATTCTCACCAGTGAGGCCAGCGCTATATCTGTACATAGTGGTCAGGTCCCTAGCTATGCAGGGGAGAATTGGTGTCATGGCTTTTGGTGTCGTACTACATGGACAGATGGCATGGAGTGGCATGGGAAGCCTCGTGTAGTTACTGTCCTAATTCTTTGGAAAACTAGGTGAACCATATACACGTAATGTTTGTCTGCGAGATGTAAAACAAATGTATGCTTTTCAGTCCTCAAAAGGATCCTTAGCACAGCTCCCATAGGAGGGTAAAAACTATGTAGCATTTACAGCATGGTAGTTCCTCTTCACAGGGCCCTCTTTCATTTCCCAACAATCACTCTTTGACTTAGGATAGAGATAATGAAACACGAAGGGGATAAAAAGGTACAATATATGGATCATGATTTTCCAGACCTCTCGATAGCTCATATTAGTGGGTTTCATATCTGTTACTGTTCATTAAATCATGTAGCTACAATTAATATTTTTGCAACCTTAACACTTTTTAAAACACTCAAACTTTGATAAAGCATCCTTTAACTTGGAGTGAAAACCTGCACCCCACAGGCCACATCAGGCCTATCGTTTCATTTGGTATGAACTTCAACCTAAGAATGTTTCTTGCAAACATTTTCAATTGATGTGATGATAGGATTACACTAAATTCTACCAGTTAATTTTTTTTATTTTTCCCAATAATTTTATTCTTATTACTAGACTTAGTACTATTACATAAAAATTATACTCAATTATTTGTCAATAAAAATTGTGGAAAATTGTTTCTGCAAAATGAAAAACTACATAATTTCCTCAACTTTACCTCTTATCCACAAAGCCAAAGTTACCTATTATGTAGGCTTACAGAAAAATTTGTTGACCCTTGTTACAAATCATCAAAATTGACCTTGTGTGCATTATATACTTAAAACTAAGATAATTTTTATTTATTTTAAATCTTTAAGACAGTATAGGGTACAAATGGCACATTTGGTTAATAATTGTTCCCATATGTGAGCAAGAAAGTCAATCTGTAGTATATTTAAATTTTGTGGATTGTGCCCCACTGCATAAATTATTGGAAGCACATCCACCTTGACCAAAGAATGTTGTCTCAAAATTGAAAATTACCCTAAGAAAACCTTCAGTGTTCTGAATATAGTACTAAACATATCTGTAGGTATTTCAAATAATACAAAATTATTAAATAGGATATTAATGCTTAAGGATTAGGAAGGGTGAGAAGATCAAATGTTTTACATTAGAATAATGGAAGTAAATCTTGAAAAAGAACATGAATATTTTCCAAGATAGAAGAAATAACAATGAACTGTAGAAAGGAAAAGCTTCGGTCAAGACAGGATGCATAATTTTTCATTTTTTTAATGACTCACTAATAGGCACATAGAAGTTTTAGTGACAAAATAGTCACACAGAATGTTAATGAGCAATAGATGAAAATTACGGAGGTATCTTGCCAAGAAATAGAAAAAATAATGCTTCTTGTCTTAGACAATGTATATTTCACTTCTAAAAACATAAGTGACGTAAAGAAAGATGTATTTACTGAAAGAAATGTAATCATATTCTTGAAAGCCCATCAGCTAACGGGACTTGAGCAATTAGAATATATACCGACATTACCCTTTTTTCCTCAGAAAGCAAGACGAACTCAAAACCACAAGCCCATCTTTGAGCTACCATTTTTTTAGATTTTTAATTTTTTAAATGTTTGAGAGAAACCACGCGTGCGCACGCGCCTACCCACGTATGTGCAGAGGGGGGGCAGAGAGGGAGGGAGAGCCTAGCAAGCTCATCGCTGTCAGGAAAGGGCTCCATCTCGCTCACAGTGAGATCGTACATGACTAGAACCAAAATCAAGAGTCAGCGGCAACCGTCAGAGCCACCCAGGCACCCCTGAGCTAGTTTTTAAAACATAAATCAAATGATAGACCATGCCCCTTTTTTCTTATTTAAAAAGTGATTCCATGTCCATTCCACGTAAGTAAACTTACTTAAGATGGAAATCTGTAGATAAAATTTCTCCTACCTGTCAATTCTCTTCAGAGATCAAGTTTGTGTACATGACTTCTTAGGAAAGATTTCCTTTTGGATGATCTAAAAGTAAAACCTAACGTACCCTCAACTACATTTTTACGTGAATCTAATTTTTCCACTGCTAATACCCATACAAGAACCCTACTTTGGATGTTGCCCCCTCCCCGTCCCCCACATTTCATCATCATTCTATCACATAAACTTCTAAGATACACCACCACACCTCCCAAATCTTTATCTCCATGAAAATCACTGTCTTTGACAGCTTCAACATTTTTAAAACTGTTAAAATAATCCCCTATACTCAGGCCTCTTGATACTGGAGTAAATACTTCACACTACTTGAAGAATAAACACAATCTGGCAAGGACACTTTTCTGCTTAAATCTTTTTAAGATAGCCCATTATCTTTAAAATACAGTTCAAATCTCTTAGCCTGATAAGAAGCTCTTCATCATCTGTCTCCCTTCTCTAATCCTCACTTTTTCCTGACCATGTGCTCTAATCCTAAGGCACCAGCTTGCTCTACGTTCCCTAACTGGGTATGTTACTTTATGCTTTCCTCCTTCACCACTTAAATTTCTCTCTTCTCATTCCTTCTCCCCTTACTCATCCTTCACCTTCTAGATGATTCTTTGTGCAACATTTCTGGACCTGTCCTTCATTCAAAGCTAATGCCTCTTGCTTGGTGAATTCACAGCACTCTGTAGCATTTGTAGAATATGTTACAAATTTCAGCTTGCTATATCCCTACTAGACTGTGCACACATAACTGGCAGAATGATAGTCATCTTGCTGTTTTTAACACCTAACAGAAAGCTACTTAACAGCAGTTCAAATATAGTGGAGGACTAGTAGATATGAATGAATAAAAGCACGAATGACAACTATCCTATTCCATTTTGACAACAAATCATCTCTGAATGCCTAATCGTATCAAGTCCCTTCACAGCTCAGTCCTCCTCTACTCTAGAGGATTGTTCCTGCTTTGACAAAACCATTCACTAAATTTAGCCTATGGACCAACGATGTAAACAACAAATCTATTTTACTTGGAGGTTTTAATGGTACAATTTTAATATATAATTATAGAGCTATAGTATACGTCACTTACAAATATATTACACACAGAATCATAAATATTGTAATATACAACTACAGTGTTTATTAAAATGTTAAACATAGAAGAATAATATTTTGCATTTCTGAAGCATTATAGAGTTAACATATTCTTCTACATAAATATTCTATAGGGACACCTGAATGGCTCAATTGGTTGAATGTCTGACTCTTGATTTCGGTTCAGGTCATGATCACAGGGTCATGGGATTGAGCCCCACACTGGGCTCAGCCCTGAAAGCGTGGCTCCTGCTTGGGATTCTCTGTCTCCCTCTCTCTGCCCCTTACCTGCTTGCACTCATGCTCTCTCTCTCTTTTTCAAAATAAACTTCAAAAACAAATATTTTTAAAAATATTTTTATAATCTTGCCAAATGGCAAGACATAACAGCACCATTTTGTAGAAAGTAATGTGTTCAAGGTCACAATATAAGGAATGAATCAGAAGAGAACATATGAATTCTTTTCCCAGTGCACTTGTACCTACCAAATCACATTCACAGAATAACAAAATGGGGTAAGTACGTGGCAATATATTTGTATTTTGCCACCTCCTACTTAAAAATGTGTATGAGAAAATCTGAAAATAGATTCATTCTAGTTAATGTGTTTAGCTACTGGAAAGTTGCAATGTTGAAAAGTTGAATGAAATGACAAAGGTAATTATGTTGCATATACAACAGTCCTTTGATTTTAAATTCTTCCTAAAGTGAGTGCTACTGGAATTTTTCCACTTGGCAACCTCTTGTGACTATTTACCCCCTGAGCTGTCAAAATTACATCCTAATGTGAGAAAGAAATTTTTAACATAAAATAAATTTCATCTAAAAATAAATATAGCCACCCAAGTTGACCCTGTCCCTAGCAGTCCCAAATGAATATGCATCTCTCTGACAGCCTAGCAGAGTAAGGGTTGAGGTCTTTTTTTGGCAAACTGACAGTTGTTCAACTAAGAGATGAAAGGGGGTGGGGTAGGGTGGGGAGGCATAACTAAATCTCATGTCCATGTCTGTTAAGCAGACAGTGTTCTAACATTGAGTTTAACCTACCAAGCAGAAGACCCTTCCTTAGGTAGAAAGACCTTTCTGCCACTCTATGTGTTAAGGAAAACACCTACACTGACAGGTAGTTTCCTGTGTTCTGTTTAAGAGCCGTGATGTGTGAATTTGCAGATGATAGCCAAAACATTTGGATGTCCCATTAAAACACGTAATCTGGGCAGCATAGAACTTAGGTAAAACTGACACGCAGTATTTTTTACCTATCCCTCAGTAACCTAAAAATGACTGCTACTTAATGATAGAAGAATAAGAAACATTCTCTTCAAATTTATATATTGTAATTCATTTGATCCATTCATACTTGAAATAGAATTATCTCCTGGCTGTCAGTTATTATGATAGGTATCATTGTGATAACTAGGCTAAAACCATAGTAATGGAATGATTATGTTAGGGAGAACTTGTTGGAAGAACCAGTACTTAGGCTCATCCCTAAAAGAGAAACACAGAAAATGGGTCCAAGCAGAAGGACCACTCGATGATGAGAGCTAAAGGTAAGAGAGTACATGACATATCTATGAATAACTAAGTTCAGTAGTATCAGAGCTAAATGAGCATCGACAGTAATGGAAAAAAGAATACCAATGCAGATATTTTAAAGATAGAACTTAGAGGGTTCAGTGATGATGTGCTGGGAGTAAATCAGAGGCATGACCTTTAATTTTCTGACATGGGTGATTGGCTGAATAATGGTGCTATCCTCTGCTGGGGAAAAACACAAGGGAGGGGAGAGGGGGGAGGAATAGGCAGCATGCTTGGGAAATCAGGGGCTCAGTTAGAATTACAAATGAAACCGATAGTGGGGTTACTGAGAAAGCTAAGACAGATGAGTCCGGATTGATATTTGGACTGGAATTCTAATTGGGCAATTACTAGCATAGAAGTCTTAAAGTGGAAATGCAACTTTTGAATGTCTTTATTTACCTTTAAAAACCTGTTAGGGCACCTGGGTGTCTCCGTGGTTTAAGCGTCCAACTTAGGCTGAGATTATGAACTCCCTGTTGCCAAGTTCGAGCCCCAGATTTCAGATTCTGTTTCCCACTCTCTCTGTTACTCCCCCACTCACACTCTCTCTCCTTCTCTCTGTCAAAAATAAAGATAAAAAATAATTTTTTAAAATAGTAAGATAATTTTAGTTTTAAAAGTCATTATTAAAATTAGTTTAATGCAAAAACACTAGTGTCCTGCCTCAGTTCTACCTATTCCCTTGATTTCACTCCCAGGCACAAACTCTTCCAATCCCAGCTCTTTTTCCTCTTACTTGCCTCAATTTCTAAATAACATGTTCTAAAACCATTTCTCCCTCTCCAGTTTGAGGTAATCTATATTGACTTCCATTTTTGCATGCTTAGGGTCTTCCTCATTTACATTTTTCTTGGCTGCATTTCAAATGGTTAAGTCCATTTTCATTAGAAAAATTACCCCTGTTATTACTGGAACTATGAAAATCTTATTTATAGATAAACCTTGTGATGTGCTATGCTTGTTGCCTTTCTTGTATAGTTTTTTGCCCCTGTGTGATGTGAATTACTACCAATTTTTTATTGGCTTAGTTTTATATGTATCACCAATTCATTCTCATTTTGTATGTGTTGGGTTAAATTATATTACCAAAATAAAAAAAAAATAATATTTTGGCTATAGAATTCTGGGTTGATTATTTCCTATGGTCCTGTTTATTCCCTTTCCTCTTAAGAATGTTTATACCTTATATCTATAACTTCAGTACTTACCTACATGTGAAACTTAACATTTGATGGTAATCAATACCTTTTTCTCTTTCCCATAGAGTGCTTAAAACACATCTCCCAAACTTACATGTTACTGCTATACTACAATTCAGTTTTATACTCTCTAACACATTGGGCATTATTTTGTTACTCTATGCAATCAAGTTTTGTTTAAATCACCTGTATATATATTTTTTTTTCCCTTAGGCTTTTTTACTTCTTTCTTCACAAATCTTGCAAACTCAACCATTTATCTTTAGCCTGCAGATGGTGGTTAAAGCTTGAGATTTGTTACCTCTGCAAATTAATGTCTTTGACAAAATGTGGAGAAATTTTGGTCATTAAACATTTATTTCTACACTATGTTCTCTCCCCAATGGATCACATTTTAAAGAATACAAAAGCTATTGGTAATTCATAGTAATTTTAACAAAGGAGGAAGTCTTAAAAAGATAGATCTAAAAGGGGTAGTGTATCTGTCATGCTAAGCTACCTCATGCCACAGTCAGGAATAATCTCCACCTCTCTCCAGTCTAAAAAGGCAAAAGTTTATCATTCAAGCTCCATTTTCATTGTATTTCTTCTGTAGTCTCTCCAGTGCATTGTTACCTTTTGTGACACTAAACAGCCTCCATCTGGAGTATTGAGTTCAACATGGCAAGCTTGGGATCAGAGAGACAGGAATGAAGAAAGAGAGGGGCAAATAGTTGATTTTTAAATTCCACCTCCCAAAGTAAAACCTAAAATTCCACCCACGTGGCATTGGATAAAAGTAGGTTACATAGCCACTGCCTAAGTCATGGGATCAGAGAAGTCCAATTCTGTGTGGTCAGAGGAGAACTAAAAATACTTGGTGGACAGCTTTAATAAAAACACCAAATAGCATAATGAAAGCGTTGAAAAAATGAGAATTACAAGAACTTAATATTGAATTTGAAGTGAATAAAAACTGTTAAAAAATTTACTTGGTTATGTCAATTTCCAAAAAGATACTAACGGAAAAATATTTGAGCAAAAATGACGAGCTTTTATGTTACCTTAATCCAGTTTATTCATGGATTATAGTTCATCAAGAACTGATTGTCCTAAACACACACACACACGCAACAGACAGTTACCACCTTTATTAGGACAATGTCGTTTGAATAAGGAAACATACTGGGGTGACTGGGTGGCTGAGTCGGTTAAGCTTCCAATTACCAATAAGGTCATGATCTCACAGTTTGTGAGTTGAAGCCCCGTGTAGGGCTCAGTGCTAACAGTTGAGAGATGGAGTCTGCTTCACATTTTGTGTCTCCCTGTCTCTCTGTTCTTCCCTTGCTCATGCTCTGTCTCTTGAAAATAAATATTTGTTGAATAAGGAACATACCTTAAAATAATGGCCTTACCTGTATACCATGTGCAGTCTAGACCAGATATGAATGCTAAGGATTCTGTTTTATCCTATTGTAGCTACATGGTACCTTGATAAACAAATTAGGGCATCAAGAATCTCTGAATTCAGTATCAGGGTCATTGAATAAGAGCTGTTTGATAATAAATAGCAAAGGATTGTGAAATAAGTTACAAAGGGGGTGGCTAATAGATTATTAACACACATATTTTGGGGTTCTTGTATTAGCATCTTTTTGTTTTTCTAAAGATAGTATTTTTTGAAGTAATTTATACTCCCAGTTTGGGGCTTGAACTTAAAACCTCAAGATCCAGAGTCACATGTTCTATCAACTGAGCCAGCCAGGCACCCTTATGAGCCTCTTTGCTCACAATCTTGGGAGTTTTAGTCCCAAATAGTACTGAGGGCAAATGGGAATATTACTGTAACTGTAATAATCCATTTGTATATGAAGGAGCTCCAGGACCGTGTTTATGACATCACATTTCTAGATATGAAGAATGTAATTATCAAACCTCAGGTATCAAACCTCAAGTATTGGACTTACCCCAAGGTAAGTCCTCTTCATTGTGGCAATACATGGTGGCCATCGTTGTTTCATAAATATTTCTCCCAAAAATGCGTGACCACAGTCCTAGACGCTCCAACTGAATGACATGAAAGACCTAAATCTTATCTTTAATATCAGTCAAGAGCTTTACATAAATTAATTCACAGCAACAACTTTGTAAGTCTTAAACCACAAATTGTTATTCTAAATTTTGAAAGACCTAAATGAGATACTAATGAACTGTTCAGGGTTCAAGCTTAACCTGGGTCAAAGGGAGTATGTATTAGATCGAGGAGTCCCATGTTTCTTTTCCACACTGCCGAATACCTCTCTGGTTGAAAGGTTGGGTTCAAATTAACATCAAGGGATTTTTTTAGAGGGGCTACAGCCTGAGATCTATGCAGAGCTCTTATCTCTTACACTACTGCCTAAAGTTTTGCTCAATGCATTCTAAAAATACTAGGTCTTGAAGACTGTCACAGTTCACTATGTTTCAGGAAAAATCTACATATAATACTGTTACACTGAGTAGGGAAGAAGGGCCTTATGGATCATGGAATCCATAAAGAAAACCCATTTAATAGTAACTTCCACAGATTGCTAGTAATGTTCACTGTCCTCCTAAATCTGAACTCCTTGAATTTTCAAAATAACTCTAAGAGGCAGATAATAATCTTACTTTAAATGTAAAAAAAACAAAAGCTTAAAGCAATTAGATGCACTTGCCCTGAGTCTTAGAGCTAGTAGGTGCTACAGCCAGAAATGTGATTAAAATCTTTTTTTCAAAGTACTTTTGCTATGTTATTAGCACATTAACTGTTGGCAAATGGATGTACTGAGAATAATTTTTCTCCTGTCTTTATTGTGGTAATCTTACCAAATCAATTTTTCTTCAGAGATTATACAGAAGTACATCTCTGCAGAGGAAACACAACATGGTGTCTTTTGATACCAAACCTAAAAGTTAGATTTACTCATAATTCATGTCATTTACTGAACCAGAAAAGGGTTAGGTACAGAGTTGAAGTGGAGTACTTGTTACAGGACCTGACCTATAGCTATCATTTCTCAACGTACAGTTAATCAAAATCTGTGAATTATGCTGGTGTATTTCTAAGGGCCTAGAAGGCTGAGAAGATAAGGGTTGAAAATGAGTTTCAACTGGGGATTCTCTTTTCCAAGGGCTTGTCATATCACTGGATTGTGATTGTTTTATGATAAAAGTCAATGGGACTGAAAGTATTACCATATGTACACACCAGTACACAAAGTTTTATCTGTCCATCAACATTGATTTTTTGATTGCATTAAGACAAAATAGAGGTATGAAATCAGAACATGGAGATTTTGAGTTTGTGGAAAAGAAAGGGGGAGGGGAAAGAAAGGTTTAATACAATAGGACATAAATTAATATTTTTTTGTATTTAGGAGACATTCTTTGGTTAGAAAGGAAATTTTCCATGCTTCATGCTCCTTTAACTGCTAGGGCTGAAACAGATCAAAGAAAAATTCTTATCACTAGTAAGCTATTGGGCACACATGAAACTTAGGCTTATTTGGCTGGAAATATCCGAGGGGACTTGATATTTAAGCACAAAAATTTACCTTGTTATCAGAGTCAAAGGAAGTTTAAGTGGCAGATGCAATTAGATACTAAAAGTATGAAGCAGCATTGCAACATATTAAATTGGGGAAAAAATGGAATGAGCTTGACGAACTCCTAAACATTGAGATCAATTGTGAGCTTATGGAGCTTATGACCCAATTGGGCTCCAGCTAGAAGCAGGCCAAGAACCAAGTCTCTCTCCCAGAGATCCTCCTCCTGACCCAAGTTCTCCAGTGCACTTCTGGTATCAGCTTCAAGCTCTGTCCTGTTCTCTTGCCTGTAAGAAATCAGTACTTTTTAGGGGATGACGGATGTGATGTGCCAGGACAGAAGTAAGGGTGGTGATGATCTTCTTAAACGCTGTTCAGTTACAGGGGCAATGCTAAGAAGAGTCAATATGCAACTTAAACTAGCTCCTAATGGTCAAATTTGATAATTGGAGCATTCAGGTGATCACAATGGTGCTAAAGATGACAGCTGAAACAGTAAATCTATAAAAGGAAGAGGAAAAACAACACTCAAGAGAAAGGATAGTGTGGAAAGGTAAAGATCAAATAAAATTAGGGTCATTTAGTAAGATAGTTGAATGCATGTTACCAGGTAGTAAGGTGATCTGTTCCTTTTTAGGCCTATATTTATATGTCTGTTGCAGAAGTATAAATAATGATTCTGTTTCATGGAAGAAGCATAAAGAATAAGAAGTAAGCCAAATAGTGCAAGCAAAGTGGATTCTACAAGAACATGAAGGACTAATGACGCCAGTGGTCGAACAAAAAAATAACCACATGCCAAGAGAGTGAACAAAGTGATGACAGATAGAAGGGAACTGTTCATTACTAATAGTTCATAGTTATAATAGCCTTTACTATGTTCTAGTACTTTATATATATATGTGCTAACTCATTTAACCCTTGTAATAGCTCTATGAGTTCAATATTATTATTATCCCTGTTTCACAGATGGCGTCTGACACCGAGATTCTGTAATATGCTCATGATCATACAATTAACAGGGTTCAGAACTCTTATTTAACTTGGGGTAGGTAGGCTTCAGGACCAGTGTGCTTAATCTTAACATGATCAAACATTTCACAGGGACCCTTTCAGTTGAACTATTCAGAAAGTCCACAGATGCTCCTATGAATTAAAAGAATTTAAGGCGTCATAATTACATTTCATTAAGTTGCCAAGTAGGACTTTTAAAAAGTCATTTTGTGATGAGGACCCCAAGCTGAGAATCATAAAACATAAAGCATGTGCTTAAAAACAACATTGATGAAACAACTAAAATTGAGCTATTGAAAGGAAGGTCAGCCTGACTAATGACATATCCGTTTCAGGTGTACAATATAGTGACCCAATAATTCCATATTCTGCCTGGTGCTCATCACCAGTGCACTCCTTAATCACTTCACCCATTCTGCCCACCCACCCCCCCCCCCCGCCCCCACCACAGTACCCTCTAGTAACCATCAGATTTTTCTCTATGGTTAAGAGTGGATTGCTGGTTTGGAAAAACACCTTTTTTTAGAGAATCAATAATAAAGATAGAAGTTCAAAAGCTCAATTAGTATCTGGAAATATGATGTATAAAGGCTTGAAAAAACCGTGAATACCACTTACATGAACTATTATAAATAAAAGTTCGTATATTTACGTGTTGTGTATTTTTAGAGGCTCAATTACTTTGAAATAAAACTGAAAAAAAAGTTCCTATGAATGTATGTAACCTTATGATGACACACAGTATTTTCCTACCAATAGGGCATCATGTTATCAAATGTACCTGGACTGCCTATTTTTAGAGTTCTCCTAATTCAGACACCCATCTGTATAAGTATTTACAAGAAATGACTCTTAATTGTTGGTTATTCAAAAACATTTACTAAAAGTGCCTGGAGGGCTTTATGAAATGAAAACCACTCAGTTATTTAAGCAGATAAATGTATAGGTGTGTATATATATATACATACATATATACACACACACATATATATATGTATATATATGTGTATATATACATATACAAACTATTTTATATATATATACACATGTATATACACACACGTATACACACACACATGTGTGTATATATATGTGTGTGTATATATGTGTGTGTATATATGTGTGTATATATGTGTGTATATATGTGTGTATATATGTGTGTATATATATATATATAATCTGTCTTACTGCCATGGCATTTTCTAACAGTTGCCACACACAACTATTTGCAGTTTAGACTTTATTTACAGAAATTGTCTGTTCCATCTTTATGCAAAGGTCTAGGCATTCCTAAAATTAAGAAAGTTCAAGTCCTTCAAAATGGGCCCTGAGAGAGGCTTCCTACAGTTGTTTGTTATCAAGGAAATTATATTTTCTTGATGTAATTTTTAGCCTTATCAACTCTTCTGCCTTACCCAGTCTGGAATTAGAAAGTGTTTCATATAATACTGAGTTTTTAGTAGGAAAATGGCTTTTGGACGTCTGTTGATTTTTCATTTATTTAGTATGTCATATGTTCCAGGCTCTTCTAAGTGCTTTATAAACAATAATTCATTTACTCTTTCCAACACAGTAAGACATGGATCATCATTATCTCCATTTTACAAATGAGAACTGGTATACAGAGATAAGAAGAAAATAAAAGCCTGTATTGAATCTAGATTCTCACACAAGTTACTTTTGATCAGAATTAAGGGTCCCCAAGTGTCATTTTCCAGTTCCCAAATGCTTCTTGATTTGTAGTCTATTCCACGCTTAAGCCTGTATGTGCTTTATTTTCTCCTTACTTGGAGGCACATAACGAGTTTAAACTCAATAAATTCTTAATGATGGAAATAGGGCTTAATGTTGCACTAGAGTGGAAAACATTATTGTAATTAAAATCTAGAGAACATGAGTAGTGAATCTTGTGAAAAATAATAAAGGGAAGCCTCACTAAAATGGACAGGGGGAGGTTCACCAGGGGAGCTCTCACACCCTCCAACTCAATATCTCTTGCAGACCCAACAGGAAGATAGAGACTTAGCCAATAGATACTACTTACAATAGCAGCAGGAGGAAGGAACTCTTCCTCCTCCCTCAGCAACAGCTCAGCCAATGAGAGACAGTCATAGTTCAGCCAATGAAAGGCCACTATGAGCTCCCAGTTTAGTCCATTTGACTTTTTATTTATAACAGCCTTCCCATCTTCTTCACTCTGTAGAAGAAGAGTCTGTTCCTCTCCTTTGGTAGACTTGCCTATGGTTTTGCCATAGTTTGCTCATCCCTTATTACAATTCTCTCTTATTCCTAAATAAATCCATCTTTTGCTGGTAAAATACTGTCAGTTGTATTTTTTAAGGTTAGCAGTTGACTTTCAACACCAACTCTCTGCCAGTCACTAATCACATAGGACTAGAGGCTGTGCAAATTTGGGTAATAAAACCAAACAGTAAAAGGCACCTGTTTCCTTTTCACCAAGTTACAGTCTTTGGGGTTTCAGTAAGTCTTTTAAATCACCTGGGAAAATTGCGTGTTTAGTGAAACATTTCTTTTTAGAATACTTAGTACATAATGACTTACATTCAACTACTTTCCGGTTGACTTTGTTGATGAGTAAAAGTCTGAAGAAATGCTAGATTCTCTCATGTTACTGGGATTTGATAGCTAACACAAATTCTTGAGTTGCCATGGCACAATCAGATCAAGTTTAAATTTTTTTTAACATTTATTTATTTTTGAGACAGAGATAGAGCATGAACGGGGTGGGTCAGAGAGAGAGGGAGACACAGAATCTGAAACAGGCTCCAGGCTCTGAGCTGTCAGCACAGAGCCCGACGCGGGGCTCGAACCCATGAACTGCGAGATCATGACCTGAGCTAAAGTCAGACGCTTAGCTGACTGAGCCACCCAGGCGCCCCATCAGATCAAGTTTAAGAAGACACATTGATGAGGGTATTATTTAGTAAGAGTTTACCTAGTTTATCAGAGCTAAAGTTTTATGAAGATTAAGCTGAAGTATTTCAATTTCTCTCCTTAAATAAGGATCCTTTTGTGCTCTTCAATCTGCCAACCTGGATCTTGAGAATTAGCATCCCAGAGTGAGGAGGTAGGGCAGATGGGGTGAAATTGTGTCCTTTTGTAAGATGATAGGATCAAGACTTTGTTTCATGGTAAGGTAGTTTACTAAATAAAATTCCAAGATCCAGCACAGGGGATTCTTCGACAGTGTTTACCCAACACCTTAGACCCAAAACTGGTGATAGAAGTGTAACCAGACTCACATGAGTTTGCTCTTGTCTGAGTCACAGAAACCACACTACCTTAGGGTTGTCCCTCAAAGGAAACCTTATTTGCAGTAAATAAGGAGATCAGGGGAATAGCTCCCAAAGCTGAGTTTTCCTGAGCATTGGTGAATGGGTTCCTTTTATTTAGGGTTAGGGTGAATATTTTGATGGGAGAACACTGTTAATGTATGTGGAGGTGGGCATAAGGTAGTATATATGCCTTAAGGAAACATGCCTAATCACGCATTGTGTGTTATGTACATGAGACTTGGGCTCCTCAGTGGAAGGATACTTTAGGATTTTAGTATTAGAATGCGGTAAAGGTAACTGTTGGTCACTTCATGGGTCACTGTGTGGTCCATCTGCATAGGCATGAGTGGGAGGTTGAGTTCAAACTGGTCTGGGTGGTCTGGGCTGGTCAGAACTCTTCAGGGCAGTCACTATTGCTTGAACGGTAGTGGTGGTTTACATCATGGGATGTGATACTCACTAGGTCTTCTGACTGCGTTAAGAGATAAACTGGAACAAAGAGCTGAAGGAAAAAAATCCATGCATACAAGCAGGTGGGCAGTAAAAAAAGATCAGGTCCTGGAGTCTAGCTGGTGACTGGAAAGATACTTGGCAAGAAGATGAAAATTTATCCTTTCTTGTCCTGGAATGTTGCAAAACAAGGAAGAAACAAAGATGACCAGAGTAGAGGAGAAAGTTGGAGATAGGTTTTAATCACCTATTACCTAGATTCCAACTGGGGGTAGGCCACTGGATAAGGTGAGAGAAACACAGAGCAAGAGGATTTTACGACATTGTTGGGTCTCTAGAAAAAGATACTTGTAGACATTAATTTGACTTGAGGTGAAGTGTAGTAGAGAAAGATTTGAGAAATGGTCACTTGAGGTGTTGTAGATAACGTTGGCACTTCGGGACTTCCTGACTGAGAAGTTTCTGCCGATGACCTCTGTCCATGAGGCCTGAACAGACTGTAGAGTTCGTATTGCAGATAGGAGATCTTCAGCCTCTCAAACATGAGCATCTTGCTGAAGAAGCATCAGTTCAAGGAAACCTCAGCTCTTTGTCAGGATCCTGCAGATTGTGTCCTTGCTCAAAAGCTAACAAGCTGTGTTATTACAGCGTGCTCAGCGCAGATGCCATCTCTGACTAATTGAAATTATCAGCTCCTTTGACAGCCCATTTCCTCTCCACCAATGGTGCACTACGCAAGACGACTCCGCAAGGAACAGCTGAGAAGCTGAGCAGAACGGGCTGACTCACAGGGCAGAGGAGTTAAAATAGTAGTTGAAGCCTTACTGAGGCTTTTGTTCACAACCTAAAAGGCCACCTAGTACTTCAATAAGAGTAGCGTGAAAACCGAGCAGCCTTCACAGGGATTAAAATTAGAGCCTCAAATTCTTTCTCCAGTTTTTTTTTTATATGCAATCTGACATTCCAGAATCATGCTTTTCAAAAAGTAGAACTTGTCAGAAAGACCGAGAGGGGGAAAAAATGCAAAATACAAGTAGAACTTACCTGCTTCCTATCACCTTTGCTTGATTTTTTCCTCCTTTCACCATTTAATCTGTTAAGTGATCGTGCATTTATTTTGTTTTTGGTCCATCTCACCCACTGGAGTGTAAGCTTCCTTAAGACACGGCTTTGTGTCTGTTTTATTTGGCTTTGCTTGACAAGTCATACTGTTGAATGAAAGTGTGGTCAAATTAATTTACACACCAAATCATTGCTAGGACATTCCAGAGATGGAAGTAGCTACTTGAGGCCGATTAATAAAGGAGAAAGTTGATGGAGGATACTTGAGGACAAGCAAGAATATCTTAAGTAAAAACATGAAAAGACAAAGGAGATAATGGTGGTGGAGGGGGAAGAACAAATAAAATCTGGATCACAGGGACAGTAAATCTGTCCCTGTTAGTGTAGGAAAAATGAGAAGTCACACTATTTACTGCAAGTCGATATGACGTTTTATCCAGTATCATGATGGTCATCAATATAAATAAATTTTAAAACTCAGGGGAAAAAAAGGAAAATGATAAATAATAGCTGTCTCTATGTATTTTCATAAGCTTACTGAATCCAAGTCAGCAATATTGTATTTTTTAGTCTTGAAGGGAATTAAGCTGTGGGGAAGAGTTTGGGATGCAAAGAATGACAGAATGTTTCAGACTCAGAATCATTTGAACCCACGCTGGACCTGATACCATTCATTTAAGGAAGAATGTGAAGCTGTAAAAGGGTTTACAAAGGTCAGAATGAGAAAATTTTGGAAAGTGAGACTGAGCATGAAATACTTGTTAACATGTCTGAGGAAGGAGGCTATTTTTTTTTTAAGTAAACTTCTTCCTTCCTTCCTTCCTTCCTTCCTTCCTTCCTTCCTTCCTTCCTTCCTTCCTTTCTTTCTTTCTTTCTTTCTCTTCTCCTCCTCCTCCTCCTCCTCCTCCTCCTCCTCCTCCTCCTCCTCCTCTTTTTCTTCAAGTTTATCTTGGGAGAGAGACTGAGCACAAGCAGGGGAGAAGTGGAGCAAGAGGGAGAGAATCCCAGGTAGGCTCCACACTGTCAGCCCAGAGCCTGACATGGGGCTCAAACTCAAGAACCGTGAGCTCATGACCTGAGCCAAAATGGAGTCAGATGCTTGACTGACTGAGCCACCTGGGCACTCCAAAGAGACTCGTTTTTTTAATGTATGAAATATGCTAGTTGTAAATAAAACTATTCTTAATGTACAAATAAATATTTAAGATTACTGAGGAAACTTGTAGAATCATTCATATTTTAGAGCAAAAATTAATCATAAATGGATTTCATGGGTTTTTCACCTCATATTTCTAATCCTTTGATTCCATTATTTGTATAATCATTAATTTGCATGCTGTTTTCTGGTACAGAGTTCTTAAAATGTTTTCATCAAACACAGATTGAGAATTCCATAAGAGCACAAAACAGCTACATATTTTTTTATCTAATATATCATGGATGCTAAGTGGTTGCTGAATGATCCTCAAATCAATAAATCACGAGCTATTCAAGCTATATAATAAAAGTTTCCTGGGGTATTGTTGCAGTGATAAAAGAGCATAACAAGGAAAGTATCAGAGATTGTACTATGAAAGCTAATTGAGTTATTAATGAAAAATCTCATGGATATAATCAGCCCTAAAATTGCAAGGAAAGTAGACTATGTACCAAATAACTTTTACAAATCAAAAGTTTTATTGTAGAAAGATTTCTACAGAATTCACTGGGTATGGAAAATTGACCTGGCCTATAATTAATTCCAGAGAGCAATCAACAAAAATCCAATTGTAGACATGTAGAAAAAATGGTCTAAGGCCAAAGATAATCTATGTTTGTTCTGTCACAATTGTCTGACTCCCTCTGAGGGGATAGAACGAAGCCTTATAGATACGAGGTTTAAAACCCACCATGACACCTTGAATTTTTTTGTTAATGGTTTCTGAATTTGTCTTAGTCCACATATAAAACTACTCTGATGGGTGCCTGGGTGGTTCAGTCAGTTAAGCATCTGACTCTTGATTGCAGCACATGTCATGATCTCACATTTCGTGAGTTTGAGCCCCAAATTGGGCTTTGTACTGGCAGTGCAGAGTCTGCTTGGGATTCTCTCCCTCTGTCTCTACCCTTCCCCTGCTTGTGCTCTCCCTCTTTCTCAACACAGATAAACTTAAAAAAAAAACTGATAAATTTATTCTATTTGTAAGCAAAATATTTAAATTTGGGAGAGGGTACATATAATTCTGCTTATTTGGTTTTTGGTGGCTGAATTTGAAAATCTCCCCCAGTCTAATCCTTCCATTGCCTTTTGCTCATCATCTGGTCCCCTGGCTCTCAAGACACAGAAACAACCTGCTGGTTTACCAATTATCCTGAAGGAAGTTAGAGTCTCTCAGTGCTGTGTAGTTATTGAAAGCTTTCTGTAAATGGGATCTGGTAGAGTAAATGAAACAAACATTAGGCAGCTTACTCGAAGCTCAATTTAAATGTTTTATTTTTAGAGAGAACAGCATAGACTGGGGGTGGGGCAGAGAGAGAGAGAGAGATGGGGAGAGAGAAGACCAAGCAGGCTCCACGCTGCCAGCACAGAGCCTGACACAGGGGCTGGAACCCACCAACCATCAGATCATGACCTGAGCCAAAATCAGGAGTGGGATGCTCTAACTGAGCCACCAATGTGCCCTTAAGCTCAATTTTACAGAGAACAGAAAAAGCATAGCAGAGATCATCACATATTGTCAGTGCTGTCTAGATGCTGAAGGGGAGATTTTTCCTGTCACTCTGATTTGAGCACTGTGGTTTAGTGTTGTTGAGCAACATTGTCCCCTGTCTCCCCACTTCCCTAAAAATAACACATCAGCTTTTAAATCAGGGCTTTCTGTCCTAGCCATAAGATCAGTGGAGGAATAGATAGCTGTGAATTAGGTCCTAACCTCACAATTCCTTAGCACTTCCAAATGTTTCAAATGTTCCATGAGGGCATGAGACATTTTCCAGTTTATAGATTGTATGTCTAAACACAAATATATATGTATAAACACAGGCTGTAATTTTGAGTATGACTATTCTATTATTGCAAAAATCTTTTAAATAGATCATTTGATGTCTTAGTAATAATGTTGTCTTCTGGCGTCCACAAGAGATGTGTGAAAAAAAGCTCCAATAGCATTACAGTTTTTATCATGTACTTATGTAGTCATAGGCATTAAGCTGGAATTTTGCTCTTGTCTACAAATAGTCATTAGTCACTACAGTACCTGAAGGTTCCATATGCTCCTGACAATCCCCCAAGATAGATGGGCTTTGTTAGGTAAGATTTATGGCTGTGCCCATGAATCATCACTGTATATAATTCAAAAACTGGCATTTGCCCTTGTGTTCAAACATTGATTTTCCCATTCTTTCAATGTCTACATCTTATTTTCGCAAGTTATAATCAGTTTGTCTTAATAAAACAGACAATACGTGTTGATGAGCCAAATATTTTAAGTTATAACTTTAATTCATTAATCAAGGGAGGGAATATTCATTATCTCACAGAAATGTTTGTTGTATTTCCTTGGGTAAGGTGTTGGGGAAGTGGAAACTACTGGGTCTCTAGAGAAGGCCAAAACTTTTTTTGACTTGAAAGTCAAACTAAAGACGAAAGCCTATTAGTTTAGATGGCTGCATGGCCTCTGGGTAAGCATAAATTCTTTTCCATATGCCCCCTCTGTTGCTAAGAATAAAGGGGAGATACAGTAAGCCAAATCACTGGTCGCTGAAGTAAAACATACGAGCAGGTCGGTCTTTACACACGATACAAAGTAAGGGTGGGCAGCTACGTACAGTAAATGGACATTCAGGGAGATGAATTCTAAACGTACCAGCAGGTACAACAGTTCTAAGCTGAACCACCAGAGAGGCATCCCCCAGCTTGATTTTTTTCTTTCCTCCTATGGCTCGCTAGTGCCTCAAAGATGGAATCTGTTTTGTCCTGTCATAAAATTTGTCAGAATTCATCTGGAGCTCCTTTCCCAAGCTCCCTCTATCCTTTACCATACATCAAATTTCTAGTTATCTCCCAGGAAACAGCTATGATTGCATAAAATTCCCTTTTCTCAGAGGTTGTTTCCATCTTTCTCTTTAAAGACACACACACACACACACACACACACACACACACACACGCGCGCAACAACGAGAAACCTTTCGGACACCTTTCAGGGCCCCATAAAATAGACCTATTCTCATGCTTTCCCTGTTTTTCCAGGCACGGTACCTTACTCCCCTGACTGTTAGTTACCCTTTGCACTTTGTGTGTGTCTCTACATCTTACCACATCGTATGGTAAGGGTACCTTTAAAGTTATTTATGGCCCATTAGACTTGACGAGAACTAAATATCTAATGAATCATAGAAGAATTTAAATTCTGGGCAGAGTTGGCAAACTGAGATTCCTGCAAGAAGGCAAGCCGCTGTAGGAGTTGGATTTTTTTGGAGAACTACAGCACTAACACATGGTTATGGTGAGAAACGCAACTCACCAGGAGAGCAGAGCGGGGAGTAGTGGCCGCTGGGAGTAACAAAGGAACTCTTGCTGAAAACTGGAGCCACGAGTTCTCAAAATTTGACTTGAGCGGTGTCTCCACCTTACTGGTTGCTTCAGTGTCTTTCCAGTGTTTTCTAAGACAAAGAAACAAAACCAAAAACCTACATAGCTAATAACATCCTGTGTGACTTGAGACCCCCTAAGGTTTGTATCTTCACTACATCTCCCATTTCTTCTTGCCCTCTCTGCTTTCTGGCCTTCATTCCTTCCACCATTCAGCTCTTTCCGCGCTTTTCTCTTTATTAAACCCTCCTCCTGTCAATTCCACCTCGAATTCCTCAACCCAACCACCCCACACCTCTGTTGGTACTGCTAGTCACAATGCAGCATTGGTCACAATGTTTTAAGTGGTAATCACGGTTTGCTGTCTCCACGGACAGATTCTGAGTTGCAAGAAGACAGATCCTTTATCTGCTTACCCTTATTTTATCTCTAGAAACAACCGTAGTGCCTGGCAGGAGGTAAACAGTAAATATTTGTGAAAAGAAGGAAGTGTACTAAAATTATGTTATCGATTTTTTATTTTTTATTATTTTTTTAACGTTTATTTATTATTGAGAGAGAGAGAGACCCAGAGCGTGAGCAGGGGAGGGGCAGAGAGAGGGGGAGACACAGAATTTGAAGCAGGCTCCAGGCTCCGAGCTGTCAGCACGGAGCCTGATGTGGGGCTCGAAGTCACAAACTGCGAGATTATGACCTGAGCCAAAGTTGGTCGCCCAACCAACTGAGCCACCCAGGCGCCCCTATTGAATTAATTTTTAAATGCATGGATGCACGAATGGAAATGAGGAAGGCTTCAAGGTTCCATTGTAAAGCCACAATAAAATAAGTTGTGAACAAGGGGACAAAGCTATGTAATACCTTACTGTGCACCTTTAACTTACACTACATTACACTACACTTTAACTTACACTACATTACACTACATTAAGTCAATACACCAATAGCAAGGAATTAACGAATAATACTTGATATGTATATTAAGTGTGTCTATTAATGCCAGTATAAATAATTTGAAATAGGGAAGATAGAAAGTACTTCTAAAAAGTTCTTTTTCAATTTCATTAGTGGTGGAGAATAGATAGCATGGTAACAAATGGTAACCTTTAGCCCTTAGAGAGGAGTTGTGCTTCTGCCAGATCTTTTTCAGCTATGGTTTCACTACATTGTTCCATTATAGACTGATCTTTCCCCTTTTGTGCTTTACTTGAGAGAAATAAAATCTCACCGAGTGTAATTTTAATGTGAAAACACAAAAGTCCACATAAAACAATAAAAATTGCCTGCCGCAAGATAAGTCAAAATCAATAGTGATCAAGAAAATATTTAACTACTAAAAGAATAAAGAAAATATTTACTAAAAGGAATAAAAATACTTCAAAAGTCTAATAGAAAATTACATAATAACATAATCTCATTGCTTGCCACACATACGTTTGAAATATTTTTTTTCTCAGTAAAATACTTAAATGATGCTAATTCAAATGCTTTTAATAAAAAAAGTGCTCTTAATATAAGCGAATTTTGCTTAAAAAATACATCTGAGATTTCTTTTCAAATATGTGTGTGTTACATACACACATTCATATATGTACATACACATTATATATTCAAATAGGTATATAAATGATATGTATTAATAAAATACATTCTTACATAAAATTGTGTAACTTTATATTAAACATCTATCTGTATATTTAGACAACCTTAGAGTTTGGGAAATAGACTTTTCAGGGGTAATTTTTAACCATCTGTTATTTTTCAAAAAATAGATGCCTTGCTCCCATATCACCTATTCGTTTCCACTTCATGGCTACATATTCAATGTACAATGAGGTGTGTTGCAGGGGATTTAATTAGGAATGACACCCACCGAGCTATCACAACCTGGGAAGTGTCCTGTGTGCTTCTTCCTACCCAGAGGGATAAACACTAACCAGAATTTTATATTCATCTTTCACTTTTTTCTCTATACCTTTATCACGTATCTCTCCTCAAAAAGTTCTTTATTTTTCTCTTACTGAGCTATACATAAGTATTTAATCAGTCCTGTAACTTAATTTTTTATTTAGTTAGATATTAAATATGTGAGGGATAGTTCTGTCACTTTCACAGGGGAAATGTATTTATGGGAATGTTATATCATTTTATTCACTTTTTGTGGATATTTTGTTTTTCATATTTATCTCTTAAAAACAGGGCTCCTGAAGATAGCTAGTGCATGTGTGCAATCATTTCTCTATTGTATATATCCAGGCATGCAATGGCTGGCTAAACACTCAAGTCTTTTTCAAAAAGATCTTAAGTTTATTTTGAAGAGAGAGTGAGGGAGGGGCACAGAGAGGGAAGGAGAGAGAGAATCCCAAGCAGTCTCTGCACTGTCAATGCACAGCCTGATGCAGAGTTCGAGCCCACGAACCGTGAGATCATGTCCTGAGGTGAAACAAAGAGCCAGATGCTCAACCAACTGAGCCACCATGTGCCTCATAAAACTGTGGAGTTTTTTTTTTTTTAATGTTTGTTTGTTTTTGAGGGAGAACAAGTGAGTGGGGAAGGGGCAGAGAGAGAGGGAGACAGAGAATCTGAAGCAGGCTCTGTGGTATCAGCGCTAAGCCCAACACGGGACTCGAACTCAGGAACTGTGAGATCATGACCTGAGATGAAGTCAGATGCTTGACCGACTGACCACCCAGATGACCTCAAACCATTTTTTCAAAGTGACAACCTTAATGTGTCTTTCTGTCAGAAGTGAATGAGGAGTTCTCATTGCTCTTTATCGTCCAACCTTGGCAGCATTTCCACACTTTCTAATTTTTCTAATCGTGTCAAAATGGTGTATTCTTCTTCTATGTCTATGTGTTTAAGTATACAGTTCTGTTCGTATATTCACAGAGCTAGGTAACTGTCAACACAACTTAATTTAGGGACCTTTTTATCACCCCAGAAAGAACCCATTAGGAGTTAGTCCACACCTCACCCTTTGCCACAGTTCCAGGCAATCACTAATGTATTTTTGTCTATACAGATTTGTCTACTCGGACTATTTCCTATAAATGTAATCATACAATATGTGGTGATTTATGGTAGACTTTTTCACTTAACATACTGTTTTCAGGGGTCATTCAGTGTTCACATGAATCTACTGATTCTTTATATTACTAAATCAAAGTTCGTTGTGTGGATATACCACATTTGCTTATCCATTCTCAGTTAATGGACATTTGTGTTTCCACATTTTGGCTATTAAGAATAACACTGCTATGAACATTCATATACAAGGTTTTATGGGACACATGGTTTTATCTATCTTAGGTACATACCTGAGAGTGGAACTGCTGGGTTATACGGTAACATTATGTTTATTTAACATTTTGAGGAACTGTTAAGCTGTTTCCCAAGTAGCTGCACCATTTTACATTCCTGCCAGCGATATATTAGGATTCCATTTCTCCACAACCTTGTCAACACTTACTATGTGTGTTATTGGTTATAGTCATCCTATTAGGTGTGGAGTGATTATTTCACTGAGGCTTTGATTCTATTTCCCTCATGACTAAAGTCAAGCATCTTTTCATAGGCTTCCTGGCCATTTGTACACCATCTTTGAAAAGATGTTCATTCAGATATTTGATGCAAATTTAATTAGATTGTTTGTCTTCCTATTGTAAATTTTTTATTCATTCTGGATACAAGTTTTATATCAGATAAATCCAGCAAGCAAGCTCTGTGTCAGGTTACATAATGACAATACTCTGTAAATAGACATTTTCAGGGAGATACAAGACAGTTTAATGATAATGCTCTGAGGATGGGGCTTTCTGAGAAGCCACACACTCCTTCTATCCCCTCCAGTGGCTGTAAGGCTGCTGCTTTTCATAGCTCCTGTGGTTGGGAGGCTGATCATTTTCAAGGCTACTTTAGAGGTGGGGAGAATAGGACTTACATCCAAAACACATAAATAATCTTCACATTTCAATAAGCCAAAAATTGGATTTAAAAATTGGCAAGAAATTTAAGAGACTTTGAGAGAAGAGTTATAAACGACAAATTAGAACATGAAAAGAAAGTCAACATGAGTAGTCACTAGGCAAATATAAACTAAAATCATAGTGAGATGACACTGGTTATCCTCTAGAATGGATAAAAATAAGCATCTTAATACCAAGTGCTGATGAAAACATAGTGCAACCAGGATTATATTACTCGGATGGTGGGAATGAAAAAAAGTGGTACGCTTTGGAAAGGTTAGGAATTTCTTACTCAGAAAATTTCTTATGTGCTCCAGCAATTCTACTAGAAATTTACCCAGGAGGAAGGAGAACTTCTACCGCTACAATTTAGAAAAAAATTCAAATATCCCTCAAGAGGTGAGGGGATTAACAGACTGCATTACACCCATACAATGTGATGCCATCAGCAATTAAAAGGAAAGTTCCTCATTTCATGCGAAAGTATGGATGAATTTCAAAAGCATTACACTGAAGAAAAAAGCTAGACACAAAAGACCATATACTGTATGCTTCTACTTATATGACATTCCAGAAAAGGTAAAACATTAAGGACAGAAAATGGATCAGAGTTTGCCAAAGACTGGGTGTGGGGGAATGGAATTGACTACAATGAGGTTCAAAGGAAATATTTGGAACGATGGTAAATTTTCAATATCTTGAGCGTGGTGATAGTATTGTCTATATTTATCACAAGTCATTGCACTAGGCACTTAAAAGGGTTGAATTTTACAGTGTGAAAAGTATAATTCAGTAAATGTAACAAAATATTAAACCCAGATGTCATACCCAGCTTTGCTAAAAATACATTTTTAAAAGATAGAATTACTTGTACAGTTTAATAAATTCAAAAAATATAATTATTTTTAATAGAAAAAATTGGCAAAAAATACTATCAAGTTCATAACCAGTGTCAATGAAAACAAAGGTATAAGTTACACAAAAATCTACAAAGACACATAAAAACTTCACTTAGGACACTGAGAAGTCTGTATTGAGATAGTTTAGAGATGATCTAGATAGATGGGAAGATACCATGTTCATGGATTAGAAAAATGTAATGTTAGATGGCAGTTTTCCGTCATTGAGTCATGAATCGAAGTTGAATTTGTTTACTCAGCAACTGTTTACTGAGTACCTGTCCTTGCCCAAGCCTCTCCTGTTTTAGGTGCTTGAAATGTACACATAAACACATCCAAAAATAACTTGGGCAATTTTGAGTTTATAGTCCATCTGGGTAGCAGACAGGTGAGAGGGAAGTAAAATAACAATAGGCATATGAATACATAAACCACTTACTATGTTAGAAGGTCACATTTGACTATGAACTAAAAAGAGGGGCAACTAAATGACCCGAAGTGGGGAGAGAAATGTGGCAGGTTACACTTTTCAATGGAATTTTCTTTAAAATCAGCTTACTTACTATAAAATATATATGGAAAATGAAGTGGGTCAAAATGACTAATTGGTAATGAAAACCTATATACATTAGAGAGATGAGCTCTATCAGATACTAAGAACATTTTAAAGGTTCACTAATAATGTAGTATCGTGTTAGTGATGAGTTCACAAAGGAACGGAAAGGGAGAACCCATAAATAGACCCAGAGATCTATAGAAAGTATGTAAGTAGGGAAAAAATAGATCATTTGGTTAATGGTCCTAGGGTAAAACTCTACTTCATCTATACTCAAATAACTTCAAACAGGTTAAGGAGTTAAATATAAAAGACAAATTATTTAAGGTGGCAATATAAGGGAATATCTTTTATGAAATTGTGGTATGAATAAAATCAGGTTAAAAATTACAAGAAGGTCTTAAGGGGGATAAAAAATGAAACTGTACTTGACAACTTTTTAGTTTCACTATGTGACCACTTTATTAGTAATCAAGAAAAGGTGACTTAAATTCACAATATCCTTCCACGTTCATTAGGCAAAAATAGAAACTGACAACTTTTAGTAACAGCAAGGATGTGAAAAAATGGTTACCGTTATACTGTGCTCACAGGAGTTGGGAGTAGCATAACTTCTTTGAAAACAAAATCATGATGCCTAATAAAATTTTTGAATATATGGCCCTCAAGCCATAAGCAAGAATGTTCAAAAGATCATCATTTTAAATGAATTAGAGAAGCCAATCTATATAGCTACATCTCAGAAGCATGACAACGGGCACACAAAGTTACAGATGAAAGCCTATAGTATTTATTACATTAATATAGGTTCCAAAATTAAGCAAAATAAATTTAGTTATGGAAATATACATATATGGCAAAACTACATAGCCAAGATTGATTAACACAACTTCTTGGGTTTACTTTTTAGAGGTGGGGAAGGGTAGTAATTGGAGAGTGGCACATAGGGACTTAAAACATTAAATATTTTATTAAGCTTCATGTGAGTGGGGCAGTTATCTGTTTTTGGACTGGATGTGTAAATTATTTTCTAAATATATTTCATAATATAAAATTTTAAAGAATTGGATACATGTCCACCTAATTTATGGCCTATGATCATCTTACATAGTCCATTTTATAGATCTATAAAGCCCCATTTAATATTTTGTTTGCAAAGTTTAAATTCTTAACTGGGAATTAAAGTTAACTTGGACTTTTTAATTTAATGGAGCAGATTTAACATTCCCAGGAGAAATCAGGGGTACCTTTAAAAAATAAGGGTTATTAATGTTATCAAACGTTCCCATTAGTTTTCTGATAAATTTGAAATTTAAAACTGATTTATCTTTCCTCCACATAACAGGCCAGAATGTATTAACAATACTTAAGTCAGTCATAACAAAACCTATACTGGGAGTTAACACTTGACAAATACCTGCTATGTGTCAGTACCTTTTTTAAGTGAGAGAACATAGACAAAATACTCTCATGAAGCTCACATTGTCATGGGAGGAGAAAACCAATAAACAAAAGGATATAAGCATAGAATGTTGGAAGGCAATGAAAGTTATGGAGAAAATTGAAGCAGAGAAGGATGATGAGGAAAGACTTCCCTGAGAAGATGAACTCCTGCAATGACTTAAAGCTAGTGACTGGGACTGTTAAAAAGAATCCTTGGGGAAGAGCATCCAGGAAAAGAAACTTCTGTAGGCTCGGAGGCTGGAGCATGCCTGGTGTAGATGAGAAACGCAGGGTCAACATAGTGGATGGACCCAGTGGGTTATCAGGGACAGCAGAGTAGGAAACAACATCATAGCAGGGGGTAGATCTTTAGGACTTAGACATGAGAAGAGATCTGGATTTCATTCTTTAAATTTTTTAATGTTTATTTTTGAGACAGAAAGCTTGCACACAGGCAAGAAGAGGGGAGGGGCAGAGAGAGAGGCAGAGGGGGGCGGAAACACAGAATCCGAAGCAGGCTCCAGGCCCCGAGCTGTCAGCAACAGAGTCAGACAAGGGACTTGAACTCACAAACTTCCAGATCATGACCTGAGCCAAAGTGCGACATTTAACCAGCTAAGCCACCCAAGCGCCCCTCGATTTTATTTTAAATGAAACTGACAATTTGTTTTCTAATTCTATTCTATGGACTTAAATTGTAACAGGATCATGTGGAAAGCAAGGAGAATTCACTGCAGTTGGGAAAGGAGCACAAGCAGAGGGACAAGTCAGAAGGTTATCAAAATAATCCAGGTAAGTGATGTTGGTGCCTTGGACTATGTTTTGTTAAGAAGATGGTGAGGTTTTTGTCTTGTTAAGCTTAGACAAAACTTAATTCATGTGGAACGTTACAGCAGAAGAGTCAAGGGTGACTTGAATATTTTTGTTCTGAAAAACTGAAAAATAAACTTGCTATTTTTCTATGATGGGAAGGCTACAGGTGGAGTATGTTTAGAGAGAAAAACCATGAGTTCACTTTTTTCAGTTTGAGATTTATATGTGAGCCTGGGGTTCAGAGAAGTGTGGGCTGAAGACATAAATGTCAGTTAAATATATGGTATTTGCGGTCATTAAGGGAGTGTGAGAATATAAAAAATACCTAAGGGGACAGTGCCTGAGCCCTGGAGTTTTTCATTATTATGAGGTCTGGAAGAAAAAAACAAAAAATAAACACAAAAACAGCAAAAGCGTAAGGAAGTGTGGTTGTTATTGGGGATTGGGGTAAGGACCAAGAGTGAATTTTGTCCTGGAAATGTAGGATATATGTCAAACAAGGAAACGGTCACCACCAACTGTGGCACATACTGCTCGTAGACAAGGTAAGATGTGGACCAAGAACGGATTGTTGAATTTACCAGTACTGAAGTTAAGTCACTAGTAACTTTGAAAACTCTCCTGGTGGACTGGAGTTTGAACAAAAGCTGTTTTGAATAGTTGAAGGGAAAAAAAAAGAAAGGAATTGAAAATAGAAAAGATGCACAACCAAGAGTTTCATTATAAAAACAAAAAAAGAAATAAGGCAGTTGCTGCAGAGGAATGTGGGGTCCAGACAAAATTTTTGTTAACAGTGGGAGAAATCACAGCGTATTCTATATGCCAATGAGAATGATCAAGTACAGAGGGTGATTGTGTGAGCCCTGTCCCTGAACAGAGAGAAGAAATGGAATTTGATGTACAAGTGTGGAGAAAGGGATTTTGCAAAGGAGCACAGACCATGCAGGTTACAGGAGTGAAGGTTAAGTACAGGATGCTCACAGTGGTACTTCTGTAAATTAGGTAAGGGGAGCTAGGAAAAGATCAATTCTCTTCAAAATCTCCATGACCAAGAATCTCAGATACTGAGAAAGTAGAAACCAAATAGACTAGGATTGTGTGATAATAGATTGCTCCAATAGCCCACTTAAAGTTCGTGGTCTTGAGGTTTAGATGATTGTGATAATTATGGCGACATGTTTTTCTTCTAGTCAAACTGATGCTTGGGCAGAGGTAGAGAATACAAGATATGGAAGAGATTTGGGTTATACGCAAGATAACAATTAAAGTTTGGCTGTGGGGTGTAAACTGATGAGGGACGTGGGTACCTGAGAGAAACCTGAAAAAGTAAAATTTGTATGGAATTAACAGATGGTTTATATGGGTTTGAAGGATGGTTTGATCAGAGAGCAGATGCTTGCAATGGAAATGATGAGAGTTTACAGGGATTGTTGATCGCTCCTAAGGGATGTACACATTTGTTGATCTTTGCCTTGAATGGAACTTTTAGATCATTAGATTCAGTGACTCCATTGTTGTATGGACTTCTGAGAATAATATACTGAAAAGTTAATGTTATAGTTTTTATTGCTAAGATTTTAATATTTACCTAAGTTTTATTGTATTAAAGCACTGAATACTCTAATTTTAATACAAAAATTCTTACCTTAATTCTTAAAAATATTTTTTAATTCTTTTTTAATTGCAGCATAGTTGACACACAATGTTATATTACTTTCAGATGTAAAACAGTAATTCAACAATTCTATATGTTACGCTATGCTCACTAAAAATGTAGCTAGCACTTACCACTGTACAATGTTATTCCAGTACCTTTGACTACATTCCCTATGCTGTGCCTTTGATCTCCATGACTTAGTCATTCCATGACTGGAAGTCCACACCTCCCATGTCCCTTGACCCATTTTGCCCACCCCCCACCCCCTACTCCTCTGGCAACTACCAGTTTTTTCTTGGTGTTTGTGTCTTACTCTGGTTTTTTGGTTCATTTGTATTTTTTAGATCACACATATGAGTGAAAAAATACGATATTTGTCTTTTTCTGTCTGACTTCACTTAGCCTAATACGCTCTAGGTCCATCTATTGGTCACCAGTGAAAAGATAATATTCTTTTTTATAGCTGAATATTATTCACCTGTGTGTGTGTCAGGGGGCGGTGTGTATCACATCTTCTTTATTCGTCTATTGATAGACCCTTGGATTGCTTCCATATCTTGGATACTGTAAATAATGCAATAAACATAGGGGTTCATGCGTCTTTTCGAATTAGTGTTTTTGTTTCCTTTTGGTAACTACCCAGTAGTGGAATTAACAGATTTCAGGGTATATCTATTTGTAATCTGTTGAGGAATCTATATACTGTTCCACCAGTGATACGTGGGGTTCCCTTCTTTCCAAATCCTCCCCAGCATGTATCTCTTGGTTTTTTGGTACTAGCAATTTTGACAGATGTAAAGTGGTATCCCATTGTGGTTTTGATTTTCTTTTCCCTGTTGATTGGTGATACTGAGCATTATTCTGTTAATTCTGGCAAAAAATTGTAAATGTTCCTTTCTGTAACAAACAAAAGTTGATGATACAAGGATATATTGGGACATGCATCAGATGTGGCCGTAAAAAGGGCCCACAAATAGATTGACTTAAATAACAGAAATGTTCCTTTTTCCATGGAAATAGGGGAGCTGCATCTTCAAGGCTGTCACGAAGCTCTGTGTTGGCATTCAGGGAATACAGTTGTTTCCAGGTTCGTTCTTCTCCCATCATCCAGGGCAAGCACAGCTCTTAAACCTTTTTTGTCTTTTTGTGTAATGTTTACTAGATACATGAATAAAATGCTTCAGGTTAAAAAGGAAACAAATAACATTGAAATACCATGATTAAAACATACAAATGTGTGCTTCTTTGACACTCTAAAGTCTTCTATTTTGAAAGTGTACATTATAGCCATAAAAACCATAATTTTGAAGCAATTGTGAACGTAAGCAGGATTTTAAGATACTTGGAGTGGTTGAAACAGGATTTGAGAATATTTGTGATTTCTGTATTTTCTAAAGCCACAAGTAAGTACTATTAATTCTACTGTGGTTTACTGCTTAAATTTGCAACAGAAGAGAGTCATAAATTAATAAAAACGAAGATAAAATTATTCACTAAGTTTCGCAGATAAGTTGAATTCCATCCACTGATAACTCTTGGGTCAAGAATGAAAAGCTGCTTCTCTAGGACATTTACATCATCTTCATTCCCGGTCATTCTGAATACAAGTAGGAAAAGAAGGTGAGGTTCTGAAAGGTTAGGCCTGAAAATTGACACAGAGTACTTCCAGTCATTCCATTTTAGATAAACCAATCACAGGATGACACCCAACTACAAGGACCAGGGCAAGGATAACCCAGTCACACATCAAGAGGAAGAAGGAGCAGAGTGTGAAGGCCTCCAGCAACTCTGTCACAAAGGACACACCCTTCTTTTCCATTTCTCCTTTCCATTCCCTTTTGGGATGATTTTTTGTTTGTTTTGTTTTTAGGGGCAATTTTGCTTGCAGATCTGTTCCTTCTGAGTACTCTCTGTCTTTTGGAAAATCTTCTAACATTAGGTCTTCAGAGGATGTTTTACTTTGAGGTGCGGTGACTATACAATTTGAAGACTTTTTTTTATTATTGAGGTATAATTGGCATACAATATTTGTTTCAGATGTCTAGCGTAGTGATTCAACATATGTATACAATGCAAAATAGTCACCACAATACATCTACTTACCTGTTACCTTACAAAGTTAATACAATCTCACTGAGTATACACCCTAGGCTGTATGGTACATCCCCATAACTTACTTTAGAGGGGGAAGTTGGTACTTGTTAATCTCCTTCGCCCATTTGGCCCTCATCCCCACCTGTCTGGCGACCACCAATCTTTTCTCTGCATCTGTGAGGCTGGGTTTTGTTTTGAAGACATTTTTAGCATCATACAATACAAACTCGGGATTATTCAGAGATGGGAAAAATGCAAGTGTATATGATCCAGTGAATCATCCAAGTTGGTCTTTATATGGGAGATTTTGTTAAATATTTCTTGAAATAGGTGTGCCATCTGCCAAATCAGACATTAAGTATGTATAAAATTGTTGAAAAATTATTTCTTAGACATGTATATATATATGCACATATATATTACGTTTCCTTTCTTTGCTTTGGGTTCTAAATCATAAAAATTTATTTTTCTATGCTTAAACAAATTAGTAGATAACAAAATAACTTCTTAAACTCACAGTATAATTATAAGGTGACCTTCTAACATTACCTAAGGCAGAAGTAGCAATTGTGTGCAATGAAGATGGCTATCCATTAGATATTCTACTGTAATATGTCTATGACCAGTGAGACCCGAATCCTTGTGCTTCTGGAAGTTACGTGGTAGAAGGAAGAGTTCGTTTATATGACTTTATTTATCAGAACATTTCAATTTGAAAAAATATTGCATATCTTAATTTTATCTCACTTGTAATCACCTCAAATAAAAATAAAGATCAAAAATAAGGGTAAAATGGGCTGCTGATACCAGGAAAAGTTTGCTGCCGGGAAATCAGTTCCAGGTGATTGATCTGACTGGGGCTCATTTTTACTTCAGGGCAGAGGTATATACTCAATGCTTATTTTAGGGGTTTATTTAGTCTGTCTTTAAAACCATAGTTTTCTTATTTAACTGGGAAGGATGAATGAATGCTTTTTTGTCATTATAAATAGAATATATTCTCTTAGACCTACTTAGCACTGATAATTTTATCACTATGCCTGCATCAGTGTTTTTTTTTTTTGGTGTGATTTTAAAGTAACCTCTACACCCAACGTAGGGCTTAAATTCACAACCCCAAGATCAAGAGTCGCATGCTCCACTGACAGAACCAGCCATGTGCTCCCCCATCAGTGTTTCTTAACCTTTCTTAGGGAACCATTACTAGAAACTGGCTAAAGCTATGGACTTGTTCCCCAGAAAAAAAATAGACATATATGACTCAAATTTTGCATAGCATTTTCTGTTTACTGACACCCCAATATTCTTCCAGAGGCATCCTTAGAGTTCAAGTTAGGACCTGTTGAAAAACCTGCTTCTTCTACATTTTCAGGTAATGGCAGAGAA